>NC_137837.1:74435475-74797975 GCF_948465745.1 Chenopodium album
CGATTTCCTACAGCTGCGTACCCCATACCCTATTTTTTTTAAACAGGGAAATTTTGACTTTTACCAACAAACAAAATTAAAAAAAAATCTTTTTTACCACTAAAACTTTTTTTTTTTTTAAAAGAATACCACCAAAACTTTTATTTTACCACAAACAAATTTATAATAATTGTTTTTTATCACCAAACGTCAAGAATACCGTTAAATTTAACGGTTTAAAAAAAATTTCTTCGAATTTCGTGCGCAAAAACATGTTCTTTCTCTTATGTTTTAGGTGGCCATTTTGGCCCGTTGTGTCCAATTTAAGGTCAGAATTGTATGTGTTAAGCACAAAGTAATTATTATAGACTAGGTGATTCTATTAATCTAAATAAGTTTAGATTTAGAGGAAAGCTTGAGTAGACTCAAACTGCGAAATGTCCCCCTTTTTATTTCGAGAATTATAGTAAATACGTAGTAGAAGTTCTTATTTCTCACCTAATCTTCCCAATGAAATACAAAGTATTACTTCGTACAACGGTATTTCTTATGCATTAAAATGACTTTTATTTCATTATATATAAAGTAGATTAATGAGAATACGTGGTTAAAGTTTTTCTAAAAAAGGCAAATAGGAAAATAGCAAGTGACATATAAAAGGAGTAACTAATGGACATTCTTTAAGATTATGAGACCAAAGCTTTAATTATAATAGTATACATTCAGCATCAATCATCTACAATATTCCATTATAGAAACTCTATTTTTCCCCTAGATACAAGGCTACCATGTTAACAATGCAATTCCCCATTTCACTTTATTAATTTATCATTGTTGTAAGGTTTTGATGATTGTGAACAAATGATGATTATCTAACTAATATGGGTATTGAGATGTGCATGATGAACAAGTCATGAAGTACAGGTTAGATCATCATTGAAGATGCTTCCCTACATACAATGTATGGATCGTGCTTGAGTTCCTCAAGGGGAACACAAAGAGAAGAAGTCTAAACGTACAAACGTATTGTTAGACTTTACATGCAACTCCTAAGAAGAATGAGAAGATGTTCTTTGCAAGAAATGAGCAGCAGTTCCTCAGGGGGAACAAGTAAAGAGAAGTTCCTTCGTGGGAGTAGAAGTTTCATCAGAGAAGAGAAGTTCCTTTGCAGGAACAGAAGTGTCGGGGTAGATGCTTCACCAGAGAAGAGAAGTTTCTTAACAGGAACAGAAGCTTCGGAGTAGAAGCTTCATCAGAGAAACATGAAGACAAAAAAATAGGAGTATATTTTTCTAGGAATCATGTAAGTATGTTGGACAAGAGAAATTGTCTGGAACAAGCCTAAGGAACTACATTGGAACTTCAGTCAGTAAGGAACTTAGTGTTGATGACCAGTAAGTTCCTTACTAGTCAGTCTATAATTCGTTTATAGAAGGAACACGAGTTTGCACAGCACTAGAAGTCAGTTTTCCACGTTAAATAGTCATTGCATTATGTTTGCATACTTTATAGGAAGTTAGTTTTGACTTGGTATTAATATTTATTATTAGACTTTATTTTATAAAAGATAAGCTTTTGAAAATAAAATCTGATTTTCTCTTAGTCAAAAAGATAACTTATTTTTCTAATTTCAAGGGATTTAGTTTTCAAATAAACTAATTTATAAAATGATTTTATTTTATAAAACAAAGTTTTATATTCAAAATCTGATTTTATTGTAGTCAAAGTCGTGGGAAAAAGATTTTCAAAGTGGTTACCTTAAAAGTAGGAGTTCAGTTGAGATTTTGTTTGTTAAGGAACAAAATGAACCTGATCAATATGTGAAGTTAAATTAATGAACGAGTGTGTTATTTTAACTTATCTTCTTAAAAAAGTCAGTTTTAAACTCCTATTTTTTAGCACAAGGACTTGGTCCCCAAGGAACTTGTGCTTGCATTGACCCGGCATTGATTAGCTATTTGGTGGGGAAGATTAAATTCTGTTCTGTCGACTTTTAAGGACGATGCAATGTTGAAAGGTGCTACCAATCTTGATAATTTCTTTCATGGTCCATAGATGATGAATCTCCGAGGGCCTCTTATTCCTTAAAGCTGTGACTAACAGAGCAGAATTAGTTAAAAATTTTATAGATCTATACCCATTTTTACTAGCCCACCTTAAAGCAAAAAGGCAGGCCCAAAACTCAGCCTGTAAGGCTGAAGAAGCAATTCTAAAAGAGCCGCCAGTCGCCCTTTCACCCAGCTGATGAAGCTCTATTTTCCAACTAATCCCATAGTGCTTACTTTTTTTGTGCCAAGATCCATCAACTCTAATAGTGGTTAGAGTTATGGTGTCATTGAAAAGTAGGGCATGATGCAGAAGTCCTAGAAAGGCTTGTAAAAAGCCTGGGGGAGGAAGAGTGGGTATATCTGTAATGGAAACAAGGTCTTGACATCTAGTATCTATCTTGGTAAAGTCATGTAACAACTTAGAAGCCTCTGTGAGATTTCTATCTAAAGAGACATCTCAGATAGCCATTATCATTCTGAAAGACGCGCTTGTTCCTTGTCAACCATATAGCCCATAAAGTAACCACAAAGGTTTGAATACGATGGCTACGTATTCCATCCTGACTATATAAGAGCAGGATATGACTTCGGATCCAATTCTGTAGGGAAGTAGGTCTGGTAGGTTTTGTGCAGTTTGGAATTTGGCGATTATCCCAAGCATACCGAGCTATAGAACACTCAAGGAGGAGGTGAAAACCATTCTCCTCTTTTTCACCACAATAGTCACATAAGGTATCGGTGACAATTCCCCTAGATCGAAGATTGGCTTTGACGGGGAAACCATTGACAGCAAGTTTCCATAAAAAATACGTCACTTGGGGGGAAGCTCCAGATGCCATAAAATTCTAAAAAAATCAAGATCTTCCTTTCTATGGGAGGGCTCAGCCCGACCAGCTATGTTAGCAAGAAAGGCATAACCTGTTTTAACCGTATAAGTGCCTGCTTTATGCCAAGGCCAATCCAAGAAATCTTCTTCTTCAGAAGGGAGATCGATAGTTAAGATTTCCTACGCACTATCCCACTCAAAACGTTCTCGGATAATTCCCACATTCTAGGAGCGAAGAGGGGTAATAAAATCCTTGACCTTCCATAAAGTACTTTGTCTTAGGTTTTGGTTAGAATTAATAACAGGAATTTTATTGTTAACCCAGGGGAAGCTTGAGGCTAGAACACTGTCCCCAGATCCAATTTTCCACTCAAAACCTTTTCTCATCCTCAGTTAAAGAGAATGCATAGTCTTCCTAACCTAAGAGAAAGAAGTCGGAGGAGGCTTTCGCAAGTCAGAAGTCGGGCATAGGATACAATCAGACTTTGCATTATAGATCCGAGCAGCCAGTAGTTGGGGATTTGTATGCATTTTGAGGATATTCTTAAATAAAAGAGCATCATTATAAATGCCCGTAGCACGGATGCCAAGACCCCCCATGCCTTTTGGAAGCTGAATTTGATGCCTGTGTTACCCAGTGAATGCCTTTCTCTCCACTTTTAGCCCACCAAAACCTAGTGAAAAGAGAATCGAGTTTGTTGGAGATGGAATTCGGGAGCTTGCAAGATTTCATTACATGAGCCACCATACCCAAAATAATAGAGTTAAAAAGGATGAGTTTGGCACTATCTGAGAGCTTGCGGTGTGCCCAAGAAATTATTTTCTTTTTAACTCGTTCAACAAGTTCCACAAACAAAGGCCCTTTCCTTCCAGATATGTCTATAGGAACTCCCAAATGCTTACCCATGTTCTCAATAATAGGAACTCGAAGGGTGGAACTTGTGGCTGGTATTTGCAAAACGTGCTGATTGCTTTCCTAACAAAAAGGAAGTTATTGGGCAAGTCGTGGAGCAACTAATTGACCCATTATTGTTGCTTATAATCATAATTAGTTTTCTATTCGTGGGCCTAAAGATTCGGACCACTTCTGATCATAAGGAACATGGCAATTAGTGGGTTTTCTAATCTTCTATAAATAGAACGTTTTTAATTCTTTCAAAATTGTCTGACTTTAGATAGTCATTCCATGTAGTGTCTCACTTAAGTGGAACAATTTTTCATGAGAAATATATTATGTCTTCCACGTTGGTGAGTCAATTCCTTTAGGTTCCAAGTTCCTTACATGTCTCAAAGTGTCCAACATATTAGTTTCGTACATCTATCTTTCATATGTATTTGAGAAATGTTTAAGGGTTTGAGTGAACTCTTGGTTGGGGAATTTGTAAGGGGTTTGAGTGAACTCTTGTATTGGGGAATTGGGAAGTTTGAGTGAACTTCTATTTGTGAGAAAGAGAAGAGAAAGAGAAGTGAGAAGAGAAAGAGAAAGAGAAGTGAGAAGAGAGAAATAAAAGAGAAGAGTAACAAGTTGGGTGACTTATTCCTCGGGGCTTTGAGTTCGTTGAGGAACTTGAAGTTAGAGTCTTTAGTTTGTAATAGGTCATTGCCCTATTCTAGTGAAGATTCTTTTCCTAAAATCCCTTGTGGTCGTGGTTTTCCTTCTTGATTAGGGCCAAGGAGTTTTTCACATAAAAATCTCTCTTGAACTTTTAGTTCCTTTAGCTATCTTTCAGTTCCTTTAGCTTACTTAGTTTTATTTCCGCAAAAAGTTTGGCTAAACTATCATACTACAATTCAACCCCCCTTCTTGTAATATTCATTGAAACAACAATCATCAGGCTCACTTCATCTCTTCTTTCACCATCACTACTACTTGATGTCTCTGCAACTAATTAACTTAATGTTTTGTCATTTCATCCATTGAAGGCAACCCTAGATACAAGGGCTACCATAACTCCTAATAATATCAATTTTGACAATTGAAATTCAAACATTATAATACAGGAAATTGATTTAGGGAGCCCGATATAGCTAGGCCTTTGAGTAGAATTATTATTGTAGACACTCATTTGTGTATCCCCAAAACCAAACCCAGTGATGAGTACCTTTCACGTCGAATCATAATCGAATGAAGTGAAAGTGTGGAAAGTCTAGTGTTGCGGATAGTTTTAATTTCTTTTCTTCTCTCTATTTTTGAAAACTTATTTTAAGAAAACAGTCAATCCAGCTTGGTTAGTCCATGATATGAGTCCAATAGTAGTGTAGTTGGATGGGGCTTGACAAGAGCTTTCCAACGATATATTATAAGCCCAATTCTGATGAATATTGTAATTATTTATGGCTAGACTCTAGTTTAGCCATTTATCCTACACCCCCCCTAAACGACGCGTACCACTACCCCCACACATCCCAGTAACTTCCCTCTAAAACCGCCAGTAACTTCCCACTACCCCACCCATATATATATATAATTAAAAAAAAAAAAAAAAACTTTTCAAATAATCACATTTACTCTGCATTTTCTCTCTCATCCTCTTTCTCCAATTTCTCACTCAACCTCCATTTTCTCTCTCTACTCCATTTTCGTACATGCAATTAGCAAGTAAAATTGTCTAAAATGTCCGACATAAGAGACGAAATTGCACAATGTCGACAAATTTCAACAACAACAAACCAAAAATCTAATGAGTAAGTATGTTTTACATGTTTAGTGTAAAATTAATTGAAAATTGCGAAACAAAACCCTAATTTTTTGGTATTTTTTCTTTTTGATGATGCTTCAGGAAAAAAATTGAAAATGCTGGAGTTCCAGAACAATCAAAGTAAGTATTACTATTTTTTTTGGAATTATAAGCATAAATTTATTTAAATTTGCTCATATTTAAACAAGTTACTGTTTAATTTCAAAATAAACATAATTTTCCTCTATTTCTGAGACGATAATAAAAATTTAAACAAGTTACTGTTAATATTGGAATGTATGCATAATTTTGATTAAATGATCAACCAAAAACTACATAAAATATACAAAAAAACGAACTGTGGAAAAAAAATATAAAGTATAGTATTGTGAAATATAATGAACAAATACAAAACAGTATATGTTCAAATTGGATTGTGTGCATATATGTGTGCATATATATGTATACATATGTTCAAATTTGTATATTATGTGTATAGCATGCAATTTATGTTTGTTTCTAAATTGTTCATTTCTAAATTTATGTGTATACATTTACTGACATATTAATTGTTCATTTCTAAATTCCATTTTGTACAAATAGAAAACATATACTTTATTCATCTGTGTAGTAAAATGAACATTTACAAAACACTATATGGTCAAAATTCATATTATGTTATATATATCCATATATGTGTATACAAATGTTCATTGCTACAACTATATTGATCATTTATATGAACTATTCTGTACATTTGTCTAACATAGAAACATCATGTCAATTTTTATGATTTACAATATTAATTTACATTGTAGTGATGTACCATTTAAAGTGATACACTTGATGCAATTTGACAATGGAATGTTCAATCCTTATCCTATAATTCATGAGAGAAAAGAATGTTCTGAAATAGACAACAAATTGGATAGAAATGAAGTTATAAAAAAGTGGGAACCCTATTTATTAGGAGACAACCTACATCCCAAGTAAGTTGATATACTTACAAATATTCATATATGTAATATTTAATGTACAATCATTTACTTCAATACTTAATCACATAATTGAAATAATTTGTAAAATTTTAGTGAACCAAAAAAGTTGAAAGTGAAATTTATAATGTCAAGATCAAGGCCAGAGAAAAATCAATCAATAAGGTATAAATACTTAATAAAAATTCAATAATTAATTTTTATACAGTTACATAATCATATTTTTATGTATTAACATTCGAAAAATTTCAGTGAACAAGAGAAGGAAACTTCAAAAATAGATGATGCATCAACAAATCAAGGGTATATTCTACCTCAATGTGTTTAATGTTCATTTATTTCTTAGTTGTCATACATAATCTAATGATTTGCATTCTCAGTGAAGAGGAAGCAAAAACTGATCACCTACAACAAGAAAAGGCTGGATCAGAATTAGTGAATACAGGGTATTTGCTGATTCCCATAATGTTCATTTTCATATTACTTAATAAACATTTTTAATCATTTGAAATTAATTGATTTTCAGAAATCGATCACCTAAGAAAGACACAAGAGAGGTTGAACAACTACAACCAAAAAAGGATGCAGCAGGGTATTTGATCAACTAATGTTCATTTTCATATTAGTTGATAAACATTTTTAATCATTTTCAATTTTTAATTTTCAGAAATGAATCAACTGAAGATGAGCCTCCAAAAGAGGCTACAGCAAAGGATCAGCCTACACCACAAGTGAAGGCTATAGCAGAGGATGAGCCTCCAGCAGAGGAAGAGCCTCCAAAAGAGGATGAGCCTCCAAAAGAGGATGAGCCTCCAGCAGCAGTTGAAGAAACACATTCATACATAATGCAAAAGTATGAACATATATAACTTATTAAATGTTTCTATTCCACATTTACAATATTATTGATCATAAATTATCTGTTGCCAGGAAAAAAATAAAAGTGTCAACTCAAGGAATACTAAAAAAACTGACCAAAAACTGGAAAACTGCTCTGTTAGCAAGGTCATTGCTGCTAAAAAGGCCCCTGCTACAACTGTTGATACTGCTGGAAAAGCCACTGCTGCTGAAATGGCCCCAGCTACAACTACTGAAAAGTCCTCTGCTGCAGAAAAATCCCATGCAGCAAGTTCTGCCAATGCACAACAGAAGGCCCCTGCTGAAATTAAAAAAATCCTATTAGGTAATGTACATAATTGTTAAATTAAATATTAAATTTTTTTAATCAATAACACTTATACTGAAAATGTTCATTTACCAATTTGTAAATGATCTAAATGTATAGGTGGTGAAGAAATTGAGATTGAGGATGAAACAGAAGAAGAATTGGAAAGACAAAGACAAGAAGAATTGCAAAGGGATGAGGAGTTGACAAGAATATTGAGAGGTATAAAACCTGTTGAAGAGTTAAATTTGTCTCAAAAGAGTGAAGAATCTTCACAAAATTCAAAGCAACCAAGAAGGAAAATGGTTGCAAGGAAAAATCAAAAGAAAAAAGAATTGGAAGAAAATCAGAAAAAACAGGAAGATGAACAATCACCAGCAAGAAGAACAAGAAGTAAATCATGAGGTAAATAAAATGTACAATTTCTAATATAACAATGATCATATTAAATAAAATATTACAACTATATTAATATTTATATAACAATGTTTATTTGCAGATGTTAAGTTGCCTGGCATATCAGCTATAGCAACAGCTGCTGCAACAATTGCTGAAAACCTACCAGCAGCAACAACACCCAAAAAACCTGGGCGTCCAAGGGCTGCAACTGCATTTGCAGAGAAACCTGCTGAGAAAACAGGGCGTACAAGGGCTGCAGTTATTGGGAAAGCAGGCCAAAAAGGTAAAAGAACATATCTAAAACAATAAATGTTCAATTACAATCTTACACTTTGAAAATGTTTATTTTACTTAATGTAATTGATCAAATAATTAGGTGGTCAGAAAAGACCTGCTGCATCAGCCAAAGGTCCTGCAAAAAAAAAAAAAAAAAGTCATAGATCAAGTGCCTTATGATGAACCATCAGAGGATGAAGAACAAGAAGAAGTCCCTGCAACAAGTTCTGCTCCTGCAGAAAAGAAAATTCTTAAAAAAGTAGAACAAAAAGGTAATGTGCATATTAATAAAGTTAAATGTTCAAATACAAACTAGCAATTTACACTTTCATATATATGTTCATTTTACATATTATAATTGATCAAATGTTTAGGTGGCCAGAAGAGGCCTTCTGCATCAGCTAAAGGCCCTTTGAAGAAAACAAAAATCATTGAAGAACAATCAAAGGAGGAAAATGAAGAAGATGATAAAAGTGATACTGATAGTGGATCAGACAGTGAGGATCCAGCTTTTGATGCTGAAAAAGAAGAAGATGAAGAAAGTGAGGAGGTGGAAGTAGTTCAAGAAAAGAAAACAACATTGAAAAAACCAAAAGCTGAAGAAAAAAGAATGGTTCTGTATGAGAGGGAACCAATAAAAAAGATTGTGAAGAGGAAAACTGAATTTTCAGTGGCTAAAAAAAAAGACGAGGAGGAAGAAAAGAATGAAGAGGAAGTTGGAAATTCGACAAGAGGAGGCCATGTCAAATTCATGCATTGGGTTAAGAAAATGAGTGATACACAGAAGAAATTAGTGCATGAAATAGGACTGGGGCCGTTGTTGGATATAGAACTTCCTCAACTTGACAAACAATTCAGCCATTGGGTTTTAGATAGCTTTGAAGTCAGTAGTTGTAGTTTTGAGCTGCCTAAAGGTGAGAAAATTGAAATTGAGGTGGAGGATGTGAGAATTGTATATGGTTTGCCAATGGGAGACATTCCCATTGTTGAAGCCAAATCAGACAGAGCAAGTGAAGATTTTGGTGTATTTATGAAAAATTGGAGGTCAAAATGACAAGGCAAAACACCATCTGTAAACCAAATTATTGCTCAATATACAAGTGATAAATTCAAAAACCAAAGGCCAGCAGAAGAAGATTTTCTCACCAACTTTTTGGTAGTTGCTGTGAATTGTTTGATGAAGTGTATTTCAAACAACCAATGCCATTTCAAGTTTCTGTTTTCTATGATGGACAAAGAAAAAATAAAAAACTTGAATTGGTGTCAGTACGTGTTTGACTCTCTCATCAGTTGCCATGTGACATGGAGAAAGAGTGTAGGAAAAGGATTCTACAATGGACCACTGCAATTTCTGATGGTAAGTTTACAACACACAATAGTAAATTATAAAATGTTCATTTTAGTAACAATGAATGTTCATTAACAAAATGTTAAATATCGATTTCGTCTAAAATTTTAATCTTTTATATTAATTGTTCATTTGTATTATATTATATGTTCATTTATAGTAATGGGTTTTGGTGCAGCTGTTCTACTTTGACAGAGTTCAAAGATTGAACAAAAAACAACCAAGAACAATTCCAATAATTTCTTGTTGGAAAAGGGATATGTCACTTGAAAGGATAAAAACAGAAAATGATTTGAACTATGGATATGGAAAAGTCCTTCCAAGAATAGAAGAAAAGCCTGAAGACAATCCTAAGGTACAAAATGATCATTTATAAATTATGAAATGTTCAATATCAAAACACATAATGTCTTATATGATTTTTTTTATTTGTTCTATAAATGACAGGTCTTTATGAATGAATTTGCATCAATGGTACAAGAAGTTGGTGCATCTTTGGCAAGACTTTCTACCAAATTGGTTAAGGCAAAAGAGCTCTTCCCTGGGAATCAGTTGGTCAAGAAGGTAGATGAAGTGTTGGGAAAGATGGCAAGAGAACCATCAATTCTCAGCCAAGATGAAGAAATATTTGGATCAGAGGATTTTTTTAATGCCATAGCACAAATTGAGAAGGAACTGATGGAGGCAAGTGAAGCAGAAAAAAAGAAAACAGGAAATGAGAAGGAATATGATATAAGGAAGGCATTCAGTTTGGGTTGCAACTTAACTCCCCCAACTGGTAAGTATGCTTAATTAAAAACTGTCATTAATTTGAATATCCTTACTTAAAGAGTATAATATAATTAAAGAATTAAAATTTAATTTATTTGAACACAGAAGCACAGATTAATGTTGCAGCCACAACTTCAACAACAACTGATGCAAATGTTTCTTCTAAGCCAGAAGAGGGTAAAGCTTTAATATCTATGTACAATTATGAAAAGTATAATGTTCATTTATAAAATAATAAGTTTGTTTAGTCTAAATATTAAAAAAAGTATATATTCAGAATAACAAATGTTCATTTACATTAACAATTTCATATATTTTAAATCAACAGAAAGAGTTGGAGGTTCAAATTCTGAAGAACCACAAGATGGAGGAAATTCAAAAAAAAGGTAAAATGTTCACTTATATAGTATTAATTGAACATTTGTGATTGTAAAATATTCTTCTTTAATGATACTAAGTCTATATATGTGTGAATGCAAATTAATACAAAAAGCATTAAACAAAGGTAAAGGTTCAAAATCTGAAGCATTAGAAGAAAATGTTGAAGGAAATTCAAAGAGTGGTACAATGTCCACATATTACAAATAAATGATCAAATTATTAAGCATAATGTTCATTTCTAATTATATAAAATTTCTTTCATGTATTTTGTTTGCAGCATCTGATTCAAAAGTTGGTGATCCCAAGACACCAACTGAAAATAGGGAAGCTGCTGGAGATATTTCTACAATCTTGAAATCTCCAGCATGTTCAAGTATGGAAGATGTCCTTGATAAATCAAACAAGAAAGGAGGAAGCATGGGGTAAACATGGAAGACCTATCTTGTTAGAAAATATAGAATTTTGAATGGACATGTAGAATAAATTTGGTTATAAAGTGTAATTATTTTGGACAGTTTTTGTTTATGAAGTTAGTAATGGATATGTATTATAAAATCAGAAGGGAATATTTTGCTTTAGGGTAGGAATGCACAATTTAAGATATGTAAATTATGTATTTTAATTTAAATGTCTTAGTAATATTTTAAGTGTTTATTGTTCAAAAAAGGAGAATAATGTTTTTTTTATATTAATTACTCTTCATTACTAACCATGATTAATATTTCAGAGAAGACAAGAAGAAACAGTTATATACTTCAAATGTGAAGGAAAGGTAAATGATTATTCCACATATACATTATTTGTTCTTTATATAAATTATTTGTTCATTATTACTATTTGTTTTGCAAAGGAAAAAGAGATAAGGTATTACTATTTGTTCTTTATATAAATTATTTGTTCATTATTAAAAAAATTCATATTTGTATTAATATATGGTCACATTAACTAGGCCACAAAGGGAAATCCCAAATGTTCCTCTTGCTTTCCGATCTCCATACATGGTCAAGTACAAGGATTTGTTCAAAGATGAAGACACAATGAACAAACTTGTAACAGACTATGCTTATAGTGGAAAAGATCAAAGGTATACATCACTTACTTCATTAAAACTTTAACATTATGCTTGTTGTAAACTCATAAAATTTAAAAAATTGATATTTTGCAGTGAGCTACTATACTATGATGGAGTGAATTTGATCAATAGGGCAGAGATGAAAACTCTTGAAGGGGATACATTAGTAGTTAACAATGTGATCGATTCATGGGCAGTACTTCTGAATCAAAAAAGGTCAAAGAACAAGTTATACTTTTCAACATTTCCACATGTAAGTCTTTATTGAAATTACACATGTATACATTGGTGTACTAAAATGATCAATTCACTTATACTAGATGATCATTATGAATATTAAAATGATCCTGTGCATTATTTGCAACAAATTATGTATGCAAATACAGTGTGTCCTGAAGGATCATCAATGGAGCTTAGAATTGCATACTTCAAAGAAAGAATAACAAATGAATTGAGGTTATACAAAATCAAGAGTGCAGTTGGATATCAACAGGTATTAATGAACAATATGGAATTATAATATGTTCATTTACATTAATGTGTATATATAATAATATTGTGTACTATGTACAGATTTTTTTTCCAGTGGCCATATATGCACATTTCTATCTTCTATGCATTGATCATATATATCAATGAGACAATGCATATAATTGACAACAGGAAACTGCCAAAACATTAAACAATTGCAACAAAGTATGAAAACCAACCCCAATTGGTGGTAAGTATATTGTTTAATAGATATATAAATGATCAATTTGTTTATACAAAATGATCAATATTGAAAATTAAAATGATCAATATTAATATGATCCTTTGAATTTTTTTTCTGTATATGTTGCAGTTAAAAGGATATGCAGAATATTTGAAAGGGTTGGGGTATGAAGATGCAGATTCTATTGAGAAATATAAGGTGGTTTTGCAAAAAATGAAGTGGAGGAGCAACGAAGATTACACCAACTGTGGAGTTTACATTATGAAACATATGGAAACTTTCACTGCTGATCCCAATAAAGAATGGGTTTGTGACCTAAAACCAAACAATGTAAGTAAATTTCAACAAAACAAAAAAAATATACTTCATGATCACTTTATAATACATAATGATCATTTATATCCCATTAATGTTCATGTTTATAATAAATTATTTTCTTGGAACAGGTGAACCAAATCAGAAAGCTCAGAGTACAATACACTACTGAACTAATGCTGAATGAAGGAAACAGGCAGTCACAGAACAATAGAAGAGCAGCAAGAAGATTTGCACAAGCTTAATACAATATGTTCATATATAGACATATATATGATCATACTTGCTTTCAGTATTTGTATGGACATAAGTTTTTGTTGCTGTTCAAGTAAAGACAAAATTTATTATCTTTTTAATATTTACAAATAGTAAAGTGTTACATTATAATTGCCAGTTTTAAATCATCTAATATAATTATTCCAATTTAATAATGGTTCTTACTATTTAAAATAGTATATGATCACTTCCAAAAGCAAAAATAATCATTTATAGAACATTTAAGAATAGTTTGAAAAAAAAAAAGATTCAAATTACTTAATAAATCAAAATATAAAAAACTTAAAGCACTTGAATCTCTATAAAGTTGAGACAACTAAAAATGTTGATAGTTAAACACCAAAACATAATTGCATATTGATTTACTCTCTTATTTACCATTTGTAGCCAATCTCTTAGCCACACTAGTATCAAAAAACGCTAATAACCTATCATATTTGGTTGAAATCTGTGGAGAACCGCCTTGAGTACTTCTTGAAACAGTAGGAGATCCTTGAACATTCCTTGAAACACTAGGAGAAAGTAGAACATTCCTTGAAACACTAGGAGAAACTTGCACATTCCTTGAATTTCCTTGAGTACTTCTTGGAACATTAGGAACATCATGCACATTTCTTGAAATACTAGAATCAACTTGAACATTCCGAGAACAGCCTTGAGTACTTCTTGGAACATTAGAAGGAGCTTGAACTTTCTTCGGAACACTAGAACGAACTTGAACATTTCTTGGAGCTTTTGGAGGATTTTGAACGATGCTAGAAACTTTAGAAGGAGCTTGAGCATTGATTTGAGCATGCACAACTGTGGGAAATTGTACATTTCTTGGTTTCTTTGGTGGCAATTGAGAACTTGTTGGAACATTATCAACATCATGAGCAATTGCAGCTGTTTTACCCTAATGATCAAAATTAAAATAATTAATGATCAAATTCAAAATTCATAATGACCTTATACAAAATTAAAAGGTAGATGATTAATATTTCACCTTAACAATAGAAGATATGTCTGGATCAACAGTAACGTTTGATTGCATAGAGCTATATCCATATTCCTATAATAAAATGAAAATTATAAAAACATTATAATCACAACTTAAACTACTAAAATGAACAACTACAATTACATACATAATCATTTACATAATACCTGTTCAAAGTCATTTAAAACACTATCATCTGAAAGGATATCTTCTACAATGGCAGTCTTTTTATTACAAACCTTGAAAAAAAATTAAAAGTAAAAATGTTTTATATTCTAAAGAATTTGATAAAATCAGATAAAAAAAAAAAAAGAAAATAAGTTTTTACCTGAGCACTTGGATCTTCAATCACAATTAACTCATTAGGATCAGCCAAAGAATTAGCATAAGATATAGGACACCCATTCTCGTCCAATTCCTAAGGCAAAACAAAAATGTTCAATTCTTGAACATAAATGATCAATAACAAAAACATAAATGTGCATTATTACCTGAACTACTGCTTGACCTTTAGATATTTTATAAGGAGTGTATACTGACTTTTTCTTCATCCACTGACCCCTGGATTTGTTATAAGCCTTCTCTAAATTACTCTTAGGCCTATAATTCCTCTCTCCAATAGGTCTTGATTTTGCCGGATTCTTAACTTCATGATCAACAATTTCAATACCTTCAACCGGTTCATTAAAATCAATAGTACCAGTAACACTCTCAATCTTTTCTTTTAAAAGATTGAAATAACATTCAACCTCTGCTCTAGCATTCAAAGAGTGTTGACAACTTGTTACCAACTTAACAAATTTCCTTAGTGTTTGTGTCCTCCAAACACTTGTAGATACTACATTGGTTTTCATTGTAGGTTCATCAAGGCCATGACTACACATAGCAGCCTTAGTCCACCTCTTACATATATAGTCATCTGGAATCTTATGAACACAATTCATATGATAAATTCGAAGAGCATGACAACAAAGCAAACCCATTTCACTAAACAACATGCATGTACAACATATTGCATGTGTTTCTTTATTAAAAACAACCTCGTGCTTGATCATATCTTTCCCAGGTCTCCACAAATGATAATAATATTCAGGAAAATTCACACCAGCATCCTTATGATCACAAGCAGTACCCTTAATGAACTCTTCCTCAAAAAGCACATAAGCTTGAATAGTATACAATGATCTAGCATGAACAAGAATCCCAATGTATGCAAAGGCCAAATGACGATTACCTCTGATTGTATTATAATCTCTCCCTTTTTCTTTGCTTTTCCACTCTTGAACCACATCGAGAAACACTTGATAGAAATCACATAGACCTTGTGTCTTGTTAAGCCTTTGAGAAACTGATTTGTTAGTTGTCTCACTACGTTGAGATGAAAGCACACCTCCTGACCAATATTTCTTTGAAAAAGCTGGACACCACATCTCTTTGATTTTATACAAATCATTCAACCAATCAACATTTGCACAGTCATATTTCAACAACATTCTGTAAATGAAACATGATCATTAAGCATAACAGTTATGATCATTATAAATAAACATTTATAAAAAACTAAATGTTCATTTCTGTAAAAATTATTTAAGAAGCTAAACAAGTATAAAGCAGAAGTACCTTTTCCAATAATGCTCAAATTCTGGTGGAGTTTCACAATACTTCAGTAAATAACCAAATAAATCAGTGAAACCATCTAAAGCTCTCAACGCCCCAATGTGTTTCTTAGAATTTTGTTCAATATGCCACACACATAATCTATGATGAACACCTTTGGGGAAAATATTTCTTATCCCAGCTGCAATTGTTTGAGCTTGATCAGTCATAATAGTAATAGGACTTCTCCTTCCCATAGAAGTTAGAAAAGTATCAAATAACCACTCAAATGATTCTGTTCTTTCATTAAGTATAAATCTCATGCCAAACATCACATTATTTGCATGATGATTCATACCCACAAATGGAGCACAAATCATACCATATTTGTTAGTCCTATAAGTAGTATCAAAAACTAACAAATCACCAAAGTAATGATAATCTCTCATCATCCTTCCATCTCTCCAAAAGAAATTAACCAATGCACCATTTTCATCTTGTTCAAAATCATAATAGAAATCTGCTTCATCAATTTGTCTCTTAGCAAAAAATTTGATTAGTTGATTGCTGTCACCTCCCTCAAGTTTAGCTCTCTTTTCAACAGAAATAGCATTATAAGCATCAGGAGCTGTAAAACAAAGGTTAGGAGACCCTCCAACCTCCTTCTTCAAAGCTCTCAAAGAATCAGAAACTTTAACTCCACTCAATCTAAGTGTAGAAATGAAATTAATATGTTCCTTAGAAATATCCCTTTGAGACCTTATTAAATGTCTCTTGTCAACAGGAATCATTTCATGATTATGAACCATCTCATGTCTTGTACATGTATATACACCTGAACGGTCAATACTAAACTGCACAAAAGCTAAGCAACCAGTCCTTATGTTAAGTCTCTCATACAGCCTATTATTCCTGCACTTATCATCTTTAAAACCCTCATTTGTACAAACAAATCTTTTCATAGAGAATGAATCATCTCTTCGCCTCTTACTTTTTCCAATTCTAATTCCAAAGCCCTTTCTAAATGCATATTCATTAAACATTTCATAAGCCACATCTTCAGAAGGAAATTGTTTCCCATAAAATTCAGAACTAGCTGCTTCCTCAAATACAATAGCATTCTTTTTTTCCACTGCAATATTAAAATGTAACAAATGAACACAAATAATAGCAATAATGTACAATAACCACATGTAAACTGTTAATGATCATTTATCATTACATAAATGAACATATATCAAAATGATAATAAAACATATAAATGAACATTTATGATTACATAGATAAATGTAAATTACAGTAATTACACCTATGTTAACGTAAATGTACATATAATCTAACATACATGAGCATTAATTGAATGTCAAATTTTATAAAACTATAGACAATCATTAAAATGCAGAAAACTGGAAAAAACATCAATCGAATAACAACATTACAAAGAAAAACAATAAAATCACAACAATACATCACAAACTATAAATTAAAAAAATCATAAATAAAAATGAAATCAAATATTATAATCGACCATAATTTTGATTTTAATTCATACAATAAGCAAAACTACAAAACCAAAAATTATAATTGAGCATTATATAAACTATAGTTCATACAATTATCAAATTATGAAATCAAAATCGAACTATTACATGCGAAAACAGAGCATAATCAAAATCGAATGATTGAGGGAAAAATTACTCACATTGTTTCGAAAACGAGTCGACTAAACCAACTCCAGCAGGAAAAATAGAATCACAATCACGATCAAAAGCAATTAAGCTAGAATCACAGTCACGATCAAACACAATTGAGCTAGAAATTTCCATGGAAGAAGAGAGAGAAAAATTGGGGGAAAAATAAAAAATGCAGGAGAGAGAAAATGAAATAAGTAAAAAAAAAGAGAGAAATAAAATAGAAATTAGGTTAAGAAAATCATTATATAGTTGCTTGAATAGAAAGTTAACAAAAATGAAAAAAGATGAAGAAAAAAAAAAACAAAATTGCAGAATGATTCAATATAAAACGACGTAGTAGCATGGGGGTGTAGGAGAAGCTAGCTACCCTAGAGTCTAGGCAAAAATTTGTATGAATATTGAGGAAGTTATGGCCAATTTACCAAATTGGGCCCGGTTTGAGCCTTATATGCGGCCCAATGATCTTGGGGATGGCCTAATATAGTAATATGATTTGTCATTCCTAATGCAATTAGGAATGATTTTAGTTTTCTAGAATCTTTTAGAAGGTTCTTTTCATTCATAAATCAATTAGCATTGATAAATTGACTTTTGACTTTTCAGAGTTTTAATCAAAATCAAATAGCATTTTCGAGGAAATTATATGATTTTATCCTCCAGTACGGCAAACTTATCTGATTTTCGAAAACGTGTTAAAATCAGGCTTGGCGCCTGACCCCAAGCACTGGCACCTGGCGCCAGTGTTGGTGCCTGGCGCCAGTTAACCATGGTTTGCGCCAACTCTGTTTTTTGTGCGTCAGACTCTGTTTTGTTTATTTTATCTTTTTGGCTGATTTTCTCTATAAATATCGTATTAAAAACTCCGTTTTCATTCACCAATTCTCATCATTCACGAGTTCTCATCTACAATCAGTTTTAATTAGCATTCTCTTAATCATTCTTTCTTTCTTTCTCTAAACTTTGTTTTCAAATACAAAATTCCGCAATCATTAGATCTAGAAACACCTAGCCATATTCGAAGTTGCCTTCGCCCAAGACGTGAAAGGTTTAATTTCTGAGGGTTTGGTCCCAAATCTCTATTTCAATTATTTAATTTAATTGTTTTGTTTATTATTTTCCTTGAAGTTACTAACGTGTGTATTTTGTTATTAGAAAGAGGTACGAGGCATCAAAGTAAGTGCTTTAATGGTTTTTATTGATGTTATGATGTAGAAATCATGTTTATATTGTTACTATGATATTCCTAGTATCATGTCTAGGGTAATTTTAATACTAAATATGATTGTTGTGATGCTTCCTATGTTCTTCCTAATATTTATGATTGTTAGTATCATGTTAGGGTTAAAGATTTAATTTTTATTGCTTAGTGACATGCTAGGGGTTGTTATTAATCTTGTTAGTATCATGCCTAGGATCTTGCTGTTATTATGCTTTAATATTGACATGAACATGATTATGATTATAATTGTTGTTATTATGAATATTATTGTTATTATTATTCTGATGATGATTATTTTATCTATGATGATATTATTATGATTATTATTATCGTTATGTTTATTATGTTGCTTGATGCGTTATTTATTGCTTGATCACACCTTTTATGCATGTAAAAGGGAATTGGTATTTGTAATCACGCTTAATAAGATATTTAATAATCTTGTTTAGGGTTAAATGTGATTGTATTTCAAGTGATCGCCAATAATAGTTTATTTGTGCATTAAATTCAACCAACATAGATAAATAAGTTTAGGGTTAATCTTATTGATTGCATGTTAGTCAAAAAGCGCACATGAATACGATCAGAATAAAGTAGAGGTCTATTATTAGGGCAGGTTCAATCACTTTTAGGTTGGATTTGTACCTTCATCCCCGAACCCTTATTTGGTTCTAGACCTTATGGAGTTGACGATCTCTTGGATCGTTAAGGGGTGTAACCTTCATCCTATGAACGGTTTACAAGTTCCTAAAACTTGTTGGCGACTCTTTTGCTCTATCTTCTTCCCTTTTGGACGCCACCGTACTTTAGTGTATGATCACAGTGGGGTTCAAGCTAGTGGGATTAAAGCTTGAAATATTCCCTACAATTATCGACGTTCTTTATGTCTTATGCCGATTTGTGTATAATATTTTTATCAAAGCTATTTGCATATAAACGATAAATGTGTTGGATGTTGTGCAATGTTCTAAACTATAGTTGAGCTACTTTAAAATAACACTCACATAAAGAAACAACCTTTCGTTGTCCAGTAACTAATGCTGTTATATAATTAAACCATGAAATTCTAAACAATTCTAAACTTTATTATTCTAATCCTCCATTTAATTTATTATTAATTGATGATTAATTACACATGGGGATAAGAAGGTAAATAAATATTTTGAGGGGTATAATAGTCCGTGCACTATTCATAAGAACAATCTCCTACTTTTACACATGAGGATAAGAAGTTAAATAAATATTATAAGGGGCATAATAGTCCGTGCACTATTCATAGAACAATCTCCTACTTTTTACGGAAATTGATAAGGAGTATGTTATTTTTCTAGGGTATAATTAAAATGGTTACAATCAATATATAACATTGTTAGCAACTTTTATAACATAGTCGTGGAATGTCTTACTGGTTTACATGTTAACTTACGACTACATTGATCTATGGTTCGATACCCTTCAGCTGCATTTCCCATCCACAAATATTTTTTCCTTATAGGAGAATTTTGGATTTGATGGTTACAATCAATATATAATATTGTTAGCACATTTATAACACGGTCTTGGACTGTCCTACTGGTTTACATGTTACCTTGCATTTACATTAGTTTAAGGTTCGAT
The DNA here is from genome assembly GCF_948465745.1 of Chenopodium album. NCBI lineage: Eukaryota > Viridiplantae > Streptophyta > Magnoliopsida > Caryophyllales > Amaranthaceae > Chenopodium > Chenopodium album. Next base: position 74,455,825 of record NC_137837.1, read on the forward strand.
TCCCTATAGTTGCATTCCCCTTTTTTTTTTTATCAAAAAAAAAAAAAACCCAAAATAACCCTTTTTCTTCAATATTCGATATCAAAAAAACCATTTTTCTCCAAGAAATAACCATTTTTCTTCAAGAAATCATCCTTTCGTCTGCACATTTATTCAGTACTACAATGGAAGGGGAAGCATCATCATCTTCTTCGTCATCACCAGATGACTTTACTGCCATGCTCGAAATACATATCAGAGAGCTTCAACAGGCCAAAAATGGCGATGCTCAGAAGATTATTCTTGAGAAGATGAAGGCTGATATTGAGTCGTTCTTCCAATTGGGAAAATTGAGTTCTCCAAACGTTAAGCTCTTGAATCCAGCTTATAAAGCTCTGAAAGTTTATTACCAAGAATGCTTGAATGATTCTGATTCGAAGATTAAATTAGCTGACATGTTATCATTATTGTCCACAATTTCCTGCGAGGATGAAGAATACGAATGCATGCATTTTAAGCTATTGGGGTCAAGAACTAATGAGTTTACTAAATGGGGAACTAGGTATCTGAAAATTCTGGGATTTCAAATCAGACAAACATACCGAAAGTTTCATGTAATTGCCCAACAAGTTAAGGAGTATTACCAAAACAGAAGGGGTAAATCAATTACCAATCTCTTGTTCTTTAAGGGAAGTACAATTCAAGAGCTTCAACTAAAGGTATTAATTCTTTATTTTTGTTTAATACAGTAATTTTGGTTTTCTTTGATTTTGTTTATCTTTAATTTTTGTTTAAAATATTTAAAATAATTTAGTTATTTCTTATTTCAGACTGTCATCGTTCTTCAACATGCATCAGCATTGTCCAAGAACTCATTCCTAATGTGCAATTCTGTAAAAGAATACAAAATTAGTAGTAAGTTATTTATAATTTCACTTTGTTTATTTTGATTTTTAAAAAAAATAAAAAATTAATCACATATTTTTTGTTTTGATGCAGTGTCTGCATCTGATGGAGCAGAGATTATGCGATATGACCCTCTATTTCACGGTTATAAGATGATGTCGAAAGTTAGGAGGGATTTGGCTGTTTTCGATGCTGAGGTGTGTTATTGTTGTTGTTTTTGTTGTTGCTGTTGTTGTTGTTGTTTTTGCTGTTGATGTTCTTGTTGTTGCTGCTGCTGCTGTTGTTGTTTTTCATGTTGTTGTTGTTGTTGCTGCTGCTGCTGCTGCTGCTGTTGTTTTTCATGTTGTTGTTGTTGTTGTTGTTGCTGCTGCTGATGCTGTTGTTGTTTTTCATGTTGTTGTTGTTGTTGCTGCTGCTGCTGCTGCTGTTGTTGTTTTTCATGTTGTTGTTGTTGCTGCTGTTGTTGCTTTTGTTGTTTTTGTCCATTGAACGTGAACCCTATTCTACAAATGTGCTTTTTCAAGGTTCTGGTTTACTTTAGTTACTAATGGCATCAGCATCACAACTAGATTAAGCTAGAAATGAGATTTGTGTTCAATTAAGGTATAATTAAGGGAACTAATAATGGTATTATAATCTTTAAAAGGACCCCCCAAAAAAACTTTGTAATCTACACCGTATATACAATCCACAATAGTCCCATACTAAAACAAATTGAGTGGTAGGTACCATTATAGGCATGATTGACATGCATAGCATGACAATTGATACAAGAAATCATGAAAAATTGATCTCATGTAGTTTGGTATTATATTACAGTTTGTACTGAATTGCTGCTAGACTATATGTCCTACTGAATTGCTGCTAGACTATATGTCCTGAGTCTCCTGACACTTCTCTCGCAAGTTTAGATCATTATAAAGACAATTAAAATACCAGAGATGTACCTTTGGTCCTTGAACTGACTCTTCCCTTTGATCATGATCTCAACACGACTTTTTGAATACCTTTCCACTTAAGCTTCAATCCATATTAGTGGTCTCACTTATTAGCCAACAAATGCATAATCTTAGAAATACTAGTATATACTTTCCATCAGATTGGAAATAAACCTTGAAAAAACATGGTCCATTTCCTCTTCACAAAGGTATGACAAAATATTGACTGCAAGGGGAAAAGATAGGCATAATAAGAAAGCTTTACGGATTAATAAGAAGCAATCAGTATGAGTCTATGAACAATACTACATGGAAATACCAATCAATTGCTTTTTGCTTGCATAACTTGTACATATTTGCTTTCATCGTAGCACCAATATGACCTCTTTCCAAGTGAAATTGAAAACAAAGGGAAAGCCGATAAGTGCAGATATAAAATGCATGAAGTGAAACAAAGGTTATTGACTCCCATAAGGCATGAAAGGAAAAAAAAAAGACATCCATTTATAATCAACTGAGCATATATAACTGATACAAGTGATGTCAAAAACCAAAATTGTTCAAAATATAGACAGAAATTTGGATCATATCCCAATTACAGTTTATGATCATATCCCGAGACTGCAATGATACGAGCAAAGCTCAGTGAGACGCTAAGACATCTTCAGGCATATACAATACAACTCACAAAATCTGTTCCCCTTTGATAGCAACAAAACTATGTGAATGCACAATTAACACATTCATTGCAGTAGACTAATGCAAGAGATCAGCCCAGACCAGCTGTGCATTTCACATATTTTGAATCTATCATATTTTGGCTGATTTTTCTCTTGCTTTGCTTGAATCACTCTGTTTTCTGTACTAATCTCTAGCAACTAACCTAAATGTCAACATCATTCTGGTTCTTACAGTAGCAACGTGATGGCATGGTAACTTGACAGCAAAACACTATGTTTCTCTACATACATTCATTACACTAATGTTATTGCTGACTTGTTGTGAGACTATCTTATTGTATTGTAGGTTCAAGCTATAAGGTTTCTTACATCGCCCACCCAAACAAGGATATACATCCTAATTCAGCGAGAAAACGAAAATTTCTTCATCGTTAAAGATGATATTTTAGAAGGGATAAGAGCTCTCGAGGATTGGCTGCACAAATACTATCAAGATGAAGACATCAAAATCGGTTTTTTGGTATTTGATCATGGTCAGAACCTTTACTACCTCAGAAACAAATTCTGGGTAGCAAGGTTAATCCAAGGTAATGTCTCTTTGCCTCATCCAAACACGTGAATCATGCAAGTCTGTTTCTGATATTTGTTTCTCACGGTGTCATTGACAGGGGAGGATTGGTGGGATGAGTGATGGCAGCAGGAGGGATGAATGATGGCAGCAGGCTGCTGATGTGAAGTGGATGTTTTGTATATTAGTCATTCTCTGTGATTCTTCATTACTGATCCCTTTTTGAACAAATATTACAGTTGAGTTTAAGATACAATGATGAATGCCCTATCAGGCAGTTTGATGTTTGTATGTGCTGTGCACAAAGTAGATGCTATAGACTAGGTGAGTATGTAGGTGATTCGATGATTAAAACTCATTAAAAGGATCTTATTCATATACATAACATATGATTAGTCCCTATCAAAGTTGAAATTTTCCTTTGGTTGATGCTTATACTGTTGTTGTATGGTTAATTATAGAGCTTTTATGTTTATAGATAATTCTGCTCTTGGCTTTTGTGTAAATAAACAAAGGACACGGAATATCATTTATTAAATCATTGTATTGATACCATCGGGTGTATGTACCACTAATAATATGTTTTCCTCCAGTTCATTTTGTTTGCCTAAGCTTTTTGGTTGGTTCACTTTAGTGCAGCGTAAAAATTAGTGACTTCCAGCTTTTTCAGAACCATCTTGTTGTTTATGAGAATGAAGGCGGTCTCCTGAAAGTAGTTGTCTATCGCCTTCCTTCCATTGATCAGTCGCTTGAAAACCTATTTGGGGGCCTCAATGTTGACTTTGTTGATCCTGCATATGATGTGCACCATCGCAGCTTCAAACTCCCCTAGTAAGCTGAGCGTTCTTTCACACGCAATTGGGGCTTCTACTCTTTTATGTTCAAAGGTCCATTGATTTCTCAAGTCCCATATTTTCCACCAAAACATCATGAAAATCTCCCATCCTCTGTACCTCCAAGTCTACCCCAAAACCTCACCCAATTTCTCAAAATCTCAGACATTTTGCTACTGTAGTATGTTAAACTTCTCACAAGATTTTTGCTAATTTATACCAGTAAAACCAAAACTCATTTCCATTACCAAAGTACTTGTATTATATTTCATTCATCTCATTTTACCTTTTTCCTATTTCATTCAAAAAAGTCATATTTCCAAACTTGCTCACAAGTTTTCTTATATACAACTTTGCTCTAGTTGGTCATATGTCTCAGAATCAATCTTTCAATGAGCCAAACTCAAATAACTGAAGTAAGTCACAGGCTAGGCTCATTATCATCATCTCTGTCAAATTGTCAATAATTGTCCATTGACTGAAACTTTTATTGACTTCTAGGAAGTAATCATTATATATTCATAGGACCTAATTCTAATATATGGCTAAAAAAATTATACAAACTTATAATTGACCTCACCCAATTTCTCAAAATCCAAAAAAGTAGACATCTCTCAACCTCCAAGTGAATGTTCACTGCATCTTCATTCTCCAACGTCAAAACGATTCCCAACCCCATTCTTCTCAACAGACTCAAATTGGCTCCCAGAAGTTTAATTAGAAGACTCAGATAAGATAACTTACAGTCTACTACTGATAAAGATTAATTTGAATTCAATAATAAATCACAACACACACAATCCATTGAATTACAATTGTAAAGGAACCCAAGGTCGAGAAATGATATTCGATTATTAAAAAATCAAACAAAAATATAAACCCTAGGAAAAGAGGGGAATTAATTTGGTTCATTCAATTGAAAAGAAAAGGGGAATTTTGGATTTGATAGTATTAGTAGGTTACAAACAATATATAATATTGTTAGTAACATTAATAACACGGTCATGGACTGTCCTGCTGGTTTATATGCTACCTAGTAACTACATTGGTCTAATTTTAACAAGAAATTGACAAGGAGTATGTTATTTTTCCAGGGTATACAAAGTCTAATTCTGACTTTTACCAACAAACAAAATCAAAAAAAATTCTTTAGTGAATTCCAAATATACTACGTACGTCAATTAGGCATTATATAATCTAAAGATATTTAGTGATAAAAACACGTTCAACAATAAAGTGTGTCATAAATTATTTTTTTATGATCTGATATGAACTTATATTTCCTGATTTGATCTAAACTTTTTTTTTTTTCCTTGAATAAGTACAAATAAGATGAACTATAGTAAAAGGTTGGGTGAATGTAAAAAAAAAAAAAAAAAAAAAAAAAAAAAAAAAAAAAATATTAAAAAAAAAAAGGTAATATAGTAAGTAAATACAGAAACGTGAAAGTATTATAGGATTTATAGGCAAGGTTTTTTTCAATTTTAACAAGAAATTGATAAGGAGTATGTTATTTTTCCAGGGTATACAAAGTCTAATTCATTACTGTACAAGGATATGAATAGAATTAAAACGTTTCCACAGGTCCTGAACTGCTACAACTAAAACTGAGGGCTTATAACAGCACCTTGTGTAAGACAGGCCTTGTTAATTTGTCATATTGCCTTATTGGTCATATACAGTGAGCCCTGTCACTAAAATTTACAATTTTTTATTTTTCTCTGGAAGTTTCTCTAGCAATTCCGGTATTATTTCGAACAGGTCACCAACAAGCCCATAGTCCACCACCTGCAAAACAAAAAGTATGCTAAGTTCAAATTTAAAGAAAAAATAGTGTGATAGCAGCATTCTTTGATAAACCTGAGTCGTTGGAACTTGGAAGGGACAGTAGGGTGACTAGAGGTGATTCCTCAGGCATAATCTTCAATTTTTGGAAGGCAGTATCTAATACTAATTTCCATGCATAAATCATATCATACTAGTTTCGACTATATATGAAGTTCTTAGGTGCAACACGGAGAAAAGTGATCATACTAATTCCCATATTGGAGGGCCAAGTTTTATATCAGTCCTGAATTATCATGCATCTATAACATGTCTTAACATGATCTTTTCCGTGACATTAAAGTATGGATATTGCATTAGTTCCACATTGGATCACCAATATGCAATCAATTTCCAATTCCTCATCAGTGAGAAAGAAGGGAGGGGAGGAAGATGTACACTCACAATTGCTGTAATACAGCGTTTCCAGATGCAAATGTACTTTCATGAATAAAGGGTTCAGAAAATCAAATATAAATCTTCAGTTTCATTTGCAATTTAGCAATAAAGATAAGAAAACTGTTTTCCTACCTGGAATATGGGGGCATCTGCATCCTTATTTATCGCTACAATGACTTTGGAGTCTCTCATGCCAGCCATGTGTTGAATGGCTCCTGATACCCCAAAAGCCATGTACAGCTCTGGAGCAACAATTTTTCCTGTCTGTACAACCTGAAACAAAGACAAAGAGGAAAAAATAAAACTCAAAGTTAAAAATGAACATGTTCAATAAACTATATGATGAATAAATTTATATTTTTCAGTCCATAAGCACTAACATTGAGTTGAGTGTTGCATACCATCAATGGAAAACTATCTAGAGAATCTACTATGGATCAAAAACAGAGATTGTATTGGCGATAAAAGCTTTCTGTCTGACTCAACTAAAATTTTACTTTACACTGTAGCCTTCCCATTTGTGAAGGCGTCCATGGCTCTATGCAATCTGGATGTTGATGCTGTCATAGTTATACCAGCATATTGTTGGAATTTAATACTGTTGAAGCGCTAGATAGGATATTTAATAACAAAATTTGTATTTGTTTAGCCTTCAGTCCTTCACCCCAAATACACCCCCTCCTCCCCCTCCCCAACAACACACACACACACACAAAGGATGTATGAGTTTCTTTCTAAGAAGTATTCTCTATATACCATGCAAAATACTTACCTTAATAGATTTGATGGCATTTTTTGAGTTCCAAGATTTTGAAACTAAGCCTTATTTGAGCTCTTTATGTAGGAAGTGCTATCAATTTTAGGAGTCCTTAAAATGATTATACAATTTAAAAATGTTTCTGTTGATCTGTTATGTTACAAATGTTAAGCACGGAAGAACTGTGTAAAAGATATTTAACTCAAGCTCAAAGTTATGTAAAGTAAACAAACATATGTTAAATGTTTTTAAATACCTGCTGCATCAAGTTTCTCAGCAAGCTTCTCGATCATCTTGAAATTCTCAGCACTTTTTAAACCTCGTCCTCCGGTCACTACAATGCGTGCATTTCCAAGATCTGGGCGCTCAGTTTTCTGAGTGCTACGCTTTACAAATCTAGATTTATCCAGAATTTCTGCAAATGAATTACCAGAATCAGAGCTCATTAAAACTATACTTACAAGCACAGATATACAAGTATGTCATGACTCGGAAGTTGGAATTGTATAAGTTGCCGTCTAATACCACCTTGACTGAGGCTCTCATTTAATATAATCTAAATCTAAATCAAGATGGCAATTGTGACAAAAGAAAAGTTTGTATTTAAACTAAACACAGACCTTCACCAAAGGCTGAGAGATCAACCTGAGTAATGGGAGCAGCATAAGATCTTGTTTCAGATGCTGGAAGGAGCACGGACAGTCAAGATGCATGGAGACTCGCCAGTATATTTAACTGTACAAAGACATATATTGGCCTGTAATAGTCATCCACACATAAAATCCAGTGGGTTTTAAAATAATAGTCTTAGCAATTTTGTCAAGAAGAAAAAGGGATAAAACAATAAAATCCAAATTAGAACGATGGGTCAGATGCATAATCCAAGAATCTATTTTAGGTGGTCATCTACAAAGATCCTCTTCCTCCATTCACTTTTATACAGTGCTACATGCTTTTGCAAACAAACTTTCATCATATCATTCATTATTCACTCCCTAGATCCAAGTCATCTTTAGTCTCCCTCAACTTCTTTTGACAATTCCAATAGCCAAACACTTCACCTTCATTACCAATGCATCATATTTATTCTCCCTAACATAATCTTCAATATTTGTAACTCCAACTTTCCCCGAATATCTACATTCCTAATTTTATTTTTCAGAGTGTTACCAACTTAACTAACATCCATCTCAACATATACATCTATGTTACATGTTTTTTTATTCTTTTTATTTTTTATTTTTAATTTTAATGTACTTCTTAAATGTTCAGCATTTGTATGCTTATTTTGAGAGATAACAAATGCAGATAGGAGTAGTAAAAGTACCTCACAAATTGATGAGACCCAGATATCCCAGTTACATCAGTTACTGGAGAAACATCTAAAAGCGCAGCTGCACGGAGCAATATATTTTTACCAAATGAACCAGAAGCAGCAAGAATATGTGTATATCCACCTTTCTTCTGAACTAATTCAACCAGATTTGCCCAAGTTTCAGCTAAAGGATTCATAAATTTATCTGAATCGGCCACAAGCACCTACAAGACATATCATTAGCACAAGCTTAGTACTGTAAAAGTTTTTCCACTCTACAAGTTCAAGGTACATACTTCTAAATATGTTAAGGTAACCATGATCATCCGATCAAAAGACATCTTTTAGTAAACCCAATGGAAAAATTAGCTTTCAAAAATACAAAGTAGAATTTTAGACAGCTGCTCAAGGCTTCTCAGAACAAAATAAAAAGGATATGACAAGTTTGTATGGTATACAATTCATTGACAGCCTTTTCTAACTCTTACTAGAAAAACCACCACTATTCAGAAGGTAACTCCATGAAAACTATTGTTCCTAAATTACTAGATTTGACTACAAATAGTAGTGAAATAAAAAATTCTACTTCTATTGGCTATCTAGCTCAAATTTTCAGTAGTGTCAATAAGTTGCTCATTTCTTCGTTTTGTGTATTCTTTGTTTTACCACTTATCACAAAATTCTTTGTTTGATTTAACTTTGTTCAAATATTTTAAGTCATATTGAAACCGCCAAGTAAATGATATTATCCTATAAGTCTACATTCAATAAGAAAAGACACATACCTGTGAAACTAAGGGATGGCACAAGGAAGCATGTGTTGCAGCTTGTTGGAGAGAGGGACCAGAACCGGCCAATAGCATGGAGATCGAATTATCCTTACTTAAACACTTTGCAGCCTCTACAGAACTAATAGACGATGACTTGATGGAACCTCCTTCATGTTCAGCCAACACCAACGTGCTAATCTATTCCATTAAGCAGAAGATATAGCCTCATTAAACACAAATAAGGTGAGCAACTTCATGTATTCAACAGAGTCACAATATGATGATGATAATTGATTATTGATACAACATTTTACATGTATAGGCTATAGCCACTTCTAAAATAGAAATGATCTCCATGATTTAGCCACATTTTAAAAACTAGAGTAAGCATGCAAGATTTGGAAAAGAAAGATTTGCTTATAAATTTACAACATTTGATCAGTATATCAGAAAATGTAAAAGTTAAAAGAAGGAAGCAACAAACTACATGAGGTGCAAGCATTGCATAAACATATGATGATGGTCACAACAGCATAAAAATAGACAGTTGAATCCAGAACATGGAGAGAGCAATTACTGAGACAGGCCAAAACCAAGAACCACATTCACCAGACTCGCATACCATTGTTCAATAGAAGAAAGAAGTTTAGTAAAGATAACAAATATCTACTACAAATATATGAATGATAACAACATTAAGGAGGAGCAAAGGGAAGCTCAATTGGCAGGAGCTTCCCCTCTTGCATCCACATCATAGGTTTGATGTTCACCACGAATAAAGGGTTTGGGTGGGGTTTGTAGGTTAGTCCTCAAAGAAGGCAAAGCTTAATCGTTACCCAACAAAAACACACACAGCTGGACCATTAACGAAATTTATAACTGAATTATGCACTCTTTTACAATATCTAATACAGCAACGTGACAATTGAAGCAGTCATACAACCGCTAAAATAAAAACACACAACAGCAGTCAGACTATCTAGCACGGAGTTAGAACTTTAGAAGTGCACAGCTCAATCGAACCAACCTGCGAATCAAAGGAGCTAACTAAAATTCTATTGCAGTTTACTGATGAATAAATTGTGTAACAAGGAAATCCAATATTCAAACTATCGATAGCTAACCTTCCAATAATTACAATAAACCATTACTTACTAGCATTGCAAGTAACCATACCAAAAATATCAGCCCTATTTAAGTAATTTAACCATGGTTTACCACAACAATCAAATATATATTTCAGTGATTACTTTCAATTTCCAAATAACAATTGCTAATCACATAATTCAATTTCAATTGATCAATCAAACAGAAAAATAAGTTCGAATTCGAACAACGCAAACAATTACCAAACATAAAATAACAATCAATCGATCAAAAAACAATGTAAATTGGTTAAATTCCGATCTAACAATCAAAAATCAATGAATAACAAGTAATAAGTTAAATTTGATAGTAATGCAATGATCAACTCCCTCACCCCAAGAATTTGAGATGATTCAAAAAAGAGAAGCTTACAAATCGTGAAGTGGTGGATTGTCGGAGAGAAAAGCTTGCGTTGCGAAGTCAGAAAGCCCTAAGCATTGCTCCAATCGCCATTGAAGAAGAAGAAGAAAGGGAGAGGTTGATTGGGAGGAGAGAGAGAGTAGAAAAACGTAAAGGATTTGTATTTGTACTTCTTATTTAAATTGCTCCTAATTACTAAATTGACACATGAAGATTGTACGTGCAGTCGTGCACTAGCTTAATTGAAACTAGTTGTATGATATGATTTCCGAAGAATTTTAAAGGGAAGAAAGTTAGGCATTTGTAAATACATAACATCAATAACTATATACTAAAAGTCACACCAGCAATGATACGTGTCATTTTCTTGTGTGTCCTTAGTTTTTTTTTGTTTTTTTTTTTTTTTTTTTTTTTTTTTTTTTTTTTTGTTTTAAAAAAAATATTTTAAAATAAAATCATTTACATATATAGAGTATAACAAAAGATTTGATGCATCTTTCAAAAAAAAAAACACATGAACAACTATAAACTTAAGATTTTTTTTTTTTTTATCATATTTGTGACATATATAGAGTATTTGTTTTAGGAAAGACACATTATATATGTATGTATTATATATGTCTTATGTAGTACGTACTACGTTTATTATAGCAAGATTATATATATTTTCTTGATTTAATTTTTTATTTTATTTTTTATTATGTAATAGATACTTCAATAATGAAATGCACATATTAAATCAACTAATGAAACTTTTGTTAATTCCTTGAATAATTCATGATAATTATATTAATCAATTAATACTCTACTATAAACTACAAATATTTCAATAAAACTTAACAAGATCGACGCATGTTGATTATTATTATTAGTGTGATTTTTTCTTGCCAATTTTTGTTCCATTCAATTGATATGAATATAACATACGAAAGTAACTTTTAAAAAAAAAAAAAAAATAGTGTTAGTTTAAAATATAGTTATTAAAAAGTACCGTGCATGGCACGGGAGCTTACCTAGTTGATTAAAATATTATTAAAACACATGATAGAGAGAGAAAAGAGGAGAGAGATAGGAAGACAGAGGTATATAGGTGGACCCCACCCATTTTTTGGTCGAATTGTATCACGTGATGGGGGACCACATGTTGATTGTTCCACTGAAAGTTTATATGGTACCATTGAATCCTCAGTGGTACTATTTATGCATAAATTTTGTACAACTGAATGCATATATAATACCATTATGTACATATATAGTATCACTGTATATACAGTGGTACCATTTGATCATCCAATGATACCAGAATATGCATTCGTTTATACATATGTAATTACATGAATACCCCTTGTTATGCATTTGTAATGCCTAACTTTCCTCCATTTTTAGTTCCTCTAAGATTCTTAATAACTATCCATGTCATCGGTGAATGAGAGTGAGGGACAGGTATGGTGGTTAGAGCTTGCCTCCCGAATTTAGGAGATCCTCGATATCGTGAGTTTATTTATTTTATTTATCTTTTTTTAAAGGAGTTAAAATTTTGTTAACTCGAGCTTTTTTAGTACTCCTTTTTTCTTGATTCCACATACCTTATTTTCCCCTCTCTCATACTCTATGTACCTTTTTCTTACACCTAATTGCTACCTTAAGTTCTAAAAAGGTTGTAAATAGGTGGAAATCATTATCCTTAAATAATGAAAAATGCTACATAAGTCTTCTAATTGAACACTTGGCTATGGTGATGGTTTAATACAATAATCAAATATGTTTTCAACACAAAAAATACTCTTATCAAACATGCTCTTAAAGTGGTTTGAGTATTACTACTCCCAATACATTTTATTTGTAACTTTTGAATATTTTATGTATCACAAATTATATCCAAAGTTGCATATAATATGACGGAGGTAGTAGATAGTTTTTGATGTAAAAATCTTTTGACACAAGAATGGAGCATGGAGTATATAGGATCTTATCCTCCTCTTTATTGTCAGAATTGTCACCTATTACAACAACCTTGTTTGGTAAAGAGCTTTTTGAAAAGTTTTTAATTTATCGAACACTATTAGAGGTTTGACCATTTTAAAAACTTAATTTTGGTGTTTGGTAAATAACTTATCAAATAACTCTTTTAGAAAAAGCTTTTTATAAGAGATTTTTTAAATTAGCTTATTGAACAATTAGCTTATTTAGTATTAAATACATTGTAACAACTACTAATAATAAACATCTACTCGTATTTACTTTAACACTTTTATACAATTAGTTATTTACAACAGCTAATCAAATCATCTAATATAACAAGCTAGTTAAAGTGTCAAACCAATTAATGCAACAGCATAATAACTATATCAACCAGCTAACACCTAATTACATCAAGGCCACAACTAACAGCCTTGTATTTGTAACTAGTTTTCAAATTTCCCCACTCTTGACAAGGGGTGGACAACTGAGTGGACAGGCTAAAAGTCGCGGGCTTCCAAACTATCTGCGGATTCAAATTTTAATCAAGGTATTCTCCCTTTTCTCACTCTTTCTAATCTTTTTCATTTCAATTGTTATCGATTTATAGGGTTTCGAATTTCTTACAAAATCCAGAATTTTTGGGTAATTCTGGGTTAAATTCAATTAATTCAAATCAACACTTTTTAATTTGATTACATTTTCATTCCCCCTTTTCTTAATTTGATTGTTGAATTACATAATCAATTCCTTTTTCTGGAAAATTCCAGAACTTCCAAAATGGCAACAGAATCATCTGAAGGAGAAGATGAAGGAAAGCTTGTCGGAGGTAGCAAGGATTTGGTTGTCGATGGGGATCTGCGCGAGATGACGAAGAATGCAGCTTGGAGTGTCAGTTCTTGTAAACCTGGTAATGGTGTTCAATGTCTCCGAGATGATAATTTAGAAACAAATTGGCAGTTAAGAACACTTCTTTTCTCCCTTTAATCTTCAATTAGGGTTTTCAATTATGTAATTATAAAGTTTTATATGAAATCTATGTTCCTTTTGTAGGTCTGATGGGGCACAGGCTCATATGATTAACATTCAATTTCAGAAGAAAGTAAAATTGCAAGTAATAGGGTTTTGCCTAATTTGATTTTGGTTTTTCATTTGTTTGTTGTCGTAATTTGTTTGGTTTTTGACTTTTTGTGGTATGGTTAATTAATGTTGTCTACTATTAATTTGGTTTCAGCTTATTGTGCTGTATGTCGATTTTAAGCTCGACGAGAGTTACACACCTGGTAAGATATTTCATAAATGAAGGTAGTTTTACAACATCAAACATTTGAATGTTATTGTTCCTTGTTCAAATTATTGTAGATGGGGAATGTAGGAAATAAAAGCTGTGGAGTTGGTCAAGCCATCTGGTTGGGTGTATATCTCATTATCTGGAAATGATGCACGGTGAGACATTTTGACTAATTTGTTGTCTGATTCTGGCTTGGTAGCTTACATAGTAGTCATCTGTGAACTGAAATCACTTTAGCCGCATACATTCTTGTGAAGCTAGTGGCTTTAAATCCAATGCTTGCTGTTTTTTATATTTCTAATTTCAGATACCTATTTCTAAATCATGGTTGAAGCATTAAACTTGTAAATTTAATGTTACATTGTGAAAACATGTCCTGCTGAGGTTTCTTGTTAGTATCCATAGCTTGGGAGTCAGAAATGGATAGAGATGAGCGATTTTTTTGCTTTGTTACAGGCGCTTCTGTAGTCATAGCCAGACAAGGTAGCTGATGAGCCTATAGGTTATTATAGTCCAATGATTCTGAGGAATAAATTTTTTAGAATTGTATTCATATCTGGTTGATGAATGAATCTTCCAACTTTTTGGAGCATGAGAGGATGCACAATAGGGTGCTTCTTCCTCTGGGGATTGAATGTGTGCGGAGGTTTAGGGCAATAAGGTTCTTATCTCTGCATTTTCATATTAGTATAGCATTCAACATCATGGAAATATCAATCTTATCTATGAATATAACTACAAGTGTTAATCTGGGAATATGTATTTTTAGTATAGCACTCAACATCATTAAATATCAGCCATCACTAGTTTCTGTGATATTTTTGCTCCTCTTTTATTCTTCTCAGATCTTTTCGGTATATCTTAGATTATATGTTATGCATAGCTGCAGAGTTTTTACTGGCTAGACACCCTCCTCAACTATCACTTCCTGAGTCAATAATCTCAATATTATATACGGTCTTCATACTGCTTTTGCTTCTGATGTAGCCAGTTATTCGACGTTTACTGGTTGTGTACTTGTGTCGTGTGCAATTGTGCATGACCCACAATGCCGTGCATTTCATTCTAAAAGGTTATTTTATTCTTTGGGCATTTGATTCTGGATTTTCCCCATGTAAGATAGGTTTATGCAATTGACCTTCAAAATTTCATTTCATATGTGAATACCCTCCTTTTCTTTAGACTGACAATAGAAAATCCCTGTACATCTCAATCTTGAGACTGAGTCTTTGTTGTTGTTGCATCAAAACCAACTCTCTTTATGTTCTGACCTTTCCTTGTGTAATGGTGTATAGTAGGTTTATGTATTCTATGTCTTCAACCTGCTGTATCGATCTTCATGTCATTATCTTGGTAGCTAGCTGTTGCTCTGACTAGATCCTGTCCTAGTCATCATCTGGGAGTCAACATGCTTGTACAATTCATGTTTTTCATTCAAAAGTAGATTTCGGCTTGAGGTTTGGACTCGTTGAAATCCTGGAGCCATGTTTTCTTATATATCTCTTCAGATTTACTGCTACTTTTGTATCCTATATCTCATTGTATGCTTTTATCCTAATTGATTAGCTGGTGCTTTTTAGCTATGAGCTTTACTTAAGAATTGGAAATTGGATCATACTATTGAATAACTTCGTGTTAGTTTATATTAATGATCTCAAAAAGATGTATTTAAGACTTTATAACACCTGTTTCTTGAGCCAATATCTGATAAGTGTTTTGCATATTTACAGGGAAACTTTTGTTAATACTTTCATGCTGCAAATTGCTGTTTTGTCAAATCACCTTAATGGAAGGGATACCCATATGCGCCAGATAAAAGTTTATGGACCTAGACTGTATGTTTTTGCCTGATTGGTTTTTCAATTCTTGCTTCATATGTCGCCTTTTCCTCTGTCTAAATTATTATTTTCAGCTATAAATTGTAACAGGAATCCCGTTCCTCGTCAGCCATTTCAGTTCACCTCTGCTGAGTTTTTGACATACTCCACTGTCAGATGTGGATAGTGAGATGTCATTGGTTCTGCATCACGGCACTGCTGTATGCCTGTATACGTAGTTTTATTGTTTCTCTGAGGCGATCTTATTTTTTCCTATATTGGTAACCAAGGGATGAAGCTGTAACCGCTGATTGGCTGCCTTGCAAACCTTGCTTTCGAAGATACCAAGCACTCTGCCTGTAATGTAGGAATTAACTAATCATTGGTTTGATTCATATGGCATTGCCTAATGAATTTGTATAACCAATTAACCGCTGAATCGCAGCCTGTATGCTTTTTTCCATAATGCTTAACTATAGATAGGTATACCTTGTTTAGTTGTTTGTACGCCTAAATGATAAGTTGAGGATGCTAATTTGGCTTCCAGCTGATATGGTTTGTTTCGGGCAATGTCTACATTTGTTCAGTTTTGCACATTTTGGGATATAATAGCGGTAAATGAAAAGCAACGTACATACTCCGTATTTATCACTTAAAATTATCTAATTTTGGGTTAAACGTACGTATTATGTAAAAATTTTCAATTGTGGGAAATGAAAATAGACCCGAATACACAGCCCAAATTGTAATTTGCAGTGGAGATAAACACCCTAACCGCCTAACTAACTAATTAACAAAGTAACTTATAACTGTCAACGATAGTATTAAAACTGACAAATTATAACAAACCAAGAATCTATTTTAGTAATCACTCCAATTTCACACAACTAACTAATAAAACCTATAATTTTCTGTTGCTTATAACTTCTCTTCATTTCTTTAATTCCTAACATAATAACATTCAAGATTTCCAAGAAAGTACACCCTCTATTCTCCCTTGAACATCATAATGTCTAATGATCATGGAAAACCGCCGAGGGCGCCGACGCTTGATCAAACAAGGCGTAAGAGAAAAAGTAATACTCAGGAAGATAATGATGGTGGTGAAGAAAGGGCGCCAAAGCAAAGGGGTATTATTTTCCGACCACATACTCAACAAGAGTTTATGGTACAGTATACAGCCGCAATCGCAATCTGCTAAATTAGGGAGAAGAGAGAATGAATAGCTTCATTATTATTATTCGATAGGTAGAGTATTTATACAAAACCTACCTCATAAGATAGGAAACAATATTCCTAAAGATATACTAACATAACCATAAACCCTTAGATATATTCTCAAAATAATATCTTAACATAAATATCCTAAATATATTATTCTCTTAAATGATATCTACGGAAAATATATCACACATATATTTTCCGATATCTCTAACACAATCACAGCCGCTACCACAACCACAGCCCCATCTGATGCCGCCACCACCATCAATACCTTTAGGCAACCGAATAGAAGAAGTTTAACAAATTTTGAAGGAACATGGACTTGATCATGGAGAATCCCTCTGTAAAAATGGGTTTGAGGTTGCTCAGAATGGCTCATTCATTTTGTTTAATTTCTGAAAATGGTTTGCAGTTTTGTTCTCTGAAAATGTGTTGATTGATTTTCTGTTAATTTTTGAAAATTGGTTGTATGACTAGGAATTCATACCAACACGACCTATGACAATGATTAATGGCTCCCAAAGATCGATCTCACTTACCTCGGTTTGAACGAATTGCTGTAGTGTTCTTGGGGTTAAATCGCATACCTCCGTTTATTCAAGTTCGAATCACAGACCTCCGCTATAAATTAAGTTTAGTTAAGTGATCATGTATAATTCGTTTGAAAAAAGATGAGAGGTGTGAAATTGTTAACTGGGTAACAACATTGCCACATAGGCTGTCCCCACAAAATCCCGCTCAACAGCTCAATAAGTGATAAACTTGTAAAAAATTTCCAAAATGCCATTGTGAGAAACGAAATTGTTTCTCACCATGAGGAATGGGGCTCCCTCGTATAATTTAAGTTGCTAAAAATTATATCAATGGCTCAAAATCTGGCTTCTCTAGTTCTCCCTCCTCCATACCAACCATGGTATCATACAAAGGCCGATTCAACGTCTCAGGCAAAAAAAATCCTAGCAAACCACCAACGATTCCACAAACCGAAAACACGATGAAGGGATACGTGCTACCCATCACCACCACAAGAGGGGCTAAAATCGCCCCCATATGAGACGCTTGTGTAACACATCCTAGGGCAGCATTACGTACAACCGTGGGGAACAACTCTACGGTGTAAATAAACAACAAATTATATGTTCCTGCCATACCAAAAATCCCTAATATACCACTTATCATACGTATATTCTTCCATATTCCATAGCTCTTCATCAAACTCCCTAACAAGCAGAACACCCCACTAAACCACATTGTTCCTATTGTAAGTGGCTTCCTTCCAAACCTATCCAACATAATCGCGGTTAATGTGAAGGCAGGCATTTCAGCAACCGCGTTGAGAAGTACATTGAGGTAGAGGTTGGTGTCGAGATTGACCACATTTAGGCTAAGTCCATAGTACACAACCGCGCAACAAAAGTTGATCATAAAGGCTAAGTAAAGGCGTACTCTTGTGATGGGTGACTTTAGGACATCTATTAAAGAGCCCTTCATTGCCTCATTTTCTTCAAGAAATGAATCCTCTTTAAGAATTTCAACATCATTGTTCTTGTTAGCATTATCATCAAGGGTAAGCTCGACGCCTTTTGGGATAATCCGGCCATTAGAATGTGCCATTTGACGCATGACTTCCATTGCTTCCTTGGTTTTACCTCGTACAAGGTACCACCTAGGAGACTCTGAGAGGAAAGGGATAACGATTGTGATGAACACGATGGAAGGTATCGAGGATGCAACATAGAGGGATCGCCATGATGGGAACATGTAGGCAACTCCGGAGAGGAGAGCAATACCGGTTGAGAAGAAATAGAAGGTGGACATACCGGCAACACCACGTTTACTTGGTCCTATAGGCTCGGTCGCTAGGACAAATGCACACATGCCCACCCCGCCGGTGCTAAGGCCACTCAAGAACCGGAGGAGGGTGTACACGACGTAATTTGGAGAGAGCGCGGTCAAGCAACCGAGGATCCCGTTAAATAGGCATATTATGGTTAGTGAGCCTTTTCTTCCTAGAGATGAATCCGAGAGATGACCAAATACTCCTGCTCCTGTAGATTAATAGAATTAGAAGAGTACTTCATAATATAAGATTGAACATGTACGCCACTACGTAACAAATTAAGTAGTTGTCTAACATATGGTACGGGTAACATATTATTAATTCCTAGTTCAATTTACACTATTAACGTTACACTCATTTAACATGTTAATTTTGGACTCGAGTATTAACACAAACGAGGTTGGTATGTAGCCACTAGCTAGTTTCCAAACCCAAAGCCACTTAAGTGAAGATTTAGCAAGCAGACAAAGGCCAACAAAGGAAGCACAAACCAACAATAGGTAATCAATCAATGGTACGAAGTAACAGCCTAACAAGTTAATTAGCATGTGATGGACCGCTTATTGAACAAGGAAAACTATAACCCACTTGATTGGCCTCTAACTTATACTAGTACTTATTTTATAAAATAATTTACAATTTATAATTGTAGTTTCAATTCACGACAATCAAACTTAGATCTAGCTAAGGCTAACTTAAACCTTATTCGGCTATACTAGCCTTATCGAAATTGTCTGATCTAGATCCAATCAAAAAAGACAACAAAATTCTAATTTATATTAATTGAACCAATCCAAAAAATTCTTACATATCTTTATTGAATGTCTTGACTTGTTTAATAGATCGATCTAACTTAAACTTAAACATAACGCATAGGAAATGAATATAATTTGAGCCTAATGTATTTGTCACTTCTCTTCATAGTCTCATATATTTTTGAAGGAATATTAATTTACTAGAAAATGAAATAATATGAGTAATGCCAAATGATCAAAACCTACCAACTAGCCTAAATTAAACCCAACAAAAGTGAATTTTTTTCCTCAAAAAATCAATTGAGTCAATAATGTTGGCAATGTATGGAATAATCTTGATTCGAATATACTTTTGTACTCCATGTTGTTTAGGATAAGGTGTTATTTAAGGTATAGTACATTAGTTGATTAGTACAAGACATGAGTCATGCAATTGGTACAACTTGTGACCACCTTAATAAATACAAATTCCTACTATTAGCAGGAGTGGCTAGCTAGATGCAGTTAAAAATAATAAACCACTAGCAGGCAGCCGTAATCATTCAAAACCTCCAAATCTTGTGATTACTACAAAAACTAACCAAATGATTCGTCATTTTAATAATTAAAAAAAAAAAACCGTCAAAATAAGACTCAAAAAGAGCATCTGTTAGAGATATCAAATCATATCTCTAACAGCATCACTTAAAGTAACAAACAAGTAGAGATCAAATCATCCAAAATTTAGCCCTTAATCCGAATAAATCTACTACATAATATCACTTAAAAAAACAAAAAACGAAAAACAAAAAGATTTATGACCGTAAGACCAATATCTATCTATCTCTTTATGACTGAAGAGTGAAGACGTTCATTTCGTCACACCCGTCAATATAACAAAGTAACGTACATTGACGTGTGTTTTTTACAACCAATCCACCATAACTCAACCAGTTTGCTACTTATCTAATTCTCATCATCTTGAAAATTTGGAGTCACTTCGTTTCATGTCAATCCCTACATTTTCTCTCTTTTTTATTATTGGTTTTAGAATTATTGTTACATTTTCTAAAACAAATAAATAAATAAAGAAGAAAACCTTGTATTATTTTCTTATTCCTCTCTATCATTTATCTAAGTTGCACAACTTTATATCAATTCAAATAACATTGTTATACCAGTACCAATTTTTGTATAGTTTTTACTCTCATACATTGAACCACTTAAAAGTTATAACCTCATAGATTGTCTGGTTGCCTCTTTGGTCTTCATGCAATTATTAAAATTACGTGTCCACCAAATTGGTTTGTTTTTTTTTTTTTCAATTGCAATGAACTTGAAACACATGGGATAACACATATACGGGTAATAAAATGAGAAGTTGACATATGTAATAATTCCAATTAGCAAGACTATCACTATTGCTTATCTAAAAGAACATGCTTTTTTGTAAAACGTGCATCATGTGGATCTATCATCTGACATTGTTAATATATCACCAAACTAAAACAATAGAATTAGCAATTTTAAAGTTAAGCACTCAAAAAACCAATTGACTTCATAAAAACCAACATTTTCACTCGGTCCCATAGTTTTGAGCGTGTTGAAATTGACTTCATAGAATTAGCAAGCACAACAAAGTGTTCATGCCAACATGTCCAACTTGCAAAACAATGGAATTTTAAGGTACAAAGGAATATGCTTAAGTTTAATTGGTAGCATCTTTATAACTTTGGATGATTACTTATTCATATATCCAAACCAAGCATATTTTTTCCTTTAAAAAACAAAACATACTAATGGAATATTCTATGTTAGGGGCTGAAAGAGTAAAGAGTTAAACAGTTTTGACCAGTAATATTTGTAATTCTAGTGACATTTGCTTTAATGGTGGCTCAAACAAACAAAATGTTATTTCACGGATTAATTAATTTAATCACTAAATAAGTCAATTTGACATTTGCTTTAATTAATTTAACCTAACCCTTTCTACTTGTAGCATAAATTCATTCTGGAAAGACCTATTAAAACAAGGATTAAGCTATTAAAATACACATTAGCACATGGGTTGTACTTAATTTATAAAAAGATTATAAAAGGCCGTAGTGAGGTCGATCACAAGGAGTGCAAACAATAAGCCTTCAAAATTTTCGATTAGGACTAAAATCTACCTTAATTAAATTTAGGAAAATGGTATACATAGCCCTAAGAGCTACATATAAGTATTTAATTTACTCTTGAAAATTGTTTAAATTTAGAAAATCATGACAAAAGTACACTAATTATACCGATTTGCGCGTGTTTTTGTCATGAATTCCTAACTTTATACATTTTCCAAGAGTAAATTCAATGCTTATATATAGCCCTAAGGGCTATTTATAGCATTACCCTTAAATTTATTAGCTAGATTCTGCTAGGCAAAAACAACAAGATCATTAATCAAATCATATTCTCTTATACAAATTATTGTTCGATAATATAATTTATTTATAATTTATATACTCCGTATGTAGTTTTGTGAACAGCAATTAATAATTAATATTTAATATCACCCTAGGACCAACAATTACGTAAAAAACCTTATTCTGTTTTGGTAACCCTCAAAATAAGCAATACACAAACATTCTAATGTGATATGACTCAATTATGAGTATTTGATAGTGCTTATTTCTGATCTTAAGAAATTAAAATAAACTAATTATCAGTAGTAGCATGATTTATTTCATAATGGTTCTTAAAATTACTCCTACTATTTTGATGAGATCTAGTCAAGTAGTAATTTGCATTTGAACAGTCGTTTCTAATTTACATCTTTAACGATCATCAATTATACATATGCACCATTACTAAAAATTCGTTAAGAAAAAATTTACATCCTCGAAATTCATATATGAAACGAATTCTACAAAATCAAATATCTTTTTAAAACTTTAACGTCAAAAAACAGCTACAATCATGTAATTTTGACTAAACAATTATGTAATTTTGACTAAGCAAATATAATAAGTCGGCAGAATCTAGAAAAACGGAAGTAACAATAATTTAAAGAAAGAATCAAATTAATTACTCTAGAAAATCTATCATTATTAGCGTTGCAATTATTTAAAAACGGATTAATTTTATCTCCAAATACTTAAATTTGATATCAAAATAAGATAGAACTAAAACAACGAAAGATAAGGAGAATAACATTATGTGTACCTATCATGCAGCCGAAGAAGAACAAAGATTGCACCAATCCAACCTTATACTTCTCACTACACACCAACCCCCACTCGGCCACCGTGGAGCTACCGGGCCCATCGACCCAATCCCACGAGCCCGATGGCAGCCCACAAACCTGGGCCTGGGCCGGGCTGCAGCCCGGCCCGGTGCACCACCACCGCGGCTCGCGGTCAGCGAAGATCATAACCATAGTATGAAAGGCCTCTAACGCCCAAGCTAAACTTGTTAGAACGAAATGTCTTAGCTGCCACCTTCCGAACTCGCCGCAATACTTGAGAAGCATCTCATCAATGGTGAGCTTCTCTGGGACGTTGGATTTCCCATTGGCTGGGAGAATCAACGGCTGTTGGAGATCCCCGAGTACCTCGGGGGTTTGAGAAGGCATTGTTGAATTATATGGGGTTTTTTTATGGGTTATGTTTTGTGAATATTTCTTGCTTATTTATAAAGGCTTTGTCTCAAATTTGTACTGAATTAGGAAAACAGAAAATCTGATTTATGCATTTTATTTTATTTTTAATTAATAATAATAATAATTTAGAAAAGGGATGTGTCACGTGATAATGGGGTGTGCTGTGAGCTGACTGGGTGTCCCTCAATAATCAATAATCGTAGGAAGATCGTGATTTTATAGGAAATAGATTTTTATTTTTTTATTTTTATTTTTTAAGAAAATTTTAAAGGAAATAGATTATCTTTTTTTTTTTTACTGAAAGGAAATAGATGATCCTAGAGTCCTAGACTCTTGATTTTATTCTAAGTTTTTAATTGATAATTTTATTTGAATGAAAATAATATCTTGTTTGATTTGTGTAATTTAACTCACAATTATCTTCGAATAATAAGTACTCTAATATACCTATGCTGAATTTGAATTTGTGCCAAGAGTGAAATTTGTTATCATATAAAAACATAGGGAGGAGTTGATTTTTTTTTTTTTTTTTTTTTTTTTTTTTTTGAAACCATATTGGGAGGAGTTTAATTGGTTTTTTTTTTTCCTATTTAAGCAAAATATTCTATAGGGTAGTTTTAATTCTAAACGAATAGAGTTGTTGTCAATCCGATGATTTTAATTCATTTAAATGTGGTTTATTTGGAGTTCATAATAAGTGTTTGAGGGCAATAATACAACATGTTTAGGCTGAAGTTGAGATTCATAGTACTTAGTATTCAATATCAATAATAGGTGGATGTAATAAATGATTTTATTTGATTTTTTTCCCTAATTTTGTGGATCTATTAGGATATGTCTAGGATATGTGTACAATGTTTTGCTCTCTTTCCTTTTATACCACATTGAATTTATTGATTTTTTTTTTTTTTTTAGAGAATGAATTTATTGATTCAATCTTACCAATTTTGTGAAGGCTTGTGAACTAAAATTATTTCCCTTTAGGCCCAATATTTCTTTTAACGTAGGAAGAATAGGTTTAAGGCCCGATATTTCATTTAAAATAGTTTACATAAATAAATAAATAAAGGTTGATAAATTCCAATAAGTTCACTTTAAGAAAAATAAGCTCGGATATTACCTAAATTCAACTTAAACTACAAATTAAAATAAGTTACAATAAATTCACATGGAGTACAAATTAGTTAAGTAAATTGTGCCCTTAGGTCTTTGATATTTGCTTAGGTTTTTTTATTGAGTTCGGGACTAATAGAACATAGCCTTACACAAAAATCGGTAAATGATCATGTCCTATTTTGACAAAACTCCTGTTTTGCTGTTTGCTTCATGTTGGTTACAATTCCATCGTATGACACATTGACACGAGCAAGGCACAATAGATCCATTTTGCTTCTGCAAGCACTTACATACATAACACTATTAGAGTCATCAATGATCTATTTGTTATTTGTTACAAATACATTTTGGGTTCAAGAATCCAATTTTCATGTGGGATTTCGTCTAAAACAGTAGTTACAATTCTTACAGGCCATAGCTTATTTTCTAAAATGCGACAACTTTTTTTAAACATTCAAAAATAGTATACGGACTTATTCCAAATCGAGCATTACTTTTCATAATGTAGGATTCGAAGGGTAGACGTTACAAAGCTTCTGGATGACGGATTATAGAGTTACATTCATGTAAATGGAGCTTTATTTCATATCTCAGAAGTACTTAAAAAAAAAACCTTCTGTATGTGAAAGTAACTGAAAGATAAAAAATATATAAAAAAAAAGCAGGGATTAAAATAAACTGTAGCCTATTATACAACAAACTATTAACTCAAATATGTTAGTCCTAAACATTAATACCCTGCATCACACTGTAAATACAATATTGAACATCTCTACATAAAACAACAATGGTGAGAAGTTCATACTATCTCATACAGAAATTCGTCGTCATTGCTAAGCAAAAAGAATTCTAGAGAAAAAAGAATAAATTTCATCAGTTACTTTTAACTTCTGTCTCTTGATTCTGTATTTCTTCCTATCTGTATGATCAATGCCAAGCTGAAGCCGATATCAACATCCTGTCTTTCCAACCTAATAGCATAGCGCCGTCTTTCTCTACCAATGTATAGTGTTCTGAGTAACACCGAAGTAGTCCTCTTATCACGGAGTTTACGTATGAGCTCAAGGGGTATTGCTGGAACCCGGCCATTGTAAATCTGGACTTCCATTTCCCAAAAAGCTCATGACGCTCTACTCTTTCCTTTCCCTCACAAGCTATGACATTGACAATGTCCTTGGCCAAGCAGTGTTGCTCCACACTGATTCGTTCCTTCCTATCTCGAGGCATAGTCACATCAATAGACTCAAACATTGCTGAGTAGTAATTTAGTGCTTCTGTGAACCTTGTCAGGAAAGGGGTAGTATTGGTATTCGACTCTTGCTCGACTAAAGTGGTTACCTTAGGAGCTAGTGATTTCACCATTCTTAGGAGACCATCCCTCGGGTTGTTCACATCAACACTCTCGTCAGGTGTGTGGTGGAGTTGTAAAGGGAAATTCACTGCTAAAGCTTCTCCAGGCCTCACGTCGAGCATTTCCCTTGTGACATCAGGAAGAAAAACTGGTACAGCATGAAACTCAACTGGTATTTTATACTTTTCGGAGAGAGCTGCTAAACGTTTCCCCACTGCCTCCAAGCTAGCCCCTCGAGCATACTGAGAAACGGGATCATCAATGCCTGTAATTCGCACATACGGTGCCCCACCAGGTCTTGCAGCAAGAGCTTGCAAGAGAGTCAACCATTGGGTTCCTTGAGCTATCTGGAAATCTACAATATGTATACGATTTTCGTTCCTGCATGCTTCCGCTATAGCTCCATTGGCAGCCATGTAGCCGAACTTCAAGTAAGGACACATTTCATAAAGGATGTGCATGTAAGAAAGCAGATCCTTTCCAAGAGGCTCTTTACACCTAAGAGCCCGGTAAATATTGTTTCCTGATGATTGCCTCCTTGCTACTAGCCCTTCAATCATATAAGCACCAAGGCGTTGTATAGGCTGTCCTGAGATCGAGACCTCTCCCCTGGCTTGTTCAACTAATTTTTCAAAATCGTCTATTCTGTTTTCTGATAATGCCCTTGCACATTCAATTAACAACTCTTTTAGATTACCAGACGGAATTTTAAGTTGCTGGATTTCTTCTTCAACAGCCTTGTGGCGCTTCTCACTCTGACCTCCTTCCTCTGATCTTCTTTCCCCAGAAGCAGATGATGACTGAGCTTGAGCCCCAAGTGAACCCTGTGGCTCTCGGTTCCAGGACCCCAGTCTCTGACTTGGGATTTGGGGTTGTCGGCTTCCTCCTCCGACTGCTTCATCACCCATAAGAACAGTCTCTAGCTCCTGTAAGACATGTCTGATGTTCACTTCATAATCTGTTTTATGAGAAAACAAAGTCCCGCTAGAAGTCCGCAGAACAGCAGTCTGATGGGAATCGTCTGAAGGACTTGAGTTCAGCCTTTGACAGTAACTGGTAGTTTCAAGGGATGAATTACAAGAAGGGCTTTTTCCTGAGAGACTCTCACTCGAGCTGTGTTGCTCTCGGCTATCACTCAATGCAGTGACAGTATCACAATCGAAGGGAGGTGAGAATGGTGAACTTGGAGAGTTTCTAAAACTAAACTTCAGCGGTCCAATTATTCTGTTTGGAATTGGTGAAGAAGTATGCTGAGAAGATATATAGGACGAATCAGCACCAGTAACATTGTATCCCACAATCTTGTGTGAGTCCATGCTATAGCATAAGCTATAGCCCTTCTTTGTATTACCAGTTAATATTGAAATCCTGTGGTAAAATATTTTCCTGTGAGCTCCAATACCGATCTGTAATTACAAAGCATTACAGTTGGTAAGCAATGCAAACACCCAAACTGAGAACTCATAAACTGAACATTCAACAAAGAAATAATAGACTGTATTATAAAAAATGCTAAGCTTTCTGATGAAACAAACAGGTTAATATTGCAAAATAACTTCAACAAATACAGTAGTTATGCGAAATTGTGAATAAAGAAAAGGACAAGACAAATCGAGCTAACACCAATAATAGTTCACATACTAACTCATTAGTCATGCTCAGTAGTCAGTACCATTGTAAAAAAGAAGAGAAACTAGGATAGGTATGGAATACATGCATAACCGTCACAACTATAATTTTCTCTCCACAAATGCACAGAAGCAAAACCACAACATCGGCGTGAACTTGATGTGTTAAATTACAAGCAAGAGAATCTTATTGATATCTTAGTCAGCTACACTTCAGATTTATTGACGAATTGACGCTTTATGCAGTTACACTTGAGATTCATCCACTTAAATTTATTAAAACATCAGAAATGAAATCTTTAAAGAAAATTTAATACAGCTGCCTAAAAACCACAGACATACAAAAGCAAGAAACTGCAACAAAAGAAACTTACAGAATTCTAACCGAACAACTGCTTCATTTAAGGCAGGTCTAAGGCCAAGTAAAAAGCATAAGAAAGCATCAATTGCTCTCCTAAACAAGGATATGAGTTATTCTCTTCATTACCATCCAATAAGTCCCTACACTCCATGGTTCATACCTTGACATAGACGGGAAACTCACGAAAAGACTAGATCAATGGTCTTACTTTATGTTTTAGATCTTAACCCCTCCCAATACACTTATGTTAGAAAGAAGAAAAGAGGTAGATTAGCACTTTAGCTTCTACGGAGTACATAACCATCCTCACCAACAGTTATGCTGTAATGGACTAGTAGTTGAAGGGGAAAAACGGCGAGAATCATTCATGAACTATCACCTTTCCTACTGAGATCTCTCTTTGAAACCTAATAGATATGATTAACATAACTTGAACATTTCCACTATTTCATTTAAATTGATACCAACTATGAATCATTTCTTACCACTCATGAAAGAACATCGTGCTTTTTTCCCCTCTTCCTCCTTAATTTCTTCTCTTTTTCCGATTATCCCTCATTTCGCCCCGAACCACCAAAGACAAGGAAGCTCTCATCTCAATTACAACAACTAACAATTCAAGATTCATAATCAGTTTCCTAACATATCTATTAGAAAATAATTACAACTAAACTAATGTCTACTGGTACGATAAACTCGTGGCAATTTATAAATCAATAACTAATTTTATTAATCCTCATTTTTTCAGTCTAACCAAACGCACCCACCCACCCACCCCCTAAAAACAAAAGATGTATGAACACATTTCATCCAATTTGAATAATAACCCTTTTAAAATCAAATGTTAGACTAATCGTTTATCCAACTTTTAGCATAAAAAATTCAATTAACTCTTCCTTTAAACAAGAAGCCAAGGGATTGTATCCCAAAACACATTCAAAGAATAACACATTCACAAACTCCATTCGCCGAATTTAGCTGTGACATTACTAGTTCAAATTACACTGTTTTATTATCACATACTTGCATTACTCGTGAGATTACACTATTAACGTGACTATAAATTCCGGATAAAGAAAAAAAATTAATACCCACAAGTGTAAATCTCACACAACAAACATTTTTGGTAAAATTTGATTCCTTAACCCCTGTTTCAATTTCTAAAAAAGATACCTTTATTCACAGAAGATGCTCTGTTCGAAAAATTAAGCTCAATTAAAATCAAAAAAATTCTATGTTTACAAGAAATTCCCATGCAATTAACAAAATAAACAACACCCATATTACAAAATTAAACAAAAATACAGGTTATATAATCTTGGTCAGCAAAATTAAACCAACATGAACAGCTAAAATAACATTATTAAACTAAAAAAATGAATAAAAAGATTAAATTAAAGAAAAGTAGTAGTACCTGAGATTGGAGGAATACAAGGGTCAAATAATGATGTTGAAAGAATTTGACTAAGAATAAAATTAAATAAAAAGTTTGAAAGATTGGTTGGGAAATGAAGAAGATTCAAAAATGTGAAGAAATGGAAGAATAAGGATATTTATATGAGGAGGAAAGGTAGGAAATATGTGACCGCCGACCACACGTTGGAGTTTCAAGTTTGAAGTTTTGAAGTTTGAAGTGTTGTTGGGAGTTTAAGACTACACTAGATATATCCAAGCACCTTCCTTTCTTTTTCCTTTTTTTATTTAAATAAATACTTACAAAAATATAAATTATAGTAAAACAAATGGAAGTGTTTGGATATCACGCGCCTTAGTTGGGTTGGGGTGATGCTTTTTTTATGGGTAATTTGGGTGAGTAAGGGGTTATTTTAGTTTTTAAGGGTTATTTTAGTTTTTAAGGGTTATTTTAGTTTCAATATCTTCTTTTTTTACTTTAATAAGTTGAAGTTGATTCCTTGGAGAAATTAGGTACTTGAATCTGTTCATAGTACGGCTGATAGTTATTGTGTTGATTTTGAGTTGGTGAATAGGTCGTTTTAATTACAGTAAGTTGAATGGGGATTGATTTTGTTGGAGTTGAATTGGTGATGTGTTAATTTTTTAGTCACATTAAATTGTGATGATATTGAAGTAATTTAATAAATCCAACAATCCTTTCCCGACATGGCTAATAGCTATCAAAGATTTTAAAAAATGTTAGTTTAGGTTGCGATCAAAACAGGTCAATCAGAAAATATGGTATTAATATATGAATTGTGATTAAATTAAGTCTAGTTTAAAAAATATTTACAATACTACTTTGGAAAAATAAGGATTATACGATTCCCAACAAATAAGCGTTATTAAAACAAAGTTTATGGGAATTGATTTTAAGCACATCCTTGATTGATATTGGCATAGGTCTATGTGAGAAGAACATAAAAATTATGCTCTCACATAGGGTGTGCCAACATCATTTCTCAAAGTTTATTAATAGAGTTCCCGTCAAAAAATAAATAAATAAATAAAATAAAATAAAATAAAATTATTAATAAAGTTAAAAGTAAAAATGAGTAATCTAGTTAGGAATAGATCAATTAAGGGTCTGTTTACATTTACTGAACTAAGTTGAATTGAACTGAAGTGATTGGAGCTTAAATTAAGGATCTGTTCTCTTCAGATTAATTTCATTCAAGTTCACTTCGGCTCCAATCGGTTCAGTTATGTTCAATTCACAATTTCTTTCTCTCGTATACAATTCATTTCAGTTCAGTTCAATTCAGCTCCAATCAGTTCAAATTTAGCTAGGTTTGATAAATCAGAACAGACCCTAAGTACAATCATACACACTTTTAATAACAATCATATTGTCAAAATAAAAAATTTTATTAAAAAAAAGGTTTGACATAATTACATACTCTTTACACTTGTTAAAACTTTTTTTTGTATTATAACACTATAACCCCACTTCATCAAATATTCTCCAATCCTACTCGAATTACAACTTTGAACAATCCAACTCATAAACCATTTACAAAATAACAAATTAGCGTACGTGAAGGATGAGGTTATCTCATACCCGTAATTCCCCATTCCCACATTTAACGCGCCTTTCTTAAGCGCGTAGTATTTACATCACACTAGCATATGTGAAAACCAGGTGCCATTGCCGTGTTTGACTGCTGCCATTCACGTGTCATGCACGTGATAAAACACAGGGTGTTATTAAACATTTTAAAATCTCATAATCGAATGCCACGTATGAAGGGTGATACCCCACTTTAACTTTGACTTTGACCTGACGTGGCACGCGCCAAGCCCTTAAACATGTCTTGTTGGACCCCACCTTCCAATCTTTTGCCTTTCTTCTCTTACCTTTTGTATGGCCCCACAATTGATAATGAACTAATTTTTTTTGAAGAACTAATTAATCATACTTAAGGTAGAAAAATATATCCATTTTTGGTTTAGCTTTTTCTTAAGCAATTTATTAATACGGCAAATCACCCACCAAATTAAATATTTCGGCGCATGGTGTTTGATAAATGCATTCCCAAGTATGTAAATATTAACTCGGTCACTAAGGGTGTAAATAGCGGAACCGAGCCTAGCCGAGCCGAGCCGAGCATTACCTTGTTTATTTTATGTTCATTTAAATTAGGCGAGTTCGAGCTCGATCCCAAACTTTCAAGCGAGCTTAAATTTTTGTTCAAGCTCGGCACATTTAGTACACTATATATTCAAGAATGGTTCGTGAACAACTCGTTTATTTAACGAGTCTTTCATGAACGAACTTAATAATAATCAAGCTTCTCCAATAAATGAGTTTTGTACTTTTGATATTTGAAAATTTCAAAATAAGCATAATTATTGAATCTTAATTATAAATTTAATAACTAAATCAACAATTGTCAATAAATCAATAATTCATGAACAAAAATAAATGAGTAGTTCTTGAACATAAATAAACGAGTTGTTTATGAACTTATCTGAACGAGCATATCTATGTTCGTGTTCAAGCTCATTTATTAAACGAACTTCAAAATTTGTTCAAGCTCGGCTCATTTATTAAATAAACGTACATGAACGAGCTTCAACCGAGCCCGAACACAAGTAGTTTATTGATCGGCTTGGTTCATTTACATCCCTATCCGTCACACTTCTAAGGTTACATTGGTTTTTAAGCGGGCATTACTTTGGAAATATGTAAAATAAGGGTTTTTTTTTTTTTTTTTGAATTTTTGAAATAAGCAAATACTTTTTTTTTTTTAGGGATAGAATAGGTAAATACTTTGATGAATGAGAATATTTACATTTGACTATTTGAGGTATGTTAATAATATGGAGAATTTTGATGATAAATCCCGTCAAAAAAATTTTTTTTGATAAATAGAAATAGTTGTATTAGAAGTAGATAATACAATAACTCCATTTGTTTCATAATTAGAAGCCCATAAAGAAAAATGGGCTTCTAATTATGAAACGGAGATAGTACATAAATATATTGAGAGTGTGAAGATATGAGGGTAAATGTATAAAATTTGTATTTGTGAGAAATCATATCCACATAAAAGTGACTGAGGAGCATTTGTTAGAATAACTGTAACATCAACTAATAGTTCAAGGCTCAAAAATAATTTTGATAGTTCAGTAAAAATCAGTAACATTAAAGAATAAATATGATAAAAATTAGTAAAAATAATTTTAGTCAGTAGAATTAATTTCAATTCAGTAAAAATAATTTAAATTCAACAGAAATAATTTCAGTTTTATAAAAATAATTTCAATTTAATAAAAATAATTTCAATTCAACAAAAAAAAATATGGTGAAGTTTTTCAAAAAAAAAATATAGTGAAATGAACAGAGCATACGTCTTCTTTCCTTCATTTTTTGATCTCTTCAAGAGTTATAGTTTTCTTAGTTGTTTAGGCTGAAAATATTTATTTTTGCACAAATTCTTATATGTAGCTGGCCACACAGTGTGACCAGGTATAATGGGGGTTACTTCGTTAGTATTATAGCGGTTACTCGGTCAGTGTAGTTACAAGAGTTACTTCGTCAGTGTTATGGGTTTACTCAGTCAATGTTACAAGCTAACAATTACTCGGTCAGCATTATAGGGGTTGCTTTGTTTTTTTTACAGTGCACAAGATGCCAAGACGGGCTATAATTTTTTTTTTCCCCTTTTTCTATAAGGGTATTAATGTATGTAATCCTTATGACAACAAATAAGCAATAAATTAAATGTCTTTCCTTATTTGGAATTAATTTGAAATGTATGAAAAAATTCACATGCAAATCATTGTAATTAATGAAGAGATTTCACTAAGGAGTCGTTTGGTTGAATCATTTGGAATGGAATTAGAATTTATTTCATCTAGTCTTTTGTTTGGTTGAGTTTTTTAGTAATAGAATCTCATATATAAGGGATTTTCACTCTCCCTCATAACCATGGAATCTCATACTCATCTCTCCCCCCCTAAAAGTCACAATCTATTCTATTGATGAAATGCATAGTATATATAGTATGGGTTTTATAATCCTTACCTCTCTAATATATATGAAATTCCATATCAATCCATTCCAATTTAATGAACAGGCCAAACACCCTTTAATATTTTTTTTCTTTTAGGTTCTTATACATAATGCTGATGGCTACATATAGCATCTTCTTTTCTATAATTAGCAAATAATAAATTATGTTGAGGTCTCCAAGAGGCCGTATATGTATGATATGAGGCAATCTTTAAAAAAAATGGAGACAAACTTTAAGAGATCGATGGAGAGAGTATTCATGTCGTGGTATTTAGTGATGCAACAAGGCAAGACAAGTGATTTTAAGGGTTACACTGTTGCTACTTTGATGTGAGAGTGTAGCTAAGAGTGGAGATGCGAGAAAAATAGATGGAAAATTCTATTACACATGTACTCCCTTTGTCCCTATTTCTTTATCTCATTTGAATTTTTACGATTTTTAACATATAGAAACGGATTGACATACAACTAAGTGGGTCCTTTGACCGCACTTGAATATGGAAAAAGGAATTAGGTTTTTTTCCCTATAAATTTTGACCCTGTTATATGAAGTATATATATATTTTTGGATCCACCACTGCTAAACGTGTCTTGTAACGTATTAGAAGTGATCAACTATGGCCCAACCCGCAAGCCCGGCCTGATTTGCTTGAAAAGCCCGTATAGGCCCGACACTTTTTAACGGGTTTAAGCATGAGTTTTTTTAATAAAGCTAAGCCCGACCCGAATTTTGATCACCTCTATAACGTATATAACTCCATTTTCATATGCGTAAAATTTATAAAAATTAAAGTAGATATTAATAAATTGTACAATAAGACGAATTCAACAAGACCATACTTGACTATATTATTACTCATAGATTAATGGATATTTATGCTAAAGTTTTCAAAGTTTGATCTAATTATTTACAATGGGGCAAAAAATGGAGACAGATGGAGTAATTGCTTTAAAAGAATTAAACACGTGGCATATAATAAATTTTAATTTATTATCCATCCTTATCATTTGACTCTTCATTTTGAATAAATCATAATAATTGAAAAAATTATCAAATTAAATCCAAGGTTTCGTTTGTCAAAACCAATTCTCCTAAAGAAAGTGATAAGAAAACAAGTGAAATATAAGCGAAATCGAAAAGTGAACACGATCTGGATATTTGAAAAACCTTCAACAAGAAGAAAGTTCTTGCGTTCAATTCATATTCAAATGATAGCAATAGGAGAAGAAAAGGTGAGCTAAAATCTAAAAATATTTTCAACTTTTTATGATTATGATTATGATTATTGGTGTTATTAACCCCATCTGATAAAGATGGATCACTCGTGTAGAATTTGTTTTCTTGTTTTGGTTAAATAAATCAAATTGCATGAGGACAAAGGATCATATACGTTGGCCTTATTTAGGACTGAGATCATTCATGACATAATTGCTTTTTGTGCATTGCCTTGGTGGTTATTTCATTATTTGAGCTGGCAAACCCACAAACCCCACCCATGACACTGTTATTGTTACTATATATTACTATAAAAGTTGAGTAATAATATTTAGGGAAATTCTACATGGTGGCCTCATAGTTTTCATTTTTCTACGTGGAAGACGAAGTTTTTTCCAACTGTCTAAAGTGGCCCTAAGGTTTTGAAGTATTATGCATAGTGCCCATTTTTTAGGTTTTTGGCTAACCTTTACAATTAAAATGGTTAGCCTTTGTTTTTTTTATTAAAAAATAATTAAATTATATTTAAAAAAAAAAAAAAGGAAATTAAAAAAAAAACCCAAACCCACGACCACCCTCCCACCACCACGTCCACCATCCACAACCCCAACCCCCACCCACCTAGCCTCTAGCCAAACCCCACTGCCGGCGCCACCTCGACCACCCTCCCTTCCCCAACCACCGTAAACCGACGACCATAAACAGGCCAAACCCGTAACCCAAAGTCCCAACCTCCACCCTTCGAAAACCCCAAAAATTGGCTGGAAAAGTTCGGCCACCCCTCCCCCACACCTCTAAAAGGTCAACGCTAGGGTTTCGTGTGTATGAGGAGGGGCAGTCGGACTTTTTCAGCTTCTTTTAGGGGTTTTTGATTGGTGGGGGTTGGGGTTACGAGATTGGTTAGGGAAGGGGAAGGGAGGGAAGTCGAGGTGGCTGCCTGACGCCGAGGGAGTAGGGTTTTCGATTCACGCCGGCGCCGTCGAGGAAGGGGGTTAGGCGCGCCGGCGTTGGGGGGCAGTGGGGAAGGGGGTTAGGCGCGCCGGCTACCGTGGGTGGCTGGCTGGTGGTTTTCTTTATTTTTTTTCTTTTTAAATATTTTTTTTATTTTATTTTTACTTATGGCTAACCAAAAGCTAAAAAAGTTAGCCAAAAAATCAAAAAATGGGCACTATCCATAATACTTCAAAACCTTGGGGCCACTTTAGAGAGTTGGAAAAAACTTCGTCTTCCACGTAGAAAAATGGAAACCATGAGGCCACCATGTAGAATTTCCCTAATATTTATTACTGCTATTATTTGACCATGATTTGATCTATATGTTAAAAAATATATAATCATGTAGAGTCTTGTTAGATTTTTTTCGTTAAATACTTTTAGGGGCCGTTTGGTTCGCACGGGTTAATCGGAATGGAATAAATAAAGAGAATGAAATAGAATGGAATGAAATAAAATACCTTATTTTTGCTTTGTTATTTGTTTTAAAAACAAAGGGAAATAATCCCACCACCACACCACATATTTCATTAATTCCACCTTTTCTAGCCACCAAACCAGTCGCCGCCTTTTGCCAGCCCTCCCCCACCCCTCGCTGACCTCAACGCGACTCATCCCTCCCTCGAAAAACCTCCCTTAGGCAAGAAAAATCCTGAAAAATTGTCTCACTCCCCGTAAAACCCATCGGCCAACCCTCCCTCGCCCTCAAAACCCTAGCGCCTAGGGATTCGAGGGTGGTGGGAGAGGCGACTGACGGTTTTACAGGGAAGGAGGGGAGTTTTAGGGTTTTTAGGGGGGCTGGGGGAAGTTTTACGAGGGGGGGTAAGGGCGGTGGAGGTGCGGCAAACGGTCGAAGGAGGTGCGACAAACGATCGGAGGATCGGAGGTTCGACGAACGGTTGGGAGTAGAGCGGCGGTGTGGTGGCTGATTTCCCGGTGGTGAGTATAGTAAGAGGGTGGTGGTATGGTGGTGAGATGGCCTGGTGGCCAAGGAATGGGAATGGAAAAGTCTAGGGGGGAGGTGGGGAATGAAATTAGAGGGATTTGGGGTAATGAAGAGGGTAAAGGGAATGGAAAAAATTAATGTTCTAACAAACAACAACAAAGGGAATGAGGGCAGTTGATTCCCATTCCCTTTGATGATTAACCCTAACCAAATGACCACTTATAATATTAACTTTTTTTTATAATTTCTACTCTTATAAAGTTATACATATTTAACATATAAAATGTGTTTTGTGATGCGTAATTTCAT
Organism: Chenopodium album; assembly: GCF_948465745.1. Lineage (NCBI taxonomy): Eukaryota > Viridiplantae > Streptophyta > Magnoliopsida > Caryophyllales > Amaranthaceae > Chenopodium > Chenopodium album. Next base: position 74,492,195 of record NC_137837.1, read on the forward strand.
CTTTGTTGGAATATTGCTATAACGTAACGGAGGAAGCATATAAGTAAGAACTAAGAACAAGTGCCCTATTAATTCAGTTGTTTTTACAAGTCAGCCTTATATATCCAAATTATTGGACTATGTATTTTAATTTTAAGAGTAGAGGAAAAGGATAAGAGACACTACAAGAAAAAATCACTTTTCGTAGCGATTATTTCGTAGCGATTGTTCATTCGCTACAATATGCAAGTATGTTTGTGAAATAATTAAGGATGTCGTATCATTTTTACAATCGCCATGGTTTTCCCATATAAAATCGATACGGAAAGCATAATAATACATATTCACACTATTTTTACACATTTATATAATTTTGAGAAATCGTATCATTTACAATCGCCACTAAATCCTAAAAATCGATACGAAAAGCCTTTTCAACACTAGATATATAAATATTGTTTGACAAAGAATACATAAAATATGTCATAGCTTATTGGTGAAACATTTAATATAAGAGTTTGAGGTTGCATGTTCGAATCTTGTAAAGATCATCTAAGGCAACGGGGATATTGTATCGAATGACCATTCGTTGGGAAAGCTTTTTGTTGCAATTACAATCGATACTAAAGGTTAAAATAATCGCTAAGAAAAGGTTATTTTCTTGTAGTGAGATTTTCTACCTTTTAAGTCTCAGATATCTCGAAGATTTAATTATATACGCCTATTTAAAAAGCATACTTCAATGAGTATAACTTTTTTTTAAGGAACCTTCCATGAGTATACCTTATTACCTTATCCTATTTTTAAGGAATCCTTACACCTTAGTTAAATGATTTACTAGAAAATAACGTCACAAGGGTACATAATATGCACGTGTACCATAAAAATTCCCTTTCATGATTTAAGAAATAAAATTGATTTTTCTAATGTGAATATAGCCAATACAGGTCAAACTTGTTGACATTCATATTAAATCTAGAACCCTTCCCCTCAAAAAAAAAAAAAAAAAAAAAAAAAAAAAAAAAAAAAAAATAAAATTAAAGATAGAACCCTAAAGAAAATAAAAAGTTCCTTAATTGATCTTATCCGATGAGCTTAGATGATAACCCTCATTTGGCTACACCTTTATTTGACTAATAATCATGTGGGTCACTCAGCAAATATATTTCACAAAATAAGAAGTTGTCGTTCCCACTTCCAAATTCGGATTCTTTTTGTCGATCTTGTTGTAGCTTGTTACGGTACATCTTCCTATGTCATCGACAAGCAGTTTTTTGGTCGATTATACATTTGCAAATCTTGTCTAAATTTCATGTAATGTTGGAACCAACATTTTATTTTTATTCTTATTTTTATGGTGTACATTTAACTGCGGAGTATTTGAAATAAAATAATGCTTTTGTACCACTTTTTTTTTTACAAAGGATTGTACCACCTTTTTGTTATAGTACTTTGTAATTTCTTGTTATTTTAGTCATACAAAGTTTTAATTTTTACATAATTTTCATCATATTTTAATATTTGTATATTTAATTATTTAAATATATGTAAAAAAAAAAATAAGTCATGTTGGATCTTATTATATTTATTTAATTTATAATTTAAAAATTTTAATTTCTAATTCTATTAATTGGTTACTGTTTTTTTTAACTAACTAGTATTTTATGTTTGGTTATTGTAGATTTTAACACCACATAAAACCCAAAAATGGTTTTTAACACCTCTAAAAAAAATTGATTTTAACACCACACAAACTAACAAAAAATGGGTATTACCACCACTTTACGGATTCCTAAACGGAATCAGTTAAGTGCCACGTGTCGCTTTCTTATTGACCAAAAAAATAAAAAGACCTAAAACTACCCAGCCACCCCAGCCCCGCCACCACCGCCTAACCACCGACCCACCCCTGCCCTCCCAAAAACCACCAACAGCGACTCCTTCGCTCACCCAACCCAGTTGAACCCTCCCCCTCCCTTTCCCGCAACCGCTTCGCCCACAAAAACCACCTAACCTAAAACCCTCCTTCCCTAACACAATCACGATTCCGGCCAGAAATGGCCGAAATCGGCCGGCTAAGGCAACTCAGCCCCAAAACCGACCGATTTCGGCCATTTGTGGCCGGAATCGCGACCGTATTGGAGAAGGAGATTTTGGGTTTGGTCGTTTTGGGGGCGAAGCCATTGCGGGAAAGGGAGGGGAAGGGTTCAGCTAGATTGGGGGTGCGAAGGCGTCGCGGCCGGTGGTGGTTTCGAGTAGGTCAGGGGTTTGGCGGTGGTGGGGCTGGGGTAGTTTTAGGGTTTTTTTTATTTTTTTTAATTTTTTTTTAAACAACTAAAATGGTGACACGTGTCACTGAGGACCCCACTTAACGGAATTTTTGGATGGAATCCGTTAAGTGGTGGTAATACTCATTTTTTGTTAGTTTGTGTGGTGTTTAAATCAAATTTTTTTTTTTTTTTTTTTTTTTTTTATGGAGGTGTTAAAAACCATTTTCGGGTTTTTGTGTGGTGTTAAAATCTAAAATTTCCTTTATGTTTATATCAGGTTGTTGGAGTCTTTATAGGAGTTGTTAGCATAGTTGAGGTCAAATAAAGTGAACTTATTAACATTTTGAACTTAAAAAAAAATGAAAACAAAATTTACAAAAATCCAAAGATAAATTACCATGAAATCCGCCGTGCATTGCACAGGTGCTATCCTAGTAGCTTATATATATATTTTTTTTACCGATTCACAACAAATTCAAAAAGCTGCTGATTGAATTAGCAATTTTATCGGTTTTACCCTTAAAAGGTTCGCTAATTAATTTTCCCTAACCTAAATTAGCAATTTATTCCTTAATAATGTTGTTTGGTATACTTATTTTTTTAGAATTTGTTATATATACCGGGGTGTACGGTACACCTAACTAACCTTAGGTTAATTTTGCTTTTCATTTGATGATAATATGAAAAATAATCATCAAAATGACAACAGATAGTCATGGGTGTATGGTACGTACACCCGAGTGTATATAATAATCTCTCTGTTATTTTGGGTAAACCAATAATTCATCAATTAGGGGTTCTTTAACTTCTTTTTTTTTGTAAGGAAAAATTATCGGAAATAATCCCACCTTTGGGCCACCCGCTAAAAATAATCCAATCTTTGGATTATTTTTTAATGACCTTTAATAATAACAATCTTTTTTAAATGGTCACAACCGGTCAATTAACTTGTTATAGCAAGTTACTTGACACGTATCGACACCTAATTGGTTAAAATTTTTTTTTTTTTTAAAAATTAACAAAATCAATTAATTTTAAAAACCACCCACCAGCAAAACAATCTCCCTCCGCGCCGACCACCCCTACCACCATAGCCGGTTGTGCCTTCCTCCACAGTCTTTCGAATCTGGTCGCATTGACCTCCCCCGTCTCTCGATGACAGCCTCGCTGACCACCCTTGCCCTCGATTCCCGACTCGCTGACCACCCCATCCCTCGTCCCCCGATTCCAGCCTCAGTTCCAGTTGCGCCGACATCCATTGTCCTCCGATTCTGATAGCGCTAACCTCCCCTGCCCCCGATTCGGTCTGCATCAAACTGCCCAATCATTTCTTAAGTTTTGGTTTGGTGGTTTTCGAATGATGGATTAATGGGGTATCGATTTTTCGAAGGGGGTTTTGAGGTTGGGTTGGCAAGGGTGGGATTCCGGTCGACGTGGTCAGGTGGCGGTGGTTTCGGGTTTGGGTGGGATGTTGGTTCTAGGTTTTCGGTTTGGGCTTGGGCTTGGTTGGTGGTGGTGGTGGTGATGGTGGTATGACTGAAGTTGTTGGTGTGCAATTAGTATTAGGTGCACCATGGTGCAATTAGTATTAGGTGCACCATGGTGCACTTAGAAATAGGTGCACCAGGCCCAATCTATGCCCAATAGAGAAAGCCCAGATGAAAAAAGGCCACATGGAGTTCAATTTTTTTTTTTTAAAAATAATTGTTCTCCTTTCTATTCGCCATTTTTATCTTTATTTCATTTAAAAAAATTTCTCTCTCCTCTCGTAAATTAAAAATCTTCTTCGATTATTTCTTTTTGTATTTTCTGTCTCCTCTCACCAATTTTCTCTAGCCTATCATAAATTAAAAATCTTCTTCAATTATTTCTTTTTGTATTTTCTGTCTCCTCTCACCAATTTTCTCTTTCTAAAACTGCAATCCACCATGGCGAAAGACGAAAAACACACGAAAACATCACTCAAAAAATGAACAAATTATAAAATTGAAACAATATTCTACTGTATAATTGTCTTATTGATTTTTTTCTTAATTTTTTTTTATTTTTTTTTTGTAGAAAATCAAAATTAAATTATCTACTCCTACTGAAGAGGATGAAGATCAAAATCAAAATTAAATTAGCTACCTGAAAGGCTAAAACTTCAGATCAAATACAAGAAGCAAAAGAAAAGCCCCTAAAAACTTCTTATAAGACAATAGAAGCAACAAAAAAGCCCCAAAAAACTTCTGATAATATAAAAACCTCAAAAACCTCTGAACCCCTTATATAAACTTTTGAACCCTAATTACAAACCACTGAACACCGTACAAAAACCTCTGAACCCCTTACAAAAACTTCTGTACCCCAACTACAAATCATTGAACCCCCAACAAAAACCTTTGAACCCCCTACAAAAACTTTTGAACTCCCTACAAAAACTATTGAATCCCAACCACAAACCACTAAACACCCTACAAAAACCTCTGAACCCCCTAAAAAAACTTCTAAACCCTAATCACAAACCAATGAACTCCCTACAAAAACCTTTTAATCCCCTACAAAAACTTCTGAACACCAACCACAAACCACTGAACACCCTACAAAAACCTCTGAGCCCCCTATAAAAACTTCTGAACCCCAACCACAAATCACTGAACACCCTACAAAAACCTCTGAACCCCCCTACAAAAACTTCTGAACCCCAACCACAAACCTACTGAACACTCTACAAAAACCTCTGAACCCCTTACAAAAATTTCTGAACCCCAACCACAAACCACTGAACACCCTTAAAAAACATCTGCACCTAAAGACACTGCTGGACTTTCCTTATAAAGTACATAATGCCAATATTTTATTTTAAAAAAAATGATTACAAAATACATAAATCTCATAAAAAGTTCATAAATAATGTATCACTTGTTCAAAATTATAATTAAGATGTTCATAAATCCAAAAATATATGTTTGTAAAAATATATATTTATTGGAAACGTGTCCTACGTTCATATTTTTAATTAAAAATGTTCAAAATACCAAAATATAACCAAAAACAGAATTGTTCATAATAGAATACACAAATATCAATAAAAAATCAAAATAATATGAAAGCTACATATATTGAAACTCAAACCTAGCCATAGTGATTTAGATAAAGCAATCTCATCGGAAAATAATCATCTCCGTCGTCTTAACTACCTCTTCCTCGTCAAATCCGCCATTTTTAACTTCACTTCATTGGAAAAATTCCATTAACAAAAGCTTCAAATTGAAGGTTGAAGAAAACGAACTTTTTAATTAATGTATAGTCATTAACAATGGTGATGAAGGAGTTAAATCAAAAACAAAATAATGAATGAATTTAGGAGAAAAAAAATAGAGGAGAGAGAAATAAGAAATTAGGAATTGTAAGAGGAAGAGATGAAGGATCTCAATCTATGGTGAACAACAATGGTGATGAAGAAATAAATCAAAAACAAAATTATGAATGAATTTAAGAGAGAGAAAAATAGTTTAAAGAGAAGAAAGAGGAGAGAGAAATCAGAAATGAGGAAAGTGTGAGAGGAGGAGAAGAGAGGAGAGAGAAAATGATGTTGGTATTGTATTGACAAATTGTAAAATACGTGGCCTCTTATTAAGGATGGTGCACATATTTTAATAGGAAAAATGTAATATAATAATCCCACCTTTAGTCGGTCTTCCATAAACAATCCCACCTTTTGAAATTCCAGAAACAATCCCACTTTTGACCCTCATCTTCCACTAACGATCCCATTGACCTACAACTTGTTAAGCAGGTAATTTTTTTTTTATTTTTTAAAACTATACTCCTTCTCAAGCCACCGGTCCAACCACCACCCAACACTCACTCCTTACCGCCACCCCCACCCACCAAGCCACCACGAAACTCACCGACTACGCCGGAAAATCCAATAACCACCACCGAAACCCAACCCCCACCACGAAAACTCCACCCACTGCCACGAAAAATCCCACCCAGCCCCCTGAAAAGCTGAAACTCAATCCCCAGCCACGAAATACTCCACCCCAGCCCCGAAAAACGTCACCCATCGTCTCCAATTCGATTTTTGGTTTGAAATTAAACACAAATTATTATTTCAATCATCTGAAAAATCGAATTGAAAGGGAATAAATTGATGAATTCAGAGGAGAGGGAAACATACCAAAGAGAAGAGAGAAAGAGCAGGAGAAGGAGAAAGAGGGGTTCTGGGCGGCGGATTGGGTTGGGTTTTTGGGGAAGCTAGGCGACTGCAGCTGCTGATTTCGGGCTTCAGGGGTGGGGTTCCGGCGCCTTGGAGGGGTAGGTTGGGTTGCCGGGGAAAGCAAGGGCGGGGATGTGGAGGGGATGCGGTGGCGGGATGGGGAAGGGATACGGTGGCTGGGCTGGGGGTTTTGGTTTTGGTTTTTTTTTTTTATTATTTTTTTTATTAGTTTGTTTTTTTTTTAAAAAAAAATTAGGTTAAACCTATTAAAACCTGACACGTGTCTTATAACCTATGAACACAGGTTATCAAAACAATCCAACCGGTAAAGGATTGTTAATTGAAGATGGGGGTCTAAGGTGGGATTGTTTCTGGAATTTCAAAAGGTGGGATTGTTTATGGAAGATCGACTAAAGGTGGGATTATTAATTTACATTTTTCCATTTTAATATGCACCATGGTCCATATTAAAATTTGTCGTTGGTGTGTGTGTTTTTTTAATATTATTATTATTATTTTTACCAATCAAGAGATGACAAGTGTAAATTAATTTTTTTTATAAAAAAAACCTACTCAATCGGTTTCAAGTCACCTGTGACCATTTAAAGAAGATTGTTATCAAAGGTCAGATTATTAAAAAATAACTCAAAGGTGAGATTATTTTTAGCGGACGACCCAAGAGTGGAATTATTTCGGGCATTTTTTCCTTTTTTTTTTTAATAGCTTTAACTTAAAACAACAATCTATATCTATATCTATACTTAGTATTTAAAAACAAAAACCATCATTCTTATAATGCCACATGTACATTTCATTTTTTCTCCAAATGCCACATGTCACCTCATTTAATCTTTCTTTTTTTAATCCCTTTTCTCATATGAAAAAAAAACACTTTAATTCAGGGCCTGTTCCGATTGACTGAACTCAGCTAAATTGAACTGAACTGAACTGAACCGAGCTGAACTGAACTGAACTGAACTGAACTGAACCGAGTTGAACTGAACTGAACTGAACTGAACTTATTAATTAGTGATTTTTAACTACGGATTAGTGATCTTTGATTATTTATTGATTATTTATTGATATTTATTACTATACATATGTGTATATACAAATGTACATATTAAAATATTTACGAAAAATATACTATATAATTATAATTATAAAATGTATGGAAAATATATTATAAAATGTATGGAAAATATATTAAAAACTTGAAACCTCTAATTTTCTCAATGAGATTAACATTAGAAATATGTTTCAAAAAAATAGAACTATTTGAACAATGAATTGTATCAACATTATTATTGTTATTGTTATTATTATTATTATTATTATTATTATTATTATTAATTATTGATAATTATTATTATTATTTATTGATTATTATTATTAGTGTTATTATTAGTATTATTATTATTATTCTTATTCTTATTATTATTATTATTATTATTATTATTATTATTTATTGATGATTATTATTATTTATTGATTATTATTGTTAGTATTATTATTATTATTTCAATTATTATTGTTATTATTATTATTATTGTTAATATTATTATTATTATTATTATTATTATTATTATTATTTTTATATACTATTTATTATTATTATTTTTGTTGTTGTTGTCGTTGTAATAAGATCTTAAAAGAATGAAATTTGGCTTTATATCATTAGCAATATCATTAGACATAAATTAAGAGCTGAGCTGAACTGAACTGAACTGAACTGAACTGAACTGAACTGAGCTGAACTGAACTGAACTGAACTGAACTGAACTGAATTGAACTGAACTGAACTGAGCTGAACTGAACTGAACTGAACTGAACTGAACTGAATTTCAACGGAACAGAACAGACCCTCAGTACATGTATAATGATTGAAGGTTGTTTGGCTCACTTTCCTCCACTTTAATTTCTACTACAATTGCATTTAATTGTCACCTCTTCTTCTCCTCTATAAACTATTCATTTGCCAATATAAATATATTAAAAAATAATTATATATATTGTATACCTATTAATAAACCGTGCATTGCACGGGCCAGAAAGCTAGTTTATTATCAATAACTAAACCTCATTTTATTTTTTATCTTTTGGTGATGTGGACGGTATTATGGAAAAATTTATAACATGGTATAATAATTAAGGAATTTTGCATGGTTTGAATATTTTCCATGAAAATCGCTCAATTTTAAAGGAAAACTATATACGAAATACTTTTTAAAGAGCAAGTTTGTTTTAAACTCTTATAAGACCCGCTCTATCTCATAATTAGAAAATTTGTACTTCCTCCGTCCCCGAATGAACGACCCATTTAGACTAATTTTAGTTCAAAAAAGAATGACCCATTAGCATTAAAATACCCACCAATTTGCAATAATATTTGTGCAAAATTAGCTTCCCCATATAAAATTTTGTTTTTCCATATACTTTTATTACTATCTCTCTCTATTTTTTTTTTTTTTTTTTTATAAAACTCATGTAAATTTATCTTTCCAATATACTTTTACTACTTTTTATTTAACTTAATTAATACCCATTTATAACCTAATAACCGTGGCAGGTCATGACATTTAATTCTTAATACCACATAATCTGTAACGGAGGTAGTAAGTTAAAAGGTAATAGGGCTACAAGGCCTCCAAGTCTCCAACCATACCTGTCTCTCAGTTCACTTGTCCGTTGAAGCGTAGTTGACGTTCTCCGTTAAATCTAATACTTGTATCCTCCATTGAAGCAGTTTCTGAAGTAAGTTGTTTGTTTTTGTTATCATCATATCAATTTCACAATCTAGGGTTTATCTTTGATCTAATTCAATTTAATTGTCAGTGCATTAAGAGTAGGGTTCGAAAATCTGAACGATCGGTTCGAAATTCTATGATTATGATACCATTGTAACCAAAAGAAAAGAAATTTAAGAGCCTAATTTGATTATTGAATCAAATATCTCTAAAATTATGTGAATTTTCGATTAAATTTGGTTGCAATTGTACTGCCCAACCCTTTAATGTTTAGGAAGGATTGATTTATGAAATTGAACCTCATTTCCCTCCTGCCCTGCCTCTGCAATTTGGTCGTTTACAGGTTGTTGCTAAAAAAAATGAAACTAAACAATCTGTTTATTCTAATTTACTTCAGAAAAAATCTGTCATCCATTTACATGTAATTATTTTTCCTAATTAATACTCTGTCGTATCATTTTGGATTAAGGTTTTGTTGTTGTTGTAATAATCTGTTATCAATTTACAGATATGGATTTGGGTAAAAAAACAGGTAGGGATATTTTACGGAGGTTACTCGATCAACGTGAAGTGGGGGCTAACATTGGTTCCGATACTACGCCTCTGCTCGAGGTGTTTTCTGTCAGCGTAAATACAAATGATTGTGATTGTTGTGAGATATATGGCACTATTATAGCTACTAATGGATTAGGTCATGTATTTGATCTCTACAAACGGCAACGCAACAACCCTGAGGTTATTGAGCCGAATAGGGATGGCTACACTCGTTACTTGTCATTAACTGGACTTAAGGATGGTCGTGTCATTATACCCTATGATTATGTTGTTGTGGAGGTGGAGCTAAGGGATAGGGCTCGAAGTGATGTTGTCATTGCTAAGGGAAAGTTGAGCTTCAACTACAAAGAAACCTTTTACACAGAACATGGAGCTGAAATTGTTTTGGGTGAGGCCGGATTTGTGACTCTGCATTATGCCACTTTTCCTTATGCAGTGACAGGTTCTGTGGATGTGTTTTTCTTCAGCAAAGACGATGATTATGATATATTAGACTATGATAGTGGTGTTGATTATACTGATTATGATACTTCTGCTTATGGAAAGGACGATGGTGCTGATGTTTATGGAACTGTTGTTGCACGTACAAAGTTTCCTGGGAGTGTCTCCTATGGAGACAATACGACTATTTCAAGTATACTTTTAAAATTGTCACGTGATGAATGTGTACGGGTCAAGTCTAGATCATCTATTGAGCTATCAAGGTCCATGGTTGCTATGCCAGTTAATTCAAATTCACCCCTTGAAATATATGTGGATTTTAAGTATAAGGATGGAAGCAGACTAGCTAATGGGGTCTTAGAGTTTCCATCTAATGACTGCAGCCACTTTAAGATGGATGTAGTGGGTGAAAATGGGCGTATTAGAGTGCGAGTGAAATGGGGTAATGCATATGAGTTGCGTTACAAAGGAAGTGATTTGAAACGCTGTTTGAATGAAGAGAGCGAGTTTGATGAACTGATTAAAAGGCAGCGGGTAATTTTTTTTATTTGGTTGTTGTATTGTATCTTTTCATGTGATATTGCCTTTCTTTTCCTATGTATTTTTTAATGGGAAACTGGTTTATTGTCTCATCTTACATTTGATGTTTGTTATATCTGCAGTATTTTGCTGATCCACAACCCTCAGCATCCTTCTCGTGTGATGATTGGTAGGCTGCTATCTCTTATTTGACACTCTTGTGCCACTAGTGTATTTTTATAGATTAGTCATATGGAGAGTGGGAGATAGCTCAATTAGTTAGAGCATCCTCCTGATTTTAGGAGATTTTGGAATCAATTTTCATCACTCGCCCTTATGGCTCTTTAAACACCAAGAATAAAATAGATTAGTCATTAGGTTTTTAGTCACTTACCCATTGTAGTTTGGTGGCAAAATGAAGAGAAGTGAGAGTTTGGAGGAGATGGTGAATGAGAGAGGATAGGAGGAGGAGTGGGTTATAATTATAATTATCAGAAACTACTACCTTTTATTTTATATTCCATTACCTTTAATTTTATTTCTCTATTTCCAAGCATGCTCTAGATGTGTTTTGAACTAGAAAAAGCATGCTTGCCTTCCTTTATGTTTTGTTTTTTTTAGTGAAGTTGGTTTAATCTGTATGCGGTATTGAATTCTGATTATCAGGTCTCCACTGGTTTTGCCGACATCACATGTGACGAGAGTCAAGAAACCCGTGCAACTACTAGAAGTGTTTTCAGTTGGTATCGGTAGCAATGATATGAAGCCTCCCTTTAAGCTCTATGGGAGGATTAATGTTCAAGGTATGCAATATGTTCATCTGTTCAATAGAGATGAGAATTCTCCTCAGATATGTTTTGATAAAATTGAGGTCAAATACTGTGGTCGTGTTGGCTTATCGGCTATGAACGATTTTGGCATTTATCTTGACCTCAAGGATGCTAAGGGTAATGTTTTTGTTAAAGGATTTGTTTCGTGGACTTTTCGCTTTTTTGACAAATGGTATAACAAACGGATATGTTCTGTTATTCGAGGGGATCATGGATATGTAGCACTGCATTACATAATAATTGAAGATGGAGCACACGCTAAAGTGAATGTCTTGGTAAAAAACAATGATAGTGCTTTGAGCTTGTTGCCCGTAAAGTTTTATGGGAGCATTGTTGCTCGGTATAGCAACTATGAGTATTCAACCTCCTATGATGTGAAATACTATCAAAGTGTTCTTTTTGAGAGAGGTTTAGATGATCCTATAAATGACCTTAAAAACGATGGTTCCTTGCCGTTGTCAAAATCTCTTGTTTCTTTGCCAAAAAAGTCCTCTCTAATTATAAAAGCAGATTTAGTAGTTGATGGCAGCTTAACTTCTGAATCAAGTGTTGATGTTGATTATTTACAAGGTAGTGCAGAGTTTAATAGTGATGGACAATCTTCGGCGGAGATACAGGGAAAGAACTATTCTATTGATATATTAGTTACATGGCCTCAGTTCAGGTAGTTTGTTTGTAACATATTACCTATGAATTTTCTATTTAGGCTTTTTTTTTTTTTTTTTTTTTTTGAATTGTACTATTGGCTGGATCTTAGTTAGCAACAACCTTACAATTAACCATAAACAAGATTATGTGGAATTTCCAACAATGTCTATTTCCGTCAGTATGTTATTTTGAGATTTTTACAGTTTATGATACACAATGTCTAGTTCAAGTATGATACAGAATAAACAGTAATATACGGCAGTTGAATCCAGTTCAAACTAACAATACAAATTCATGCAGGTTTGAGAGGGGTTAATATTTTAACCAAAGTATCGAGCAGATTCATGCTTAACGTGTCTGCTTGTATTACTTGTACCATATCAAAAAGATCATTACTTCCACACTTGATCATACTCAGACTATATGCCGCCGTCTGTTTTACTTTGGTCCATAAACCTTGACCCCTCGTACTTTCACAACAATCGACCCATCCCGGAGTATGCTGACTTCACCAGGGGTTTGACCATTATTCGGGCCAATTGGGGCAATTCTAGTGGGACAAAGGGTGTTTTAATGATTTCCATGTTTAGAAGGAATAGATTGTTGGAAATCAATTTGAATGGACTGTCTAATCAGATTATGCATTGACAAAAATGGTGCTTATTATACCAGGCCTTGAATATTCTCGTTGAGATGTACTCCCTCCGTTCCACAATGATGTTCCTGTTTTGAATCTTTGACTTTTTTAAGAAAGAGAGAATCTTCTAAATTTCTCTTAATCTATAAGAGTAAATATAGTCATGTGGGATCTAGTTTGATTCGTCTTGGTGAGTAGATTATTAATATCTAACTTTTATAATTTTTGCTAGTGTGAGATTAAAGATATTTGCGGTCAAAGATGGGTAAAATTTTGCATCGATTTGCGAAACAGGAACATCATTATGAAACGGAGGGAGTACCTTTTTTTTTTTTTTTTTTGACGAGTTGAGAGGTACCTAATGAGTAGTTCACCAGCTAACAAAGTGACTGATAAGCAATAGCCTTTGTGCTGGTGTCTATGGTGGTGTGTTTGTTTTACCTTTCTTTGTTTCACATGACAACATAGTTTACTTCTCAGTCTTCTCAATACATGTAAGCAATTGGTGATACTTTAGGCGAGTTTTTTTTTTTTTAAGCATTCGCATCCTCTTCTTTACACAAACCTTTCTATTTTTTTTTTTAAATGAAAAAGTGGGAAAACCCGAGAAACAAAGCAAAAAAAACAGAAATTAACTAACAAACCAGGGTGAAGTAACCCCAACTATGTCCTCCTAAATTAGGTTTCTTATTTCGATTGGAGGATCATTGAAATGAGTGACCTTCTCTTCAAAGACAACTCCTAAGTTAGCCAAGCGGTCGGCTACTTTATTTCCCTCCCTAAAGCAATTAACTACGACATTACAAAAATAGTTACTAAGATTTCGATAGTTGTTCAAGATGTGGTAACACTCACCTCCTTGATATAGTGCATCTTTAAGCGCTTCAATGCATGCTTGGTTCGTTGTTTATTTGAATTACTAGCTTCACAATGCCTTTGACAGCCATTTGTAGCCCTATTTCTAGTGCTAAAAGCTCAACCCCGTAGGAATTGCACATCCCAAATTTTGCTGCAAAGCCTTGCATAAACTTACCAGGTTAGTCTCTTAGTACCCCCCTCCTCCACCAACTAGACCTGGTGCTCCCTTAGCTACACCGTCAGTGTTGAGTGCGAACCAGTTGGAGGGAGGTGCTATCCAACGAACAAAAATCTCATGCTTCGGTTTTCTCCCTAGATTATTTCCTTGAATGGAATAGATCAGCATTAAGAGCATTCCAGGTTTCTTCAACACGAGCTCTAAATCTACCAAAGTGTGGTTCAAAGCAAGTTGGCCACTTGTCTGAATGTATTTCTTCCATGGCCACTTTAGTTATTTTTAATATGAAAGTAACTCTTAAATTTAGTTATTTTACAAGAAGACTTTTCAATGGGTACAATAAAAATATAAAAGTCTAAAAGTGGAAGAAATTCATTCAGACAAGTAGCCATTAAAAAGTCTTCTTGTAAAAATAACTAAATTTAAGATCGAGTTAGTTTCATATTAATTTCTCACTCTTTTCAACTGCGCGAATGATGGATTCAAATGATGTGTATTGTTGTACGGGTGACAAAATGGATGCGGATGTAGCAGATTGAATAGCGAAATGATTCAGATGAAGTTCCACTCAATCCGAATCCTATCCATTGCTAATATCCCTCCATCACTTTTTTGTGGTTATGTACTTATGTTCAAATTAGATTAGCTACTCTATACTCATGATTTGTTGCTGAGTTCTACTAGCTAGTGGCTCAAATATTGTGGAATGTGGAAAATCGATACTAATTGCAAAATCCGTATGTAGCACTCACAACATGGATTTAATTCATCCATCCGTTGTTTATATTACAACAAATAATATAAAACGTAAGTATTTGTGTTAATATACTACTTGTATGACAAGGAAAAAAAAAAAAAAACTTTGTATGAAAATAAATACGTAGTAAATGTACTCCATCTGTCAAACAAAATAAAACTAAAATAAATGAATGTACTCCGTACATATACGTGATGGATGGAATTAACCCAACACAAGTACACAACAATCACCTATTTGAGGTCTATACAATGAAAAGCAACTAAAATTTGGGAAGGAATATGGCAATCAGTAGCAACTAGCAACCAATCAGAGATGAGGACACTCTACGTCTCTACAGAAGCAGAAAAAATTAATTAAGGAATCACTAAAGATGAGAGGTACATTGGTTTAATCTCAACATCTGATTCTGCAGCAGCAGACCAGTAGTACAAGACGACAATTTTATTTTATTTTTACAAAAAAATAGCAATAAAATACTCCGTATAACAACATTCAATCAACAATAAATAATTAATAGGAAAATTTGATTCTAATAATCCAACCTTTTGCCCGGCCTTATTGTTAAATTCAAGGAATTCTGGAGAAAACGGCTTAACCTTTGTATTGATAATAAACACACATATATACACAATACATTAGGAAACCTAATAAGCCTAAAACTCCTAATAAGATAAACTTAACATAAATACAATATGACCTGTAGAAACATAGGAGGTAGAAATATTATCGTTTATCAACTCATCACGAACAAAATGACAGTCTACCTTAATATGCTTCGTACATTCATGAAATACCAGATTCTTGGCGATATGCAAAGCCGACTGATTATCATAAAACAACTGCATAGGATTAGAATGCTTAACACCAAGAACAAACAACAACATTTTCAACCATTTCAACTCACGAGAAGTAAGAGCCATAGACCTGTTTCCGGCTTCAGACGAGGATGTGGCTACAGTAGGCTGTTTCTTAGTCTTCCAAGAAACAGGTGAACGACCTAAGAAAATAAAATAACCTAACAAGGAACGCCGACTCAACGGGCACGCCGCCCAATCACTATCACAAAACGCAGTCAAGCGTAAATCCGTCGTAGGTCCCAACAAAATACCTTGTCCCGGACTACCCTTAAGGTAGCGCAAGACACAAATGGTCATATCCTAATGAGAAACCTGTGGAACACTCAAAAGTTGTGCCAAAACATGCACTGAATAACTCAACTCAGGTCGAGTGACCGACAAATAAACCAAACGACCAACCAAACGACGATACTGTTCTAGTTGAGCGAACGGCTCACCGGAAGCATGTGCAAGACGATGATTCTGCTCCATCGAAGTGTAGATGGGTTTACAACCCAACATTCCTGCCTCAGTAAAAATATCAAAGGCATACTTTCGCTGAGAAAGAAAGAAGCCTTTCGGACTCCTAGCAACCTCAATGCCTAGGAAATACTTAAGCAAACCCAAATCCTTCATATAGAAGCATTTGCACAGATAATTAAGCTTTAAACCGAACAATCACATCATGAGAGGTGCCTGCAATAATCAAATCATCGAAATAAACCAGCACATGCAAAGAAACACTGCCTTGAACATAGCTAAACAGAGAGTAATCAGCATATGAGTTTTTAAACCCAAAACCTCGCAGAGCACTAGACAACTTTGAAAACCACTGTCTCGGGGCCTGTTTCAAGCCATATAAGACTTCCATAACCTGCAAACTTTGCCCGGTTTCGGAGTACCGTACCCTGGAGGAAACTGCATGTAAACTTCTTCATTCAAATCACCATGAAGAAATGCATTATGAACGTCCATCTAATGTAACTCCCAATTCAATGACACAGCAACAACAAGTAAAACATGTACCGTACCCATCTTAGCAACCGGAGCGAACGTCTCATTATAATCAACACTTTCGACCTGTCGGTTGCCATGAACGACTAACCGAGCCTTGAGACGTTACACCTTAGACTTATCGGTGTATTTGATTTTATACACCCAACCGCTACCAATTGCTCTTTTGCCAGGAGGAAGATCCTCAATGGTCCATGTGCCATTATGCTCTAAAGCGTCAATCTCATCCTACATCGCTTTATGCCAACCGACGCCTTTAACCGCCTCTTTAAATGAAGACGGTTCCTTTCCCTTAGTGATCGTCGCTAAAAAGCACCTGTGTCTTATTGAAAAACGATTATATTCAACATGACAAGCTATAGGGAAAGGTTTACCTGAGGAATGTGATCGAGGAGAGTTAATGTTTGATGAAGAGGGGTCTATATTTTCAGTGATGATGGTGTGAGTAACATAGTTACGATGCCATGCCGGAGGATGTTTTTCACGTTGACCGCGACCTAACTTCTCAGTCGAACTCCCCCTTAAATATTTCAGCGAAAGGAAAATATTTTCGTTAAAAATTTCTTGCTCAACAATTTTATTTGACCAATCATCACCAATAAATTCACCACGAGAGGGCGATAAACCACCGTCGGCCACCACCGGCTGACTGACCGCCGCCGAGGGAGTGGCAAGTCGGCCAGCGCTGGAGGTCTGCGCAGTCTGGTTGGCAGTGAGGGACTGCCCAGCTGGCTGCACAGTGGCGTGTTGCTGGGCAGTTTGGTCCACAACCAGGCTGCGGTGTGGAGCAGTTTGCTGCAACTTGGTTGCGCTGCACTGGTTGCCGCGAGACAGGGGGTTGCTGGGCTGCGGTGGGGACTGTGGGAGGAGTTGTTCCCCAAAATCAGCCTCATTGTCCATGCCATCAACCCCTTAAATATTCACGTCCTCATCCCACAACGGTGGGTTCGAAAAATACTTCTCCCACAATAAACGCCGCACTTCCAGAAGAGACTCCAAGTACGGGAATTTATCTTCAAAAAATTGCACATCCCGACTCACAACAAAATTCATTTGTCTCCAAATCATAGAGACGCCAACCCTTTTTCCCGTGAGGATAACCAACAAAGATACACTTTCGACTCCGAGAATCAAACTTGTCCTTAATTCGAGGACGATTTGCAGCATAAGCAAGGAAACCAAAAATACGCAGACTATCATAAGAAGGAGATTGTCCAAATAAAATCCGATTTACCTTTCAAAACCGGAGTAGGAGTGCGATTAATGAGATGCACCGCGGTCATAACACACTCTCCCCAAAAATATTTAGGCAACTTTGCTTGAAACCGAAGAGCACGAGCCACATTTAAAATGTGACGATGTTTACGCTCAACTTGACCGTTCTGTTGAGCCGTGTCAACACACGATGTTTGATGCATAATACCTTTTTGAGCAAAATACGACCCCAAACTAAGAAACTCTAGGCCATTATCACTACGAACGACCTTCACCTTCCGACCAAACTGTGTTTTAGCCATAGCACAGAAGTTGCGAACCAACTGAGAAGCCTGATATTTACCAACCATCAAAGACACCCAAGTGGCACGAGAAAAATCATCAACAATGGTTAGGAAATAACGAGCATTACAACTTCAAACAATTTTATTCGGACCCCAAATATCACAATGAATTAAATAAAAAAAATTAGATGCTTTATTCATACTTAACGGAAAAGAGTTTCGGGGTTGCTTCCCCATAAAACAAATAGAACAGTCAAAAGAACAAACATTGTCCCTACTATGAGTACTACGATTACTAGAAACTCCCGGAAGAGAGTTCACAACTTGCATTAACGGAATCCCGAGACGCCTATGCCATAACAAACTTGCATCTGAAATAACCACTTTGTTCGCCTGCAGATTCCGAGCACGAACCGGACAATATAGACCCCATCACATTGGACCCCCGCTCCAATCAGGTTCCTCAAACTACGATCCTGAATAATGCATAGCTTGTCAGTGAACATAATAAAATAGCATTGTTTTTCTAATAATTGAGGCACAAATAACAAGTTGCATTTAAGAGCAAGAACATATAAAACATTATTAAGAGTTAAATTATCAGATAAAATAACTCTTCCTTCCTTTGTTTCCGTCGTGCTCTTCCTATTGGGTAAACCAACAAGCGAACAGATGTCATGTAAATCAGTGTAAAGATCAATATTACCAGACATATGATTTGAAGCTCCAGTGTCAATGAGCCAATCAATGGAATTATACGTACCAAGTTTGTTGCCATTTGACGAAGAACCAGCCTTGGCACCCTTTACCGCATACATGAGTTCCTTCCATTGAGCATCAGAAATCGTTAGAACACTCCCACGAACAGAATCAGAAACAGGCTCATTATTACCACGAGAATTTCCAGCAACACCAACAAACTCACCCTTGCCCCTACCAGACGACTGACCACCACTACCTCCACGACCACCACGCCCTCCATGCCCCCCACCCGGGAAGCCATGAAGCTGATAACAGTGGTCCTTATCATGACCAGACCTTTTACAATAAGTACACTCAATTCGTTCGGAAGTTCGACCGAAAGCCGTACATGTTGCATTAAAACCAATAGTTGTAGAGGAAGAAGAGGTCTCATGTGCCTCAGACACAGATTGCTTACGCTCATCAACAACAACTTTAGCATAAGAAGCATTCATAGAAAGCAAAGGGTCACTCATCAACAAAGTAGACACCACAGAACCAAACTTCTTAGGTTCCAAACCAAGACAAAATTGATGCAACAACTCATTCTCATGCAACTTATCATATTCTTTTGCAGCGGAACAAGTACAAACAGGCAATTTCACATAACTAGACAATAAATTCTGCAATTTATTCAATTCATGCACCATGATAAATCGCAACGGAACGATCACATTGCTTACAATCAGCAATATCATGTTTCAATTCAAAAATACGAGGACCGTTACCAAGAGAATAACGATCTCGCAAATCATCCCACAAAGTTTTTGCATCATCAGGAATAATAACAGTAGAACGAATACTAACATCAAGATTATTATAAATACAAGCAACAACAGTAGAATTAACAATACCCCACTGTCAAAAATCCGGATGCTTGGGATCGGGTTGAACAATAGAACCATCAACAAACCCGAGCTTGCTCTTGGACTGAAGATTGTTGCGAATTGACCTCGACCACTCTTCATAGTTGTCGACAGTAAGCAACACCGGACAAATCACCAATTGAGAACCTTCACTCGGATGAAGATAATAATCGGTGAAAGGCTCATACTTAGGAGGAATTCTAATACCATGTTAAACTCAAGGAATTCTGGAGAAAACGGCTTAACCTTTGTATTGATAATAAACACATATATATACACAATACATTAGGAAAAAACATAATAAGCCTAAAACTCCTAATAAGATAAACTTAACATAAATACAATATTAACATAAGTAAACTAAACCGACTCTAATACTTATTTTATTAATCCCACCTTTCGATTTTTGCTGATTAATCCCACCTTTAGGTGACATCTTATTATTCTATTAGGCCAACCTGACTGGTTACCTATTCTTCAGGTAAATTTTTTTATTTTCAATTTTTTTTAACAAAACAAAAAGGATTTAAAATAAAAATAAAAAAAAAGCTTCAGCAACCACCCATGACCCACCTTCCCCTAAGCCTCTCCCAAGTCCCCCATGGATTCCGGCAGCCTATATCACCCAATTCCGGCCAGTCCTTCCCCTTCCCCCTAACCTCCCTTTTCCAACTCCCCATTCCTTAGCTCTCTCTTTCACTGTCTCGACCAACCCTTCATTGGAAACCCTAAACAACCTGCCGGCCACTGTTTCCCCTCCCCTTAACCGCACTTTTCCGGCCAACTTGTCCCCCTTCCCCTCTCTTTTCGGCCAACACTAAAAAATCCCTGAAAATCCTCAACAAAAACTCTTAAAAAACCCCAATCGAAAACCCTTGAAAACGTCGGAAACCATCATCAAAACCCTTGAAACCCAAACCCCCACCCACCAAAATTGAAAAGGGAAACTAGGTTGGGGCTTCGAGTTTCTGCCGGACTATATAACAGGGGTGGCAGGGGGTGGTCGTGGTCGGTGACCCATCGAAATTCTTGAAGCCAGAAACCTCAACCATTGAAACTGAAAAAGGAAACTAGGCGGGGGTTTTGGTCGTGGTTGGTGATTGGGGTGGCTAGGGAAGTAGGGAAGGGCAGCTAGGGTACGTGGTTGGGGAAGGGCGATAGAGGTGGCTGGGAGTGTATCAGGTTTCATGGAGGTGAGGGGTAGGAAAGCGGGTGTAGGGGGGAAGAAAAGAGGAAAGAGGGGAAAAAATATTAAATTTTTTTTTTGTAAAAAAAAAAAAATCAACCAATCGTAGTGAGACACGTGGATAGGTAACCTACTGTAGAAGGTGGGATAACCGGTTGGGTCGGATAAAATAGAAAGGGGTGTAAAGATGAGATTAATCAGCAATAATCCAAATGTTGGATTAATAAAATAAGACCGGCAAAAGGTTGGGTTATTAGAATCAAATTTTCCTAATTAATACTCCCTCCGTTTTTTTTTATATGCATCACTTGGTGATGCGCGGAGTTTTAGAAGGGTAATATAATATTGTGTGTGGATGAATAATTTATTATAGTATAAGTAAGATGGGGGCCATGAAAGAGAAAGAATGTGAGGGAGAGTAGATATTTTTATTATATAAGTGGGGACCATAGAGGAGAGAGAAATGATAAAATAATTTAAGTGAGGTTTAAAGTAAGAGAGAGAAATGATAAAATATAGTATAAAGTTTCCAAATAAGGAAGTGATGCATTTAAAAAAAACACCCATAAAAGGAAAGTGATGCATATAAAAAAAACGGAGGGAGTAACTAATATTATTACCACTGTTACATACTAATTGTAACTTTAAATTATTATTTGTAAGCAGTGTCGTCTTAGACATTTTTGGGGCCCGGAGCAAAAATTTTAATAGAGGCCCCGACCCTAAACTACAAAGTGTATTTTATATGTAATTCAGCAATAAATTATTTTACCCTTTATAATTGGTTAATTAAATAAAAAAATTTGACGGGCATCACAAAATTTGAAACAAGAGAGAGAAGAGACTGAGAGCAATAATATTTCCTCCCGTTTTTAAATACTTGCTCCATTTCTCCATACTCGGAGTTTTAGGAGAAATTGGAAAAAGTAATAAAATATGGAGGTAGTGGGATTGGTAGAATAGTAAAAAATTGTAAAAAACCAAAAGTATAGGAGAAATTGAAGGAGAGAGAATATAGAATTAATATTGTGGGGTTCATTTGGTGAGAGAAATTAATTAAATATTGTAAAAAATTTCAAAATAAGGAAATGGAACAAGTATTTGAAAACGGCCGGAAAAAGAAAGTGGAGCAAGTATTTAAAAACGGAGGGAGTACTCCTTTTATTTCATAATAATCTCAACACTATCACACATGTTAATATGCACATATTTGACTATATACGTGTATATAATCCAAAATTATTTTACATGACAACGTATGGTTTTTTTATATATTGATAAAAAATATTGTCAAAGTAATATAAGCATATGAATATTGAATAGCGTAAAAGTCAAGCAATATATTACAATTATCATTTAACGGACTTAGTAAAAGATTATTAGCATGGTTATGGGTATAATTAGTGATAATAAATAAACCAAATGTTTCTCATATATATGTAGTATTTAAAAATTCATTTTCACGTGTTACTCCCTAAACAAATACTACATATATGTAAGCCTTTGATTATAAATATATATAAGACACTTAGCCCACTTGTCCAAAACACTACTTAGCCCATTTTATAACTCATTTCCAATTGTTTACAATATAAACAATATATCACCTTCTTATTCTTGCCATGTGAGATAACCTCCCACATTATTGGAAATATTCCTACATTTTCCATCTGATCTCCATTACAAAAATTTTACAAAACAAAAAAAAAAAACATTCATACTATTATTTCTCGTCAAATCACTTGGTAAGCTTAAAAAAAATCTTAACTTTTAATCCTGGGTTTTGCTGGGGTTTTAGTGTAACCTATTATTTCTCGTCAAATCACTTAGTAAGTTTAAAAAAATCTTAACTTTTAATCATGGGTTTTGCTGGGGTTTTAGTGTAGCGTATTATTTTTCGTCAAATCACTTGCTAAGTTTACAAAAATCGTAACTTTTAATCATTTTGTTAAATGGGTTTTGCTGGGGTTTTAGTGTAACATATTATTTCATAATTTCTGGGCTTTTAATTTGTTGTGTTTGCTTTACATTGTAGTTTCAAGACCGCCGGAATTGTTGGTAGCTACCCGGAAGCCGTTCTAAGCATTGCCATTACAGCCAGCAAAGGTATGCACACTATCATTCTCTCTAGCTTGGGGTCTTGGGGCCGGGTACAAGTCAGAGGTTGATGTGGATCGACCCGAGTCGTGGTGGCTAAGTAGTAAGTAGGGTCATTTGAGTTTGCTCTCTCAAGTTAGTTTCAACCGCCCTATTACACTCAAGTATGAGGCGTTGAGTTGCTAAGGAAAGTTTACTACTTGCTAGTGTAATTACCAAAGTTTAGGGGTGAAAAAGTTGATAATGTTGGGGGGGGTGAAATTGGAAGAAAAGAAAATAATTTTTTAGGGTACATGCTAAATTAAGGTTATGGCAGGGGGGAATTTTATTAAATTTGCTAAGGAAAGTTTACTACTTGCTAGTGTAGTTACCAAGTTTAGGGGTGAAAAAATTGATATTGTTGGGGGGTAATTTTCGAGTTCTCATAATCGAGGGGGGGGGGGGGGGGGGGGGGGTGAAATTGGAAGAAAGAAAATAAATTTTGGGGGTACATGTAAAATTAAGGTAATGGCAAGAGGAAATGTGATTAATTTTGGGGTTAAAATTCCATGTACAGAGGAATACTATATTACTAGTAAATAAATGAAGGTGAAAAAAATGAAGAAAAAATAAGGATTAATTGGGCTGCCAAAAAAAATTGCTACTTGAATCTTTTAGATGTACAGACTTTTTATGCTTAAAATTCAATTTATGTGCACTTCTTGGTAATATTATCAAACTATATTACTAGTAAATTTTTCATAATTTTGAGATTTTTTACTTCATTCTTGATGTGGGTATTTTGGAATTTAATTCATTAATTACTTAGTTCATTTATGGCTGAAATGTGAGTTTTTTTTTTTTGGACATTAATGATTGTAATTTATATTTCTTTTTTTGTAAGTTGTTTTTGTGCTTCCATTACAAGCATTTAGCGTAGACTGAAAATTGTTTGACCTCGAAAAAAATTTTCAGGATAGTTATCTTATCATTTGCCTAAAATTTAATGCATTTAAAAATCAAGTTATATGTTAGACGGGACATTATATCCTTAGCTTGTGATTCTATTATATGAGATTTACTTGTTTATTAGTTGTATACTTTAGTGCAAGATAAAAATGGACTCATATTTGTGATGGTTTAATAGTTAGTAAATATACTGTCGTGTTCGAGTAAGTGTAACTTGTGACTTGTGATGGTGTCTATCATGGTGTTTGTGTATTATAATGTCAATTTATCGGGTAATATACGTTGTAGCATTTAAAGCGAGTTCACTTCGTGTTGGGTCAATAACAAATAAGACTTCGTAATATGAATTTTAGGGCATATGGTTTATGGCATTGTTAATGTGGATTAATGTAACTTTTGAAATGATATTACATGATATACTAACTGTTTTATTTCATTACAGTATGACGATCCGATATACTTCAGAATTTGTTGAGAACCTTCCCAATGAACATCAGGTAGAGTTTAAGATTGATGGGACTCGAACGGAAATTATAGGAAGTTATAGAAAGATGATACATATGGGTAGAAATCTGTGTGCTGGAAGGGAGGGAGCTGAAGTTGGTACTGATGATATCACTACAATCCCAACTACCGTGGAAGGAATTCCTCCGATTTTTACAATTTGGATAAGAGGGGACTTTGAGGGGTTTTATTTGGACATTCTTTTATTGGTGGGAAAGGGTGACAACTATCTCTATGCGATTAGAGATAGCACCGGATGGAGAGAAACTGAAAACCCTAAGTTTTCTGTTGTAGGGGCAACTACGTTTGCAGAGGGATTTACTGGTTCATACACCAACGTTAGGGGTGGCATATGGGAAGCGCGAATCAATTTTGGTTTGCGGGCTCTTATACGCGCATGTATTGCTCTACAACGGAGAAATGTAGACCATGCATCACCTTTTTTATGTGTTGTGGCAAATATATTCGAGGCGATTCGGTACCTTGTTATAGAAGAATATTTCATACGACAAATGGTCCAAGAATTGTGGTATTATGTCGATTCTGTGAATTTGTCATTCAATGCTAGAAGACTGATAAACTCGTGGGGTTATATTAGTACGAGTGTCCTAAGTTATCGGATTAATGGGATTTGGACATTTATTTGGAGTGATTTGGATAATGAAAATTATAGAGAGCAAGATTATCAAGATTTTAATATAACTGGAAACAACAGGGAGTGTAAAATCACTCTTCCTTTGGTACCAAAAATCATTGGTCTGCTGAAGACCTGAAAAGGTTGAAATAGAATTTTTTGCTGTTCCCCTCTATTCCCGTAATTCTGGAGTGGAGTAGAGAGGAGACAGCACCTTCTTTTGCTCTGAATTTCTGGCCAAAAGTGTGGAGTCTGCACGCTCTCCCCAGAGTCAAGATGTTTGCCTGGAGAGCTCTTCACAATGCTATTCCTACCAAGCAGGGTATTAATCGCCGTATTGCAAGCTTTGATCCAATATGCAGCATCTGTCAGGATGGTGAAGAGTTGGTGATTCATGCTCTGAACTCTGAAGGAGTGTAAATAAACGAAGGAAATCTGGAGAAGAAGTGGTGCTAGCGATAGGCTGCTAGCGCTCTTTGAGGGGTCAATCACCTTACAAAGCTCGATATCTCCAATCTGCGGCTCCTTCGATGAGTTGAGCAAGACGGTTTTGCTGGAGAGGTCAAAAAGCAGAACTGGACCAGTCGAACATCCATGCAGAGAGGCCAGGCCTTGAGCCACCCCCACTGATATACTACACCTGCTCACCCAATCTAAAAGAGTTCCTGAACTTCATGTAGGGAATCAAACAAAGTCCCTTTGAATGACATTTCATAGATGAGAAAAGCACTATTTGCAGCCAGTGTATAAGCTAGAGGAGTCATGATGTTTGAACTGTTCATCTTCCCTAGAGCCTCTAGCTCCTGCCCAAAGCTTCCATGGTTGCTTGTAAAGTAGTCGCATTGAGAGAAAAACCCCAAGAATCGCGATCAAACCACCAAAGAGTGCTGCACTAACTACCACTGCAATTTTGACAGCAATTGACTTTTTCCAGTCGTTGGTGTTTGGCCTATCTGGTGGTGGATAAGAAAGACCTGCATTTCCTTTGGTATCTACAATGACACTGCTACGAAATTTTGGAGTAACTCCAGAGAGATTGTTATTGTCAAGTAACAACCATGTTAAGCTCAGCATACTAGTTCGAAAGTCTGGAATCTCACCAGAAAATCTGTTGTTGGAGAGATCCAAAATCTCCAGGGAAGTCATCAGATCAAGTGATGCTTCGGGGATTCACCCTTCAAATAAATTGTGGCCGAGGTTCAGAGAATACTGTAAATTTCGGGGCATCAGAGGAATCTTCCCACTGAGATGGTTTTTCCCTAGCTGAAGTTCAATCAGAGAATTCAAGTTGCCAATGTTTTCTGGTATTGAACCAGCCAAATTGTTCTCCTGAAAATGCAGGTATTCAAGTTTGCCCAAGGTTGATATGGAAGTAGGTATTGGACCGCTAAGTGAGTTCCAGCTGATATTTAGGCTTGTCAAATTGGATAGCTGGGTGATTTCACTAGGAATTTTGCCAACAAAGTTGTTGAACTGAAGACTCAAAACTTGAAGCTGCTTCAGATTGCCCAATTCTGTGGGCAATACGCCCAACAGAATCGTTCTCAGCCAAGTTCAACAACCTTAACTTCTGACATGAGCAAACATCAACAGGTATTGTTCCATTCAAGGTGTTGCTTTCCAGCTCCAAATAAACCAAGCTCTGAAGCTTACTGAAATTGATCCCTTCAGGTACTAGCTATAATTTTATGAGGCCTAAAAAACCAGTTTACTGTAGACCATAGCACTAATGAGTGTGTCCTGTCATTAGAAGCACTTCTCCTGTAGAGTCCAATAGCAGTTAGATACCAAAGAAAGCGTGCTCAGATTGACAATAGCAGTTCAAGGAGATCAGCAACAATTCCTATTCGTGCAAATGCCAAATGGTATTGATACATGTACAGAATTATCGGACTCTACCCTTGGCCCTGAATCTCCAAGACGATACAGAAAAAGTGTCAGTGGGATGTCTTTGTGGCTTGACGGCTTTAAGAGGAGTAATGTTGTTTCTGCATCTGGTATACTTGAGTTTGCTTACAGGTTTGCTTTCCAAATTTACTTAAGTTTTTAGTGACCATGTCAAAAATATTTTGTTGAGGCAATAATAAGAATTTGGCAACCCTCTTCTTGTGATCATAGGGGCAAAGCTGAATTTGGGGAGTAAAATGAGAAATCTTATCAATCTGATTAATGCCACTTTTATAGATCGATCAATGGAGTTAATGTTGCTAATAAATCAATTATGTTTCATAACCTGGTGCTTAAAACTTGGTGTTAGATTTTGTTACATATATGGTGCTGTTTTGATTCTTTGTAATTCACATGAGAATCGTATAAGTAGGTACTAATTGCTTTCTTATGGTAATAAATAATTGTCGTAGCAGACCTCATTACAGCTTATCATGTCATATTGTCGTGTTTTTCTGGTGTCATTGCTTTGCTAAGAATGTAAAATTCAAGCATAATTAACTTCTTAATGTGTTTTTTGGGTCTCAGTATCTCAAGTGCTTTCTTTCTCCACTCTCTTTGTCAATATATCCTTGTTGGAGAGTGATTTCTTGTTGATTTCAAATCATGCCGAAACTACTGATATGGACAGAACTCTGATTGCACTTGACTAGATGACTATAAGCTGGCTACTTCTTTTGCAGGGATTTGCAGAAGATGACTCAGAATTTCACAACATTGGTTGGCCAGGGTGCATATGGTCCTGTGTACAAAGCTCAAATGACAACTGGTGAAATAGTTGCTGTGAAGGTGCTGGCAACTGATTCAAAGCAAGGGGAGCGAGAATTTGAAACAGAGGTAATGTCATATTTTAATCAGTGCTGCTTCTTAGCGCCAATATAATCTAACACCAAACTTCATCCTCAGATGTCATTACTGAAGTGCCCTGTGTGGCAGGTATGTTGCTGTCTGTTTTTATGCTGTAGTTATTGTGCTGATAGATTCTTATCTCACCTTCTTATATTGTCTGCTCTTGATCACAGGTTAAGCTGTTAGGAAGGTTGCATCACAGAAACCTCTTGAATTTGCTTGGATATTGTACAGAGAAGGGAAAAAACATGCTTATATATGCCTATACAGTAAGTCAACAAACCATATCTTCAGCATTTATGTGATTCTAGGTTAACATAGAAATAGGAGTGTTCTAGCCCTTCTAGGTGTCATTGCAATGATATGAAATAATGAGATTTGACCAACTTTTCTTCCAGAAGAATTAATTACTGTGCATGTAAATGGATACATTGAGATATGTTGAAAAGTTAAGATATTTGATTTTCACCTGTAGATTGACTGGCATACATCAATGATTAATTAAACTTCCTTGCAAACCTATTGTTGTGAACCTTTCTTACGTCGGAGCCTGCAAATTTGACAGGTTTCCTCATTTTCCAGCTTAAGTGATCCCATGCAAGGATAGTTGCAATTGGGGCTTCCGTGCATGCAACTATGCAAGCTTAGTTAGAAAGAGGTTCCTCTGTGAAATGTAGCTCTGTAGGAAGTTCTTGTCGGTTGAACTTCTAATTGGTATCCTCCTGTTCAGACCAGTGACACCAGTCCCATCAACAAAATCTATAATTGTCTGAGTATGATCTTGTTTCCCTTATCATTTATTAATCATTTATCCTTTTCTTATGATCTTCTAGAGCGTAATTTCTATTGCTATTCACGATAAGTGATGGAGGGTAGTATATGAACTGGGTTGAAATTTATTGTGAAATAGAACTACAGGATTTGAATTACAGTCTTAGGTTGATTATTCCAGTTTAGGTGTGCTGTATCTTGAATTTTGCTACATTCAAATAGATTCTACAAATGCTCATTTGGACCCTTTTCTTTTGATTTTGGCATGGTGGTATATCGAGGTATTTGGGCCTTTGGGGAACTAAATTCTTTGCTATGCAACTTATATACTGTTATAGCTGAACGATAAACTAAATGAACTGTTGTAGACTTGTAGTGTAATAACAAGTTTGGGGAATGCTTTGGGTCTGATATTCCTGTTTGTCTTCCATATGGTTGGTTCATTTTGGCAATAGGACATTAAAAAATTCTTCACAGGCCTCACCTCTATTCTGGCTTTAAATCATCAAAAATACATAACTTATGTTTCCAAATTCTTCACAGGCCTGGCAATAGGATTTAGATAAGCAAAATCTTGTTGTTGTGGTTTTTAATCTGATTTCTTCCTTCTGCTTTCAGGCAGTTCCTCCTGAATACATCGTGACATTAAATCTTCCAACATTTTGTTGGATCAGTCAATGAAAGCTAGGGTATGTACGTTGTTATCACATGTTCCTGCATGATGTAACTTTTTTATGCAGACTTTGTGAATTTGAGATGCTAGGAAGTCATGGTGGCAGTGGTGTCTTTTTGCTGATGAAAATGTTTTATGCTGAATCCAGGTGACCGATTTTGGGCTTTTAAGGGAAGAGGTGATTGACGGGCAAGTTTGCAATTTAAAGGGGACTTTTGGCTATCTTGATCCTGAGTATATATCCACAAGAACCTTTACAAAGAAAAGTGATGTCTACAGTTATGGGGTCTTGCTTTTCGAACTCATTGCAGCAAGAAACCCCCTTCAAGGTCTCATGGAGTATGTAGAGCTGGTAAGTTTATTATCACTTATTCAGAACGTATACATCTATTGCATTCGACACCTCAAGACTATGTCACTAGACCTGATAATATAGGACCCAGATTGTTATGCTTGATGCCTCTCTTCTCCCCGGAAATTATTTAGTTATGAATGACCCATAGCAATTTTTGGATCTTCATCAATGGCATGCTGGTTATTTTATTTTTGGATCTTCCCTGGGTTATTCTCTAGGCAGGAGCCAAATTAAGTAGTTGTTTCTTAATGTGTGCTTGATAATATGTCCAAAGAGGCTATTTTGATCCGGATTTTGTGTTGTCTTTTCAGAGAACTGTGACTTGGAGACGACGGTAGATTAGATTGTATATCCGTGCTGTTACTGTGGGGTTTGCCGATTGGTGTTATCGTGCCTGTCTAATTGTAGAAAAGCGATTTGGGGCAGCTTTACTCTTGCACGTTAAGGAACTTGTGGGTTGAAGGTTTTACAAATGTCTTGGTAAATGGTATGGAATGTAAATTTGTTGGACTTGCAAAGCTTGAAGAAAGCAGCATTAGTTAGCCAGTTGGGAAGTATAGTTGGCTATTAGTATGCTGAAAGGGGACATGCTTTTAGCCAAGGCAAGCTAATATACCTGCCCTGTTTCTGGTCCTGGTTGTGCACTTGTGGTTGTCTTCGAGTTACTTTTTAAAGAGGCAAATGTGGAGTCTTTTAGGCTTGAATCAATGGCAACTGCTCGAACTATTTGTATGATCAACATCGAAGTCTGCAAATACTCATGCTAGATTAGCTCTTGCTGCCTTCATCATTCTCTGTGCTTGGCTATCTGTGCTCTTTGCTCAAAACCCCTTATGTGTGATGTGTTGATCGCTATCGTATAGTCTTGTGCCATTTTCCTTATGATCCTGCTAATCTAGCAATAGCCAAATACTGTGTCTGATAATTTTACTTTCAATCCTCCACAACATACCATGCAAGATCTAAAGCCAAACACCTTTAGAAGTTGTCATTTTTAATTTTTTATTTAGTTTTAGTTGTATGACCAATCCCGACAAATTAATACCTTATATACGAATTATGTTAGACACATTACCATTATCTGAAATTATATCAAGAAACTACAGTTTTAACAACAAAAAATAAAGAGTTCATCTTCATGCCTTAACCATAGAAAAGAGATGATGTGGCAGTATAACAAGACTAATATCGAGCTTAAAAAGGGAATTTCCAGGTTACCCGTTGTGCATGGTGTTTTATTGAGACCAACCCCAGGTGAAGTCGGCATACTCCGGGATGGGTCAATTGTGGTGAAAGTAGGAGGGATCGAGCTTGGTCATGGACTATGAACCAAAGTAAAACAGACGGCAGCATATGGTCTGAGTATGATCAAGTGTACTTGAAGTAATTATCTTTCGGATATGGTACAAGTAATACAAGCAGACACGTTAAGCATGAATCTGCTCGATACTTCGGTTAAAATATTAACCCCTCTCAAAACTGCATGAATTTGTATTGTTAGTTTGTACTGAATTCAACTGCCGTATATTACTGTTTATTCTGTATCATACTTGAACTAGACATTGTATATCATAAACTGTAAACGTCTCAAAAAAAAACATACAGACGAAATAGACATTGTTGGAAATTCCACATAATCTTGTTTATGGTTAATTGTAAGGTTGTTGCTAACTAAGATCCAGCCAATAGTACAATTCAAATACCCAAAAAAAAAAAAAAAAAAAAAAAAAGCCTAAATAGAAAATTCATAGGTAATAATCGTAATATGTTACAAACAAACTACCTGAACTGAGGCCATGTAACTAATATATCAATAGAGTAGTTCTTTCCCTGTATCTCCGCCGAAGATTGTTCATCACTATTAAACTCTGCACTACCTTGTAAATAATCAACATCAACACTTGATTCAGAAGTTAAGCTGCCATCAACTATTAAATCTGCTTTTATAATTAGAGAGGACTTTTTTGGCAAAGAAACAAGAGATTTTGACAACGGCAAGGAACCATCGTTTTTAAGGTCATTTATAGGATCATCTAAACCTCTCTCAAAAAGAACACTTTGATAGTATTTCACATCATACGAGGTTGAATACTCATAGTTGCTATACCGAGCAACAATGCTCCCATAAAACTTTACGGGCAACAAGCTCAAAGCACTATCATTGTTTTTTACCAAGACATTCACTTTAGCGTGTGCTCCATCTTCAATTATTATGTAATGCAGTGCTACATATCCATGATCCCCTCGAATAACAGAACATATCCGTTTGTTATACCATTTGTCAAAAAAGCGAAAAGTCCACGAAACAAATCCTTCAACAAAAACATTACCCTTAGCATCCTTGAGGTCAAGATAAATGCCAAAATCGTTCATAGCCGATAAGCCAACACGACCACAGTATTTGACCTCAATTTTATCAAAACATATCTGAGGAGAATTCTCATCTCTATTGAACAGATGAACATATTGCATACCTTGAACATTGATCCTCCCATAGAGCTTAAAGGGAGGCTTCAAATCATTGCTACTGATACCAATTGAAAACACTTCTAGTAGTTGCACGGGTTTCTTGACTCTCGTCACATGTGATGTCGGCAAAACCAGTGGAGACCTGATAATCAGAATTCAATACCGCATACAGATTAAACCAACTTCACTAAGAAATACAAAACATAAAGGAAGGCAAGCATGCTTTTTCTAGTTCAAAATACATCTAGAGCATGCTTGGAAATAGAGAAATAAAATTAAAGGTAATGGAGTATAAAATAAAAGGTAGTAGTTTCTGAATAATTATAATAGGATTTATTATTTGAAGAATATGAATCCATTACCCATTCCTCCTCCTATCCTCTCTCAATCACCATCTCCTCCAAACTCTTACTCCTCTTCACTTTGCCACCAAACTACAATGGGTAAGTGACTAAAAAATAAATGACTAATCTATTTTATTCTAGGTGTTTAAAGAGCCATAAGGGCGAGTGATGAAAATCGATTCCAAAATCTCCTAAAATCGGGAGGATGCTCTAACCAATTGAGCTATCTCCCACTCTCCATATGACTAATCTATAAAAATACACTAATGGCACAAGAGTGTCAAATAAGAGATAGCAGCCTACCAATCATCACTCGAGAAGGATGTTGAGGGTTGTGGATCAGCAAAATACTGCAGATATAACAAACATCAAATGTAAGATGAGACAATAAACCAGTTTCCTATTAAAAATTACATAGGAAAAGAAAGGCAATATCACATGAAAAGATACAATACAACAACCATATAAAAAAAAATTACCCGCTGCCTTTTAACCAGTTCATCAAGCTCGCTCTCTTCATTCAAACAGCGTTTCAAATCACTTCCTTTGTAACGCAACTCATATGCATCACCCCATTTCACTCGCACTCTAATACGCCCATTTTCACCCACTACATCCATCTTAAACTGGCTGCGGTCATTAGATGGAAACTCTAAGACCCCATTAGCTAGTGTTCTTCCATCCTTATACTTAAAATCCACATATATTTCAAGGGGGGAATTTGAATTAACTGGCATAGCAACCATGGACCTTGATAGCTCAATAGATGATCTAGACTTGACCCGTACACATTCATCACGTGACAATTTTAAAAGTATACTTGAAATAGTCGTATTGTCTCCATAGGAGACACTCCCAGGAAACTTGGTGTGTGCAGCAACAGTTCCATAAACTTCAGCACCATCGTCC
Organism: Chenopodium album; assembly: GCF_948465745.1. Classification (NCBI taxonomy): domain Eukaryota; kingdom Viridiplantae; phylum Streptophyta; class Magnoliopsida; order Caryophyllales; family Amaranthaceae; genus Chenopodium; species Chenopodium album. The sequence continues at coordinate 74,525,463 of NC_137837.1, forward strand.
TTTCCATATGCAGAAGTATCATAATCAGTATAATCAACATCAACATCAACATCATAGTCTAATACATCATAATCATCGTCTTTGCTGAAGAAAAACACATCCACAGAACCTGTCACTGCATAAGGAAAAGTGGCATAATGCAGAGTCACAAATCCGGCCTCACCCAAAACAATTTCAGCTCCATGTTCTGTGTAATAGGTTTCTTTGTAGTTGAAGCTCAACTTTCCCTTAGCAATGACAACATCACTTCGAGCCCTATCCCTTAGATCCACCTCAATAACGACATAATCATAGGGTATAATGACACGACCATCCTTAAGTCCAGTTAATGACAAATAACGAGTGTAGCCATCCCTATTCAGCTCAATAAACTCAGGGTTGTTGCGTTTCCGTTTGTAGAGATCAAATACATGACCTAATCCATTAGTGGCTATAATAGTGCCATATATCTCACAACAATCACAATCATCAAAAGACATGCCAGGGAGGCTGGTATTTACACTGACAGAGAACACCTCGAGCAGAGGCATAGTCTTGGAACCAATATTACCCCACGCTTCTTGTAGATAGAGTATCCTCCGTAAAACATCCCTACCTGTTTTCTTAGCCAAATCCATATCTGTAAATGGATGACAGATTATTACAACAACAACAACAACAACAACAACAAAACCTCGGTCCCAAAATGATACGACAGATTATTAATTAAGGAAAATAAATTACATTTAAGACATCGTATATTTTGCTACAAGAGCAACTCCAATGGTAAGTTAATGAGCTTGTTGTTATGCCACATAACATTTCGTAGCTAGTTTGTGTTCCGACGGTTAGCTACTAGCTTGTGATTAATAATACGAACCTTAATTCCTTAATTAGCTTTTTGAATTAAATTTTATTAATATATCAAGACTACTTTTTGCAAGTTTTTTCTTAAGCAAATTAGCTTAAACAGATTGTTTGGGCAACATAATTTCATTTTTTTTAAGCAACAACCTCTAAACGACCAAATTCGTCTCAAATGCAGAGGCAGGGGAGGAAGGAAATGAGGTCCAATTTCATAATTCAATCCTAAACAATCAAGGGTTCGGCAATACAATTGCAACAAATTTGGTCGAAAAATCACATAATTTTATGGATATTTGATTCAATAATCAAATTAGGCTCTTAATTTTCTTTTCTTTTGGTTATGATGTTTCGTAATCTTAGAATTTAGAACCAATAGTTCGATTTTCGAACCCTACACTTAATGCACAAACAATTTAATCAAATATGATCAAAGATAAACCCTAGATTGTGAAATTTATATGATGATAACAAAATCAAACAACTTACCTCAGAAGCTGCTTCAATGGGGGATACAAGTATTAGATTCAATGGAGAACGTCAACTGCGCTTCAATGGAGAACATGAACTGCGCTTCAAGTGTTGGAGGCCTTGGAGCCCTTTTAAAAAGCATGACCCACCACGGTTATATATGGGTTAGATCCGTATATAATAAATAAATGGGGCGAGTCTTTATACAATCGGCTAACACAAACTTTAAAAAAAATCAGGTGTACAATTGTACATCCATTATAAAAATAACCCAAAGTGATTAAAAGTTACCCCTGAAATGAATAAAAGTTACCTCAATATGCGTTAAAGTAATCAAATTCAAATAAAAATTGTCTACGCTTTATTAGTAAAGAATCACATTTTAAATGACTAAAAATCAATTATTAGTGATTGAATGTAATTAAATTACCTTTATAAAACTTTTCTTGTTGTTGATTTATATAAAAATTGTATTATGTTTAAAGTTATCCAAAAAAAGACAAAAAGTTACCCTAAAATTAGCTAAAAGTTACCCTTATACTGCTCGATGTACACTAATATTAGTGTAAACCGGATGTATACAAAAGTTTTTGATCGTCTAATTATGGGGTACAACGGGTCTTATAAGGGTTTAGAGTAAACTTGTTCTTACAAAAAGTATTTTGTACTTCGTAGAGTATTAGTTTTCTTTTTAAAATTGAGCAATATTCATGGAAAATATTCAAACCATGTAAATTTTCTTGTTACACCATGTTATCGATTTTCCCACGGTATTGTCCACGCAAGCAAAGGATAAAAAATAAAATGGGGTTAATTATTGAAAATAAATTGTTGTTTTAAGTTAGTGAACCCCTAATTGAATTAGCAATTTACGCAAAACAACTATACCAAAAACAATATTTTAGGTTAGGGGAAAATCAAATAGCAGTTTTTTAAGGGTAAAATCGATAAAATCGCTAATTCAATCAGCAGCCAGTTTAATTTCGTTGGGAATTGGTAAAAAAAAATACAAGCTATTCAATCGTTGACGTGGACAACAATACCGTGGGATTATTAATAAAATTTGGCATAATAATTAAGGAATTTTGCATTATTTTAAAGAATTTTCCACTAATCGCTTGATTATAAAATATAAATACAGTAAAAAAGACAATAAAAATAATTTGAGTAAATAGTGTAAATTTCAAGGACTTAAATATTTTCGGGTTTTGACTTGTATATATCAATGCGAAATAAGTATGTTTTGTTTTTTTTTTATAGGTCCCAATTAACAAGAAATTAAATTTGTAAAATGGAAGTGGACCAAATTCATCATAACTAGTACTTGTAATATATATCATAGTCTTTGTCAAAGGAATTCCTGGTTTGACAAGGAAAGTTGGGAGGTAGTGAGATTAGGTAGTGTTATTGGTTGACAGTTGAATTGCTCTTTTACCTGTGTGAGTGTCTTCTTCCCACCTGATAACTGCCATGGCGCCAACATCAACAACCACTCTCTTTTTTTAATATTTCAAAACTTATGCTAAAATTCTTCATTCCATCTACCTTTTTTAAAATCCACTTTCCTATTTCAAATCCTTCCTTAAAAGTCCCTCTATCCCCTCCCCCCCTCCTATGGATAAGCTACCTGTATAATTTAGAAACGTATATTAAGGTGGTAGATCGGAAAAAATTAATACGGCCCTAATCGGTGTATGGTATACAGACATACAATACATCATCTTTAAGGAATTTAAATTAACAAAGTAAAAGTGATTCTATTTATCTAATGCAGTGACGGATCTTGGTTGAAAATATTAAAGGGGTTAGAATTTGATTCTTTTACCTATCGCTTAAAACTAATCACTATATTCCAATGCTTTGTAAGTAAATATAGGTTATTTAAGCTCAATAATTAATTAATTACAATAATTTACTAGGACGCAGTCCCCGAATGACCCCGATGGTAGGTCTCCCTCTGTTTGCATGTATGTGCTCAAAGCGTACAACATCATTGGTGAATTTACTAAGGAGCTTGAGTGATACATGCCCTACCATATTATAATGGTTTCAAGTTTAATACAAAAAATCATCATGTGCTAAAATGAGATGTGCATTGAAATGGTTTAGCAGTAATTAGAGCAGCAATGTTGTATGATGTATGATCATGGGATGCAAGGAAAACATCCTCATCCCCCCATTGATATCTCTATTTTTTTGTTCCCATTCATTTTTTCTACTTTTTTTTTTTTTTTTCCACTAATTTTTATTAATTTATTATTATTCCAATTTCTAAATCCTAAACATGACATATGTAATTAAGTATGTAACTGCTCGTCTGGGAACTCATGCAAAATCATGCAAATTCAACTTAACTAATATTATTTTTATTTTTTTTGCTTCATCAGAATCATCACCCTTATGAGTTAAGATCGAGTTCAACAATTTTGACCAATAGCTAGTGATCCATCCAAGCTGTTATAATTTTAAAAATTGATAATGAATATTTTACAATTTGGGTAGAATACTACTCCCTCCGTTCCCGATTGATAATCACTTTTGAAGAAAAATCACGGGAATTAAGGAGAATTAAATAAAGTACATTGAAAAAGTAAATTTACATTAGGTATGCAAAAAAGTAGAGAGTGAAAGTAATTAAAGTACATGGGAAAGTAAAATTTACATAGGAAAGTTAAATTTGCACAAATATTTTTGCAAATGTTAGAGAATTTTGGTAAAAAAATAATATTAATGGTATTTGAAAAAAGCAAATGTGACTAACATTTTGAGCCACCAAAAATGACAAAAGTGACTATCAATCGGGGACGGAAGGAGTAGAATATATATATACATATGCATTTGGCCATTTGGGGTTAAAAGGGAGCACTTTGGAGCAATTAAGCATACTCCGTATATACGAGCAATGACAAAAGTCAATAAACTTATTAAAATAATAAACTTGTCAAACCTTGACTTATTGTTATAAAATGGTTAATGTGACATTTATAGATCTAGTTTTTATGCATTTTTAGTATGTATCATTATTAATTAATTGTGCCAATGAACATTAAAAAATACCAATGTAATTGCAACTATGTTTTGAGTGTAAGTAAGCAAATCATACATACACATAATATGGAATGGATAGATGGATGTATAGTTGGATCTTGGATACCAAATTATCAATTTGTTACTCCTTAGTTAGTTGATACAAAGTATATACTTCGTATGTATTAGGCAATGTTAAGCATTAAACAAGACGTATCCCCTTTACATACTTCATTATTAAATTTTGTGCAATTTACCTTAATGTCAATCCATGAAAAAGTTTTACTACTCCATATGATTCTTCTTAAGTGTTGAATTTGATTTTTGTACAACTTATAATATTAATACTCTATATAATATTCATCACACGATTGATATTTATTGGAATTATTCTAATTGTATTCAAATAGTAACTCTTTATAAATAAAAGATACGTAGTATCATTTATTGAATTTCCACATTGACAAATATATGATATGTGGCACTAACTAATTAAGAATAGAGAAACTTGTACAAGTATAAAAAAAAAATACTCCAAAAGACACTTTATATTTAAAAATTTTTGTATACATGTTGCACATACCGAAATGTTGGCATACAGCCCGGCAAATCTTTACATAACATGATCAAAGTATCAAGCTAATTTAATATTATACACTATACATATATCTTGTCAAAAATAAACTATAATTGTATTATAAAATTAATTCGAGCACTTGTATTTCCACATTGCAAACATGACCATCAACCCAAAAAGTCAAATCCACACCCAAAAAACAAATTAACTAGCCTATAAGGGTAAAATGGTCAGAATAGCAATCAAGGGCAAATTAGGCAGAGACAAAAAATATTATCACTGCTCGAGGCCATTTTTTTGTATAACAACTCGCACCAATTATGCAAACACCTGTGCTTTTTATACATCTAGTGGATTAAACACAATTTTTTTTTTTTTTTGGTAAGAATGTCCTGATTACTCATTTTTATTAATATTTATATTAGGTAACCATTTGGCTTAAAAACTTTTTTTTGGAAGGGGTTAGAAACATTTATAACGTACAATTTTGTACAATTTAAAATACAACTAAGGCTACTTCAAATTATCCACTTGCTTACATCGCGTATATTAACAATTAAAACAAAGAAATAACATAAGATTCAATTAACTTTCCATGAAGAATTGTAGAGAGTATATGTGAATTTACACTTATAACATAAAATATTGTCTATATTAGTGAGTTTAATGGTTCTTTTAGTATCATATACTCCGTAATCTTTATGTTTCACCTAAAGTAACTCTTTGTACATCAATATGACATTACAATCCTCTCTTTTCATTCGTAAGTAGTTTTCAAATACTTTCATTTTTTTTTTATCTTATTAAAAATTAGAGCGACTACTTTATGATATATTCTTAGGTTAATTATCTTCGGCTTTTCCAACATTAATATTTTCCTGATTTCCTTCCAAATTTATAAAAAAGCCAGACTAACATGAGACTGTAATCATTTAATTCAGCAAAAATAAAAATTTAAAAACAAAAAAATGACTAAACATGAGACTGTAATTTGATTATTTGAAATTCAGAAAAAAAAAAAAAAAAAGTGTAAAATTAGCAGGTTGTGCGCAGTCCCCAGCAGCAGTGTATATAGATCGTCTTTCTCATTTGTCCCCACGCTTTTCTCTTTTACGACTCCTAGAATCTCTCTCTTCTTTCTCTCTCTTCATTTTTGACAAAAATTCCTTACTACAGATTAAAGCACCCACTTAATTCTTTCTTCAAACCAAGTTACCTTTTCTTTTGATTTCAACAGGTAACCCAATTTTCTTCAACTTTTTTCAGTTTTATTCATTTGTTATTTTGCTTTTTTACTGCTTAATTTTGATATATTATCTGAGAAAATCAATGTTATTTTCTGGGTTTTTAGTTTGAAAGCAAAATTCATAAATTATAGTTGAAATAGTTTAGTTCCTGATGTACATTTTTAGGTACATTATCTTAGAATTTGATGTGGGGTTTTTATTTTTTGGTTGAATTATGATGTTTGTTTTGATTTTATGGATCAATTATGATGTTTGTTTTAATTTTATGGATCAATTATGATGTTGGAGCTTTTGTATTTCTGGGTTTTTTTTTTTTTTTTTTTTTTCTCTAAATAATCTGGGTGAGTTATTTTTTGGTGAATTAATTATGTTGTTGGAGCATTATGATTATTTGGGTGATTTATTTTTAGTCGAATTATGATTTTGTAGAATTTTAATTTTCTGGTTGGATGGATTATAATGTTGGAAAGTTTTGCTCTTAGTATAAATTACCAAAAAAAAAAAAAAAAAAAAAAAAAAAACACTTTTTTCAACTTTTCATGTGAAGTATTTGAATTAGATAACATGAATTATTCGCATTTTGAGGGCGGGATTGCTAAAATAATAAGTATGAACAGTTTTCACGGCACTTTTAGTCATACTTCATGGTTCATCAACATTTTATCTGTTATAATTAACAATTGATTAGTATTAGTCAATGCCGGAGGCTGCACGTTTTGAATTTTAAGTCTTACCCATCTTTGGATCATCATGGTCTTTTCCTTGTTTCGATTTCGTGGACGGGTTTTCGGTATGATTCTTATTGTATTTTGTGAAATGGGTATATAAAATTTGGTAAGCAACTTAAGATGTTGGGATTATTGGGGAATGGTATGTGTTTTTTAGGTATGATAGTGATTTTGAGTTGAAAAAATTGATGTGGTATGACAAAAGTAGGATAATTGGTTGATAGTTTGTATTTTAATACCTAATTGCTATTAGATGTTGACAGTGTGATTCAATGGAATGGATTTGCATCAGTGTGAGGTAGCTCAACAACACACTGTACGAAATGAGTGACCAGTCGTCTGGATTGATACTTGGTATCTCTATTGGAGTAGTAATTGGTGTGTTTGCGGCAATCCTTGCCCTGTATTGTGTCAGATACCAAAGAAAGCGTGCTCAGATTGATAATAGCAGTTCAAGGAGATCAGCGACAATTCCTATTCGTGCAAATGGTATTGATACATGTACAGAGTTATCGGACTCTACCCTTGGCCCTGAATCTCCAAAACGATACAGAAAAAGTGTCAGCGGGATGTCTTTGTGGCTTGACGGCTTTAAGAGGAGTAATGTTGTTTCTGCATCTGGTATACTCGAGTTTGCTTACAGGTTTGCTTTCTGAAATTTACTTAAGTTTTTAGTGACTAATTGACCATGTTAAAAATATTCTGTTGAGACATTATAAATAAGAATTTGGTAAATTTTTTGTGATCATAGGGGCAAAAACGAATTGGGGAGTGAAGATGAGAAATCTTATTAATCCGATGATTGATCAATGGATTTTTAAAAATGTTGCTAACAAATCAATTATGTTTCATAACTTGATATTGAATCTTGGTGTTAGATTTTATTACTTATATGGTGCTGTTTTGATTCTTTGTAATTCACATGAGAATCGTAAAAGGAGGTATTAATTGCTTTCTTATGGTAATAAATAGTTGTCGTACCAGACCTCATTACAGCTTATAATGTCGTATTACTGTGTTTGGCTGGTGTCATTGCTTTGCTAAGAATTTATAAGTCAAGTATAATCTACATCTTAATGTGATTTTTGCTCTCAGTATCTCAAGTGCTCTCTTTCTCCGCTGTCTTTGTCAATATATCCTTGTTGGAGAGTGATTTCTTGTAGATTCAATCATGGCGAAACTTCTGATATGGACTGAACTCTGATTGCACTTGACTTGATGACTATAAGCTGGCTACTTCTTTTGCAGGGATTTACAGAAGGCAACTCAGAATTTCACAACATTGGTTGGCCAGGGTGCATATGGTCCTGTGTACAAAGCTCAGATGTCAACTGGTGAAATAGTTGCTGTGAAGGTGCTGGCAACTGATTCAAAGCAAGGGGAGCGAGAATTTGAAACAGAGGTAATGTCATATTTTAATCAGTGCAGCTTCTTAGTGGCAATATAATCTACACTAAGGTTCATCATTAGATGTCTTTACCGAAGTGCCTTGTGTGGTAGACAAGTTGCTGTCTTTTTTTTAATGCTACAGAGGTAATGTCATATTTTAATCAGTGCAGCTTCTTAGTGGTAATATAGTCTACACCAAGGTTCATCATTAGATGTCCTTACCGAAGTGCCCTGTGTGGTAGACAAGTTGCTGTCTTTTTTTTAATGCTGTAGTGATTGTCCTGATTGATTCTTGATCTCACCTTCTTTTATTGCCTGCTCTTGTTTCACAGGTTAAGCTGTTAGGAAGGTTGCATCACAGAAACCTCTTGAATTTGCTTGGATATTGTACAGAGAAGGGAAAAAACATGCTTATATATGCCTATATGAGCAATGGCAGCCTAGCTTCCCATTTATACAGTAAGTCAACAAACCATATTTTCAGTATTTATGCGAGCCTAGGTTTATGTAGAAATGAGTGTTCTAGCCCTTTGCCCCTTCTATGTGTCACTGCAAATATGAAATAATGAGATTTAACCAACTTTACTTCCAGGAGAATTAATTATTGTGTATGTAAATGGATACATTGAGATATGTTGAAATGTTACGATATTTGATTTTCACCTGTACATTGGCTGACTAAGATCAATGATCAAACTATCTTGCAAACCTAGTTTTATAAACCTTTCTTACGTTGGAGCCTGCAAATTGACAGGTTTCCTCATTTTCCAGCTTAAGTGATCCCATTCCCATTGCAAGGATAGTTGTAAGTGGGACTTCCATAGTTCCATGCATGCAACTATGCAAGCTTAGTTAGGAAGAGGTTCTTCTGTGAAAAAGTGGCTCTATAGGAAGTTCTTGTCGTTTTGGTATCCTCCTGTTCAGACCTGTGACACCAGTCCCATTAACAAAATCTATAGTTGTCTGAATAAGATTTTGTTTCCCTTATCATCTATTAATCAAACTTTGATTTATCCTTTTCTTATGATCTTCTCGAGCGTAATCTGTACTGCTATTACGAGAAGAGATGAAGGGTAGTATCCGAATTGGGTTGAAATTTGTTGTGAAATAGAACTACAGGACTTGAATTACAGTCTTGGGTTGATTATTCCAGTTTTAGGTGTGCTGTATTGTAGAGTTTTACTACATTTAAATAGATTCTACGAATGCTCATTTGGACCCTTCTTTCGACTTTAGCATGGTGGTTTTTTGAGGTATTTGGGGAACTAAAATCTTTGCTTTGCAACTTATATGTATGAATCGTTGTAGTGTAATAATAAGTTTGGGCCTTTGGGGAATGCTTTGGGTCTGATATTCCTGTTTGTCTGCCATATTGTTGGTTCCTTTTGGCAATAGTAGGGAAAAAAAAATTCTTCACAGGCATCATCTCTATTTTGGCTTTAAATCATCAAAAATGCATGTAAGTAGGCATTCATGTTGATTTATAATAGGCTGTTGAATAATTTATGTTTTCAAGTTCTCCTTTAGGAATTTGAGTGCATTAATTTTTAACCTGCCTGATTGACCTGACTCTTGCTTCTATTGTAAATATATGAAGTATGGAACTTGATGCTATGCTCCCTTAATCTTTCTGATGGAATTTCTTAAAACATATGTTGCACAATGTATATATTAGATTAGATTAATACTGTGCAGATTAGATCCACGCTTTCTTTCTTATGTTGTCATAAGCTAACCCATAATATTCAGGGTTCATGATATTCTTTTGCTTTCTCCAGATGAAAAGATGGAACCATTGAGCTGGGAACGAAGGGTCCATATAGCATTGGATGTCGCAAGAGGCTTGGAGTATCTTCACGATGGGGTAATATATTTATCTAAGCTATTGAGTGGGGGTTTAGATAAGCAAATTAAGCCTACTTTTTTTTTTTCTTTTTTTTTGCTGTTTTCAATCTGATTTCTTCCTTACTTCTGCTTTCAGGCAGTTCCTCCTGTAATACATCGTGACATTAAATCTTCCAACATTTTGTTGGATCAGTCGATGAAAGCTAGGGTATGTACATTGTTATCACTTGTTCCTGTACAATGTAACTGAGATGCTAGGAAGCCATGGTGGCAGTGGTGTCTTTTTGCTGATGCAAATGTTTTATGCTTAATCTAGGTGGCTGATTTTGGGCTTTCAAGGGAAGAGGTAATTGACGGGCAAGTTTGCAATTTAAAGGGGACTTTTGGCTATCTTGATCCCGAGTATATATCCACAAGGACCTTTACAAAGAAAAGTGATGTCTACAGTTATGGGGTCTTGCTTTTCGAACTCATTGCAGCAAGAAACCCCCTTCAAGGTCTCATGGAGTATGTAGAGCTGGTAAGTTGATATATTCATATATCTATTGCATTTGACACCTCAAGACTATGCGCCAGACCTGTTAATATAGGACCCAGATTGTTATGCTTGATGCCTCTCTTCTTGCTGGAAATTTTTTATATTTATGAATGACCCATAGTCCATTAGTCCCATAGCGGCATAGCAGTTATTATACTAGGCAATATGGTGTCTCAAGATTGTTATAAATAAGTGTCTTAAAAATTTATATGAATTCTTACTTCCTGTATTTTGGACGTACATAACCGTGTCTCAACATTGTGAGCTTTAAAATAATTCATGGTTACCTCTTGGACCCATATTCATGTCTAGCACTTGTATTCCAGTCCAAGCATCATAGCTCCACTTTGAAGATGTACTTTGGAATTTGGGGTGTATGGAACATTCATATATTTTGTATAGAAAGGCAGTCTTTTTGCAATCAAGAAACATTTAGGCATCGTTTGTTTCAACAGATTTGGTGTTGGTTTAAATGATATGCCAAAGAATGTGATATCCTTCAGACCCCAACCATATGATGTTAGTTTCTATAGTTGAATTTTTTGAAAAATGTTTTTGGATACATCTGTCTATAATCTGGTGTTCTAATTCAGTTACAGTTTGTCGGCTAAATAGTCTTCAATGTTTTTACTGTCTTATGATGCCAAACATGGCCATCGAGTAGTAGATGTTACAGAAATATTGGTGGATACGTTTATCTGAACAGAATAATTTCCTTTTTGGTCGAGGAAATGTTTAGCATCATGATTATGTCCATAGCTGTATGTAAATTATACCCAGTGGTATGGTAAAACCATTTCATTATGAATTCTTCCACAAATTACATAATTGTCTAATGGGTTATGCTAGTTACTCACTTTTTTGAACTGCTGAAACATAGGCTGCAATGAACACAGAGGGAGGGACTGGATGGGAGGAAATTGTCGATTCGCGTCTTGATGGGAACTTTGATGCTTTGGAACTTAATGATGTGGCAACTCTTGCATACAAATGTGTGAACCGTGCCCCAAAAAAACGGCCGTCCATGAGAGACATTGTTCAGGTATTATCTCGGATTTCAAAATCTCGGCATAGTAAGAAGCCTCCGAGGACATCTTTATCTGCAACACCCGAGGAGGTGGCTATTGATGTCGATCTAGCAGAATTACCTGGCTCAGAGAGTGGACACAGGAGAGAAGATTCTATAAGCAGCATGGATACTGATCTATAATGGCCGACTTATTCTAGATTCTTTAATTTTTTCTTTCTTTCTCGGTTCTTTTTGGTATGTCATGAATGCAGCTTCCGGAGGTGCTGGGGAGTACATCAATTTAGCTTATTTTTTATTTTATATTTTGGTGTAGAGGTTTCAGGTACAGGCTTACAGAAAATTTAGGATTTTATTGGTTCTTGTCAGCTCATTGTAAATTAGGCCATTGCTTTTACTCAAGATAGTTCTTTGATTCGTCCAATGCAGCTAGTGTAAAATATTAACCTTCTCAGTTTTCACTTGAATGACTTGATCGGATAATCTCTTGGCAAAAATCTTGCCTGAGGCGGTCATTCTATGATATTTAGGGTGATTTTGTCAATTTTAAAGGGTAATTTTGCGTTTCTCTAGAAGAGTAGAAGCTATGATAGATTTGCTTGAATTTTTTGTACATTATTTCATTCTTCTATATTTGGATCAATGTGCCTGGAATTGGCTGTAATATGCAGCTAAGCAATTGTTCTTTGCAGATTCGTGGCGTCTGGAAAGGTTTATTTCTAGATCTGAAGCCGTGGGATTCGGTCAAAGGATCCATTTATAACATTTGAATATTATCATACACAACTGCATTGCTGTGGTGATGGATTACATGTTGGTACATTATCCTTATTTCTTATACATCTTCATTGACTTGAGAAGTCCAACCAAGAGCTTTTACCTTAAGCCTTTCAAATTCGACCTGTAATGTCTGTACTACTGTATAATATTTTTTGTTACTCTTAGTTTATGGTAGATCAATGAGCAGGCTGGCAGCTAATTTGGGTACGAAAAATTGAACTCACATCCAGATTTAGCCGAAGTGTTCTCATTACTGCAACTATATTGTGTCTTCAACATCAATTCTGCATGGACTGAATCGATCATGCTCAAAACATCATATCGAGACTCGAAGACCAGTTTGGATCCACTAGATCTGAATTGAGTTTGAGACGCTTTGGTCACCAACTCACCACATCAACTAGAGATCGAGCTAAGGGTTAGAGTTACCTTGGGATGAATCTCATCAATGTAGCTACTAGCTAGTAACATAATTTTCCTAGTGATAATGTTACCTGATTACATTTCATCACTATTTTTTTAATGGTAAGTGATAGAGTATAAAATATATTCCTGGGCCTCAACTATTAGCTTAAGCTTTTGGTTGAGATGGTCCTCTAACAGGAATCTAACCTATCTCAACCCTCGCGAGCTTTTCATTATTATCTTTATTCTTAATTGTTAGTAATTACGAAAGAAACAAAGATATAGTCAAATTATACCATAACAACGAAACACCTCACCATAATAGAATACTTGCATACATAACTGAAACGACATGACCATGTTATACAAGTAATACAACATTACAGCATGTATGCCATTGCTATGTTACATGATCCTGTCAACTTCTAATGTGTACTTCCCATAACATGGCATCCTTTCGGATCCTCATCATATCAAGTCATAAACCGTAAAATAAATTAAAAACAACAAAGCCAAGATTTATTACAAATCGAGGCAAGAACACAAAGACATAATTCAAATATTTGGTGTTGCAATGACAATCAGAGGATATTTTCGTCCAACAGTTATACCCCAAGTTTCTTCAACATCTAAGGTCTCTCCTTTTTTTCCTTTAGGTAACTTCCAATTGAATTCGTAAATAAGACTTGCTAATGCAAGTTCAATAGTGATAATGCCTAAGGACACTCCAGGGCAACCTCTTCTACCAGCTCCAAATGGGATCAATTGAAAATGTTGTCCCCTAAAATCAACATTCGAGTTGTTTAAGAACCGCTCTGGATGGAAATTCTCCGGATCATCCCAAAGTTTAGGATCGCGCTGTATTGCCCATGCGTTCACTATGATTAGAGCCCTTGCAGTAGTGTTATATTCACCTATAATGGCATCTCCGGAGGATTCTCGAAACCCCGAGAAGGGGACTGGAGGATGTAGCCTAAGTGTCTCTTTGATCACTGCCTTTAGGTACTTCATGTTCTTTAAGTCATGCTCAGATACCTTTGTGTTGGGTTTGACAACGTCCCTTACCTCTTCTTGTAGTTTTTTCATGATAGTAGGATGTCTTATTAACTCTGTCATTGCCCATTCTAGTAACGTAGTGGATGTGTCTGTGGCCGCACCAAGTATATCCTATACCGAATTTGGATAAATTTGATTACTATTACATGTATATAAATTCATTATAAGAAAAATAAAAAATATAGAATCTGAGTATTAAGGAATTGAAAAGTAGTAGTTAAAAGTTATAAAACAAACATTTTCCTCTAATTATTTACTTCACATAAGATGTATATGGTCCTAACGTCGATTTCTTTCCTACTTAAGTTAAAAAGAGACTTTTACCTCAAAAAAAAAGTCAAAAAGAGACTTGGTTTCAATAACACTCTCAATTTCTTAATTTATACTTTCCTCCGTTTTTTATTTTTTACACTTTTACTTGTAGATTTTACACTATTCACATAATCTTCCATATCCATCTTTTGTGATTTATCCACAAAAAAACATAGTCATGTGGGATCTAGATAGATTCGTCTCGAAATCTACTTTTCAAATATCAATTTTTTTTTTGTAAATTATACAAAAACATAATTTAAGTTATTAATAGCCAAAATAATGTATTAGCATATGTGAAATCACTCATGGTGCAATAAAAAAAAAAAAAAAAAAACAAAATAACGTATTAAGAATGCGTAGAATATCATAATCCATAAGTACATTTCTAAAGGATTTATTAAAAGATGAAGTCGTCAACTTAAAGCCAATAATAAGGGGCCTTAGCCAATAAGAGCAATGTTTGGGTGAGAATGTGAGATCATTTTACAAGCTATGCCCAAATAGGCGTAGATGCTGCATGGGTTTAGCAATGAATAGTGTTTTGATAAGCCCAACACAGGGTACAACACTTTTAAAAAGGCCCCATTTTTTAAAAAAGGAAGAGATTTTTGGGGCCGTTGGGGCTGAGCCTCCATCCATCCTTTGTAGCCCAGCCCTTCACAATAATATTTTCTCTGTTCTCATAATATTTCAATACCGGAGAAGGAGTGGATTTTAATATAAGAAGATAAATTAAGAAAGAATTAAAATGCATAAAACCCTTTTAATGAAAAGTGAAAATCCCTTGTTTCAAAAAAAAAAAAAAAAAGTGAAAATCCCTCTTTTTTTTTTTTTTATTTAAATGTATCAGTTTGATCGATACATTTGTTGAAATGCAATTTTGACCATTAATATCATTAATTATCTATTAATAAATTTATAACAAAGTATATAAACCGATCCTAGTATTCAACCATCAGCTTACTAGACATAATGACTAATCTAATGATAAATTACATATTTATTTTATAGAGGTGAAAACATTAAGTCAACCATGGTATGTGAATAATGCAAAAGTCAAAGAGATGCAATTGAAAAAAAAGGGAGGGAGTATGTAAAAAGAAAGGCTTACCAGAATAATGCCTTTGATACTATCTCTTGAAAGTTGCTCAGGGTTTTCCCTTTGATTTTCAAGCAAAAGCTCCACAAAGTCTTTAGCATACTTTCCCTCATCATCTTTATTACAACAATCATCATTACGTTGTTCATACTGAGTCTCATGCTCTTGAACAACATCTTCAATAAACGTATCAAATTGTCTATGCACATTCGCCATCCGGTCATGCAAACCCGAAAATCTATCAATCCATCTTAGAGAGGGGACATAATCTCCTACACAAATCGTCCCCATAACCTCCGCAAGCTCCTTGAACATGTGATAGATGTTCTTCCCACTTCCGTGATCGTAGCCGCCGTCGTACTTCCTTCCTAGCGCCATCCTACAAATGAAACCATTGAAGAGTGCGGAAGAAACCTCACTCAAGTTCAAAGGTGAAGTACCGTAGGTTTTGATCTCTTTGACCCCTCGAGCCACCTCTTCTTCTCTTATTGATTGGAAAGACTGAACCATTTTGTTGGATAGAAGGTGCGTCACACAAATGCTCTTCATGTACCTCCATCTATCTCCGTAAGAACTGAATCCTACGTCGTTTCCATGGTAAAATATTTTGTCTACGAAACGTAGTTGAGGCCTGTCGAGGAAGAGGTGTTCGTGGGTCTTCATGATCTCCTTGGCTGCCTTCGAAGAGGACACAACGAAGGTTGGCCTCTTGCCGAAGTAGAGTAACATGAGGTCGCCGTACTTGATGGAAAGGGATCGTAGGGAACGATGAGGTAATCTTCCGAGTTGATGGAGGTTTCCGATTATTGGGAGCATTGGTGGGGTGGGTGGTAAGTGCAACTCTTTGTTGCTCTTGGTTGGTGATACTAGCCATTTGTAAAGGAAGATTGAGAAGGCAATGAACGGAAGGAAGTATAGAGGAAATGACATGTTTGTGATTTGCATGATTACCTTGGTCAAATTATTGTGAAAAGGTACAATGCTAAGAGATAATTATGTATACTTCAATTGAACAACTACTATATATATAGGGGGTGTTTGATTAGAGCCTACTTGCACCAAAAAGAGCGATTAATAACAGCTTATATGAGGAGTTTTTGAGTGAACTTTTAGCGTATTTTTGTTTAATACTCTAAAATAACCAGTAATTAAAAGCTATGACCAAACAATTTCAAATATAAACCAATTATGTTCTTTTTACTTGAGCCACTTTGACGTTTACACTATTCACCACCCCTCTTTTGACCGTGTTTTGTGAATAATATGTAAGGAAAAACATATTTATGTTGGATCATTTTGAATTCGTCTCAATAAGTACTATCATAATATATAACTTAGGAAGTAGATTTTCTTTTACTAGTAAGTGGGGTCTCACAGTCCTTCCTATCACAAGAGGAATCTGTGGGTGGGAATGCCGGGGTGTGCCTCGATCCCGGGTCTAAGAAACGAAAATCGGGAGTGATAGCCCGGGAGTGATTCTGCTGAGCTATCACTCCCATGCAACAAATAGTTACAATTAGCTATTTAGTTAAAATAGCTAATGCAATCTAACATCTAACAACTAATCAAATCAACTTACAACTAATTGTCAAATAGGGCCATAATCTTTATATGTATGTCAATAAGTTTAATTTGTTAAAACCTAAGAGTGGTGCTAAAAATATTAGATTAAATCTTGTCTACAATAATATATATACAAGATGGCTAAATAGGAGGGGCTAAAAGCCTAAAACTCCTCATATTATTCGTATGTAAATTATGATCATGTAACATATTAAATTGTGACAAATCCAACAAAATAATTTGCTTAGGCTACAAATATGCACCAAATTTACTTTTTTGTTTATTTGATGATTAAAAATAAGTAATAATATATTGTGTATACCGCTCGTTTATATTGTTACCTAGCTCCGTGAGTTTTGATACCATTAAGTGTATTAATTATTAATCAACAAAAAAATTAAACCAATGATTGAGATTCATGAATAGGGTTTTTACACCTACAATGTTTGGTACTATTAAATGAACTAAGTGATAAGCCACCCATACACGTTTATCATGTGGAAGATCAACGAAATTTAAGATGAAATTGAGTGGGTGCGAGGTTGAACTTGAATTGGAGACAGGGCATGGAGAAAAATATAACAGTGAGCCAGTGACTAATTGAACATTGAAGATAGTAAGGGCCGAATAATGTTAGTTGGAATATCTCTTGAATCTTGTTTGTCCCCTATTATGGAACCTGTTAAATTGGCCAATATTTTAGTGTGTCCCCGAGTAATGCTTTAATTTAGCTACTAGTTTGTACTTGTTTAGTTTGATAATTATGTTCGACTGTTTTTTCTTAGTTGATTATTATTTTAAAATTTTCATATTTTGAAAAAAGATTTTTATTAAGAGAACCATATTCAATATTTTACATGTTATAATTGAAAGATATTTAACAACTATTGACTATTTAATATAAAGGATTTTTTGACAATTACCACCTACAATTGTTGTCATTTTAGCAATTACCACCTACAGTTTATATTTTTTGAATTTTACCACCAATAATTTTTTAAAATATCAAAACTTCTCACCTACTTGGCTCTCAACTCTAATGTGATGTTATGTGGGGGTATCGAGGAAAAACTTCAAATTAAATTATATAATCATGTTAATTATTTCACGAATTGAAGTGTTTCCCTAATTTTGAGAGGAATACAAAAAAAAAAAAAAAAAAAAAAAGGAATACATACAATACATGGGAATGAGAAATTGAGTGAGAAATAAAGAAAGGGTGGAAAAGGAAACTAAAAATCCAACCTTCGGCCGGTCTGACAATAAAAATCCAACCTTCATTTAATCTCACAAAAATCCAACCTTTATACCCCACCTTCTTTGACAGATCCATTTGACCTTTAACCTGTTAAACAGGTTAATTTTTTTTTTTTTTTTAATTCTCACTCCTCTTCTTTCTCTCTCCTTTCTACACCACCGCCAGTCCACCACCTCTGCCACCACTTACCCACCCTACCCGAAACCGAAACCCTCTTCTTCCTCCTCCACTATCTCTCCTCCCAAACCAACGCCCAACCACAAGCCTCACGCAATCCTCCACTAGGCGAAAAAAGCATTTGGCCACCGGTTCAAAACCCCCTTATGCCACCGGTTTTGAACCGGTGGGCATTTGGGGGGTGGCAATACTCGTATAAAAAGCCACCGGTTCAAAACCGGTGGCAAAAACAAGTATTGCCACCGGTTAACCGGTGGCAATAGCACTTCCCGGTTTTTTTTTTAAGGGGCTATTGGCACCGGTTTTGAACCGGTGCCAATAATGGGCAAAAAAAATTATAAAAAATTTTTTTTTTTTTTTGCATTTTTTCCACTTAAATTGGTAAATAAACACTAACATATATATAAACTTACATATTTTCATAAATAAATGTTGTAATATTACAATTTTTGTCTAAAAAATTAAAATAAAATAAATGTTGTAATATTACACTAGCAGAACAGCAGCACATAAGGAGCAGCGCAGAAGCAGAACACCAGATAAGGAGCAGCACAGAAGCAGAACACCAGATAAGGAGCAGCACAGAAGCAGAACACCAGCAGCAAAGTCGGCATATAGTGCGAGGCAGCAACAGCAGCAGCTGCACCCCTGCGAGGCAGCAGCTGCACCAACAGCCTTGCGAGGCTATGCCCCTTGTAATTTTACCAGATTAAGTATGGAGAATAAATGTACCACTTTCTGAAGTTGGTGAAGGTTTTGGTTCAGGCTTCCCTACTAGCTCGAATGCATAAGATAGAAATGTCAGAAAAGAAAAGGGAAATAGAAAGTCCTCACAACTGTGAAAGATGAGCACTACTAAATTGTAATTATCCATTTTATTATCTTCAAATCATCTAATTATATTTATCTTGCTAAATAATGAGCACTACTAAAGATGTTGATTAAATTTCGAAATTAATGAAATTAATAACATTATGCTCACATAAGAAGTTTTCTGTCAACAACCAAACTAGTAGTGAACATCAAGAGACTATTACAAAATAGTAGGCCAAATTTGCAAATTTTGACAGGTAGATATGTAATGGACTATAATGTGAAATCACCTTTTTAGACCAGTCATACAGATAGCACAACCTCAATATCACCAGATATTATGGGAGAATTAATGCTATTTCAACTCAAAGAACTACAGCTTCCCGCATTATAGCTGATGCAACTACTACACATAAGCAACGAATGAATAACAATGCTAGATACAATCAACATAAAACACTACCACTCCTTACCTATTTACTTCATCATCTTGTAAGTGAGCAAAAGCATATACAATAAATACAATAAATTACATTTCTTTATCCTCCCAATTAAAGAGAGCGCAATATCAACCTAGATTCTAATGCCCAAAACAAAATATTTAATTATGAAAATTAAAAATAATAAAAAGGAATTTACCTTGCAAAGAATCATGTCAAGAAGATCAGCACCAGCTTTTGAATCACAAACATCGTTTTGTTGGCTGTAATCAAAATCAAACCAACCAAAATTCAGCAAAAGAATCCAAAAAAAAAAAAAAAATTCAGCAAAAAAAAAACCAAAATTAACTCAACAAAAAATACAAAAAAACACATTTACAAGTAATATACCATGTGCCAAGGAGTTGCTTTAATCTGGGGAAATCTAAAATATATCATGACACAGGCTACACAATCATACGAGCTTCCAATAATCTTATACCTTGATAAAATAATCTGAATTATAGATACTTATATCAGGCATGAACTAACTACAAAAACCAAATGATGAACTGAAATCCAACTAAGCTTCTGCATTCTGGCAATAAACCTCAAAATCTTATGGTTCATTTCATATCAAGATCCCTATCGGAAAAGATACACCTTTTAAAAGTTTTTATGCACACAAGAGCATTACAAAATCTCTCTTTAACTTCCTTCTAAACCAAGATCCAAACAAAAAAAATACTACGACCCTTTCCAGATAGAAGGAAAATACAAACATTCCCTGTCAAAATATTGCATTTAAATTTAAATAAGAAAGACAACACAACAAATCATCACATTACTATACCATCACAAATAATTATAATATGTAGCACAAATTGAAACTAACAAATGCAAAGTGCAGGGGCCAGGGAGCACAAACTTATAAGACACAAGAAGCATACACAGTTTGATGTTGTTTAGAATGCACTGAAGTAATGTAGAGATGAACTCATTGATACTTGGACTCTTCATTATCTTCCCTTCAATTTCCAATCTCAGCCCCTCAATATAGGTGTAGTGCCAAATTCGTAAATATCCAAATTGATAATTGACACCTGTGTGATTGACATGAGTAGTCAGTCAAGTATTAGTTTATCAAGTATCATGTTAACCTTCCAAGAGACAATATTCGCACTCAGACTCAACACATTATGGTCTTACGAAGAAATCAGAATATTGATAAAAATAGTAAGTTCAAAGGAATCAAAATATATACCCATACCATCAAGTCCATAATGAAAAAATCAGTCAAAATATACCCACCAAATCAAATTAAATGACAACCAATATAATATTCACAATACATCCACAAACCAAACTACTGAAATTTTAAAGATTGAAGTATCAAATACTCAAAAATACTCACAATTCAAATACTCCGTATACCCATAATTCATTTTGTATGTCACAGTTCCAAAAGCTCAAATTAACAAAATCCTAGATCAATCGAAATTATTGAAACAAATTAACAAAACCCTAGATCAATCGCAATAAAACTGAGTTGTGTAATCTGATTTCAAACTCCGAAACTTACTATCAAGTCTGCTAAGGCTACTAAAACCCAATTAAACCCATAATCTAAACTAAGTGAAAACACTTGAATATCAAAATTACAAGAAAAATCAAAAAGGGGGTTCTGGGAATCAGATCGAAAATTACAATAATCATCGAAGTACAGGGACAAAATCAAACTCGAAATCAACCATCACATACAAATTCAAACTCAAAAACAATAACCAAATCACAAAATCCAAAATCAAAACCCAAAAACTCAACGAATTCGAAACCCTAACCCAAATTATACAAAATTAACAAAAAAAAAGAGGGATGAACCTTGTGAGGAGCAGCGTCACCATTAGAGATCTAGGGATCGTTCTCCAAGTTTTTTAAGGACTTGCTTTGACATCTTCATTAGTGACGAATGCGGTGGTGCGGTGGCTGTGGGATGGTGGTGCGTGCTGCGCTTCTTGTGGATGGTGGTGCGGATGTGGTGGAGGGAGTGCGGAGGTGGTGGATGGTGGTGCGGTGGCTGCTGTGGCGTCGTGGTGGAAGGGAGATGAAGAGGAGTCGTGGTTTTGCTCGAATTTGCAGAGGGGGTTTTTTTTTTTAGAGTGAAATATAGAGATTTGCCTGGGAGAACGAAGAAGTAGTAGAAGAGTCGGGGTTTTTTTTTTTATTCAAATATTGCCACCGGTTCAAAACCGGTGGCCTTAAGCATTTTTGCCACGGGTTCGGTTTGAACCGGTGGCAATAATTGTTCCCATATGCCCGCCCATTTTTTAAACCACCGGTTTACAAAAACCGGTGGCCTTTAAGCGGTGGCATTTTCAATTTTTCTACTAGTGCTCCCAAACGAGGCGGTCCGAGATAGGGTATGGGGTCGGTTTAGGGTCGCCCACCATAACCACCACCCCAGCATCTCCCTCACCGTACCCATAACCTCTTCCACCACCACTTACCCCCATACCCATACCCAGGTTCAAAACCACCAACCCCATACGCAGGTTTGAAACCACCAACCCCATACCCAAGGTCGCGCGTCGATTGGGGTTTTGATAGGGGCTAGGTTTTGCTCAGGGGAGGGAGGGGGGAGGGAGGTTGTGCGCCGGGGAGGGAGGGGGAGAGAGAGGGGGAGGTTGTGCTGCGTAGGGGAGGGATCGGAGGGGGAGAGGGGGATGTTTGGTGGGTTTGGTTGAATTGGGTGTTTGGTGTGGTGGTTAGGTATAGATTCGAAGGGGGTTTTGGTGGTTGGGGAGGTTGCGGCAAGGGGTGGGGGGGGGGGGGGGTGGGGGGAGATCGCCGGAATCCGACGACCCCGATGGTGGGGCTGGTTGGGCTGGGGGGTAGTTGCCGGTGAGTGGGGGAGGTGGCTGGGGTGGTGCGGGGGCTAGGGAAGGTGGCTGATGGTGTTTTTTTTTTTTTTCTTTTCTGTTTTTTTTAATGATTAAAAAAATATTTGACCAATTAACGCCTGACATGTGGCACATAACTTACAAAAAATGGTCATCAACAGGTAATGGATCTGTCAAAGAAGGTGGGGTATAAAGGTTGGATTTTTGTGAGATTAAACGAAGGTTGGATTTTTATTGTCAGACCGGCCAAAGGTTGGATTTTTAGATTCCATTTTTCCATTGCTAAAACAACAACAATTGTAGATGGTAATTGTCAAATTTTCCTAATATAAAACTAAAATTATTATTATTATTTTTAATCAAATTGAAGAACAATACAACTTTTCAAATTTCAAAATTAAAGTTGTTAAATTATCTTATGATTATTACTTAATGGGAACAAATAATATACTTAAGCAGTAATCATCTTATCCATTTATTTTGTTGGGGTTAAAAAAAAAGACAATAACCTGTAAATGGATATATAGCTAAGGTGGTAATTAAGACTTGTAATTTAACGTAATATTTGTTGGTATCGAGTTCAAGTCTTTGTATAAGCATTTTTAGTGATTAAATCTAACACATAGTTCATGTTATGGGGATGATATGATATGTTTATTGTGTTTAAAGAGATGACACGTGACACACATTGTTGACGTGACATGTTTATAATGCTTAAAAATGGTGACACGTAGGACATATTATGTATTAGGATTGCTTTTAATATACGGAGTATATAATAATAATAATAATAATAATAGTAATAATAATAATAATAATAAATAAATAAATAAATAAATAAATAAATAAAAGTATAGATTAGACTATTCTATAATACTCCTTCCAGACTTCCAGTCCTCAATGAGGGTTATGCTTGTCATTTTAGGCATTCTCCACTATTATTATTATTATTATTATTATTATTATTATGGGGAGATACTGATAACGTGTAAAATAGCGTCGATATTAACCCTTTAACAGAATGCACGGAATCCTAATACAGATCATAATGACCATATCGGTATATATACACCCATAACGGCATAGACAATGACCGTCTTGCGAACAACATGTGGCGTCAAACGACCAACACTTGGCATGAATATAATGTCACTTGCATAGTTGCATGGCATGCAACCACATGACAATTGGATCCTCTATAAATAGGCAACTTAATCCTTCATTAAAAGGTAGCATTCATTACTCTCTCTTTCTATCTTATTTTCTCTCTTAATATCTTTTCTTCTTCTTAATTAGATACTTTATGACTTTACCATCGTAGTGGTTATCTCCGAATTTACCCCGAGATTAGCTAATTATTATTTCTTGTTTAGGTGCTTAACTAAACGACAGGGCCTTCACGGATCTTGAATACGAGTTGCCGGATTACATCCGAAACAATTATTACTCCTACTCCTACTCCTACTCCGTATTAATATTACTATCAGAGTATTATTGCTAGTATGATTGTTGATATTAATGTTACTATTATTGTTCAAATTATTAAGAATCCAAATCAATTGGACAAAAACTACTGAATTGAATGTGAAGTTAACTTTCAGCTTAATTTGGTCAGAAACTCAGAATCGATCTAGTGGTCATAAGCGCATAAATCATGAATTGTTGTATTCTACAAAGTAATATTTAAGTGTGGGAAATGCTTCGCGCCTTACATTAATATTTGTCTGCCTTATGGCGGGTTCATTATGTGTATGAAAAATTGAAAATTTGAAATCCAAATAAGGGAAGAAGGACAAAGACAGAGATAACATAGTTACATAGACCATATTAACCGATGAACTTTTCTTATACCTACCATTTGACAAGTTGCTAAAGCTTGGAAAGACCTGTTGTTTCATCTATCGTTGATTCATCCATGATTGCTGAAGCTTAGATTTCATCAAAAAGGAGAAGACATGAGGAATACGTTGTTGGAGTTTTTAGATATTCTCCATAGTTAAACTCTAGTGTAGGTACATTTGCTTCAAAAGATCAAAACTCAAATTTAGTTGATTGTCTTAATTAATACTCGTATCACATATCAATTAGTTGAATTTTATTATCACCGACCATTTCTTCACTAACCATTTGCTTATTGACATTCTACATAGCTGGAAGCTAATTGATACACATGCATAATTAAAGGGAGGTAATTAATTTGATACTCCTTGACTTTGGGGTATGCATGTTTTCCGTGAGTATTGATTAGTCTAGGTTCATAATATTTGATGATTTGATCCCTCATTTTAAGGTAGGTAATGGATTTTGGGGCTTGCATAATAACCGTGAGAGGATTGCTTCTTTAACCTAGGTTGAGTGCTCCACTATAAATTGGCTCTCCTTCACTTCATGAAGACACAAAAAAAAAGATATACGTACTTCTATTCTTGAATCCAAAAATGTTACGTGTACACAAAAATATAGTCTCTTGTTTTGGGCATTGATCAAAATGTTCCCAATCTAGCTCTTCGTAGTTTACCAAAGAGTTGGAGTTATGTATCCCTGGAGGTCGATTGCTATGATTTCGTATATACTTGTGCGGGACAAATTTGACTTTAGGACAGTGATCTATTGTCACACCATTGCATGACATTTTCGAGATAGCTATTTAATTATTTTATTTGCTATTAGTCATATTTCCAACCTACGTAAATTGAAATTGTATGCAAGTGTTACCTCACTAACCAGAAATTAGGGGCAAGGAATCGAGCAAATCAAAGATCATCAAACCTAATCAATGTAGTAAAGTACTGTTTAGCAATAACGTTTCCTTGATTACATGTATCTACCGTCTTAATTTTTATCGAAACACATGAAGAAATTGCCGTCAAATCATACCAAATATATGAAACACCTTACCTTGATAAAATCCTTCCATAACAGATACGACATCACCATGTATCGATCTTACATTATTCTTACAAGACATTTTTGTGTTACTCGAACATCGATCTACAACTACAACGACTATGCAGTGTCATACTACTCCCTCCGTCTCTAAATTACATTCCTACTTCTAGCATTTATTTCTCACATAATAGAAAGAAATAGGAATGTAATTTAGGGACGGAGGGAGTACTAAGTATATATGTGTGTCACCTTCGAATATGTGTGTCAACATATCAAGTGTAATAAAATCATAGGAAAAAAAAAATTGATGAAACCCAACTTTCTCCAACGTCTAAGGGTGGGTTGCAATGACTATAAGAGGGTTTTTTCGTCGAACAGATACACCCCAACTTTCTCCAACGTCTAAGGTTTCTCCTTTTCTTCCATTGGGTAACGTCCAATTAAATTCGTAAATAAGACTTGCTAACGCAAGTTCAATAGTGACAATGCCTAAGGAAACTCCGGGGCAACCTCTTCTCCCGGATCCAAATGGGATCAATTGGAAATGTTGTCCCCTAAAATCAATGTACGAGTTGTCATTTAAGAATCGCTCTGGATAGAAATCCTCCGGGTCTTGCCAAAGTTTAGGATCGCGTTGTATTGCCCACGCATTGACTATAACTTGAGCCCTTGCAGAGATGTTGTATTTTCCTATCTTGACATTTTCGGTGGATTCTCGAAATCCCGATAAGGGAACCGGAGGATGTAGCCTAAGTGTTTCCTTGATCACTGCCTTTAGGTATTTCATGCTCTCTAAGTCATGTTCAGTTACCCTTGTATTTGGTTTGACAATGTTTCTTACCTCTTCTTGTAGTTTTTTCATGATATTCAGATGCCTTAATAACTCTGTCATTGCCCATCCTAACAGCGTAGTAGACGTGTCTGTGCCAGCACCAAGTATGTCCTATACCAAATTCAAATAAGTTGGATAATAAAAATTTTGCCCCCTGATTATATAATGAACTTGAGTATTGAAAAGTTGTAATTAAGAGAAGAGTAATAAATCATTCTCCTCTATACACCTTTTATAAGATGTGCTATTCCAAAAAAAAAAAAAAAAAAAAAAAAAAAAAAAAAAAAACTTTTATAAGATGTTCTATCTCCGTTTCACATTATTTACAACGAATTGATAAAAAGTGTGAGTAGAAAGTGTCTAATCATTGCAAATAATATAAAATAGATGCAGTATATATTATAAATTAATGGGGCGTAACACACCCTTAGCTTGACAATCCAACATTACATGTGAGCGACTATCAAGGGTGGACCAGTTTCTATTTTTAGGTGAGGAATTTTAAACACAATAATGTTATACATAGGCGGTGGAGAAATGGCTGGTAAATGTCAATCTCAAACATATGCTTATTGAGGTAGAAACTTCAATGTCAAGCTGTAGAAGTGACAGGAAAAGATATCATCAATTACCAGCTATGAGGAAAAGTTGGATTGGAACATCTTAGCTCAAATTACACTCGTAGTAGGCAAGACAATTTGAGAGTGGGCATCGTAAGTGTCCCCTTAAGGTTGTGAGGTACAAACATTACCAGTTACTACTAGGCTAAGTCGTGTTTGATCGGTCGACCCTTAATAATGATAATACTACCTACAGAGTACTATCGACATGTATAAATTGAACGACATTGTTATGAGAGTATGAGACGGACCAGTGGAGCAAGGTAGACAGACGTCTTCTTAAAACTGAAGAAAACCAGAGCACACGTCTTCTTAAAACTGAAAACTACGTATGTATTTAATGCGCATGAAATTCATTCATATCATGGAAAGTACGTAAGTAGAAATTTGGAGATGTAATTATATTAACGAATATCGAGAATATTAATTGTTTGCTAAGAGGTGAGTTACTATTCCTCTGATCCTTTCTCTTAAATTTATTTCATTCTTTGGCAAAAATAGAAGGATTAAATTAAAAATTAACATTAATTACACCGATCGACGCGTGATTCTGTCATGCTTTTTCAAATTAATACCACTTTAGGTATTATTTTAAATGCTTATCCAACGCTCCGGGGGCGTTCGTTAGCAAGTTCCTTTAGTTTTTGTTGCTTTAATAAAATTACAATGTTTAACTTTATTCTTCAAAAATAAAAAATAAAACTTTACAATGTTTAAGTATAATGAGAGTTGTTCAAATTGATTTATTTAGGTTTAGTATACATT
Organism: Chenopodium album; assembly: GCF_948465745.1. NCBI lineage: Eukaryota > Viridiplantae > Streptophyta > Magnoliopsida > Caryophyllales > Amaranthaceae > Chenopodium > Chenopodium album. The sequence continues at coordinate 74,553,046 of NC_137837.1, forward strand.
GATACAAGTTTTACATTTGCTTAATACTTATACTCCATACGATGTTGTACGTAAATAAGGTTAATCCTTCCACTATATTAAGGTGAATCAAACATGATCATTATGTCTTAAACAAACAAAACATAGACTCCTCTTTAAAGAATATGAAAGAAGGTATGAAAATATTCAATATTCAACTAACATTTGTAACTTTGCTAAAAGGATTAGAGTTTTCAATTGATTTGATGTATATTTATTAGACTTAATTAGTCTACTTGTAAAAGTCCTATCACTTTTTATCAATTAAGTACAGTTTGAAAGCTAAAATTTTGTATTCCACATTTACATCTTCTTATGTGCAACTTTTAGAATGCATGTATGATTTTATAGATATGTTCAATAATTACATCAATTAGCATCAACACAAATAATATGTAACTAGACACGTCATGATTTTGCTAAAATGTGATAAGAATGGCTTACTAGTATAGTGCCTTTGATGCTATCCCTTGAAAGTATTTCGGGTTTTTCTCTTTGAATTTCAAGCATAACCTCCACAAAATCTTTGACATGATTTCCTTCATCGTTATTGTGTCCGACCTCAATCTCATGCTCTTGAATAACTTCTTCAAGTAACGCGTCGAATATTCTATGCACATTCGCCACCCTGTCTTCTAAACCCGTTAACTTATCAATCCAACCTAAAAACGGAATGTAATCTCCTACACTTATCGCCCCCATAACCTCCGCAAGCTCCTTGAACATCTTATAGACGTTCTTTTCACTTTGTTCGTCGAATTTCCTTCCTAGTGCCGTCCTACAAATGAGACATTTAAAGAGTGCGGACGAAATCTCACTCAAGTTCAACGGTGAACTACCGTAGCTTTTGATCTCTTTAATCATTCGTGCAACTTCTTCTTCTCTTATCGGTCAAAAAGATTGAACGTTTTTGTTGGATAGAAGCTGGCTCACACAAATGCTCTTCCTATGCCTCCATTTATCTCCGTAAGAACTAAACCCTACGTCGCTTCCATGGTAAAAAATTCTATCGATGAAACGTAAATTAGGCCTGTCGAGGAAGAGGTGTTCGCGGGTCTTCATGATCTCCTCTGCTTCCTTCGAAGAGGACACAACGAAGGTTGGCCTATTGCCGAAGTAGAGTAACATGAGGTCACCATATTTGATGGAAAGGGATCGTAGGGAACGATGAGGTAATCTTCCGAGTTGATGGAGGTTTCCAATTATTGGGAGCCTTGGTGGGGTGGGTGGTAGATACAACTCTTTGTTGCACTTGGTTGGTAATGCTAGCAATTTGTAAAGGAAGATTGAGAAGACAATGAATGGAAGGAAGAATAGAGGAAATGACATGTTTGTGATTTGCATTGTTAACTTGGTCAAATATTATAATTGTGAAAAAATATATATAGTAGTGATTACTTCAATAGAATAACTTGCTTGTTTTATATATTATGTTTATGAATACTTCAATAGAGTAACTTGCTTGTTTATATATAATGCTTATGTAGTTACGTGAAATCCCGTTTACGTACAATCCAGTTTTTTTTTTATTTATTTTTTTTTTTTTGGGGGGGGGGGGGGAGAAAAGGATGCAAAGAACATTAAAACTCATAAATTGAAATCATTTAATTACCTGTAATTTTAAAGTAGGAAAATTTGTCAAAAATAATACCACATTTAAGCGGTCTTCCCTAAATAACACCGCCTTTTGATTATTCCACAATAACACCACATTTGTTACACATCTGCCAAAAATAAAATATGACCGGTTGGTAACCGACCTATTTAAAAGGTTACCTGTAACACGTGTCACACTATCAATGGTCAATTTTTTTAACAATTTTTTTTAAAAAAGAAAAACCTTAAAATTAAAAAAAAAAAAAAAAAAAAAAAGAAATCCGTCCAACCACGACACCACCGCCACCTACCAGGCTGCCACCACCGCCGGCGCCTGAAACCCCTCCCCCGTGCTGGCTTAACCATTTCGCCGGTCGTCTGCACCCCCTCCCCCCCTCTAACCCACCACCAAAAGGTCGAAAACCCTTAAACCACTCGATTTTGGGGTTTTAGGGTTTTTGGATGGTGGTTCAAAGGGGAAAGGAGGTGGAGACGGCCGGTGGGGGGGGGGCGAAGTGGTTTCGCCGGCACATGGGAGGGGGTTTGGCTGGCGGTCGGTGAGGGGAGGGGGGTTTTCGAGGGGAGGGAGAAGGGTTTTAGGGTGGAGGAAGGTGGTTCAAGGGAAGAGGAGGGGCTGGGTGGTCGGGCACTCAGGGGCGGTCACGCTGGTACCACCGGTTATGAACTCTGGTCGTCGGCGGTGGTGGAAGCCCTCGCAGGTGGTTGTGGGGTTGTCGCCGTTAAGGGGAGGAGTTTTCCCTTTTTTCTTTTTTTTGTAAAAAAAAAATAGATTTTGTAAAGTTTTTTAATTTAAGTTTTTTTTTAAAATAAATAAATAAATAACCAATCACACATGTGACATGTGTCAATTGTAACCTGTAAAACATGTTACAGGTTTTTTGTTCTATTTTTGGCAGATGTGTATCAAAGGTGGTATTATTGTGGAATAATCAAAAGGTGGTATTATTTAGGGCAGACCGCTTAAAGGTGGTGTTATTTTTGACAAATTTTCCTTTAAAGTATAACTCGCGAATCTCGCTTTACATAGTACTTCAAATATACATCAACCAAAGGCACAACAAAAGCATGTGAACATAAAATAGTGAAAGCTATTGATCTATATAGGGGAGCTATCCTTAATAAAAATCGAGTACATCCATTATGTTATTTTCGATTTTAAGTTAACCATTCTTAAAATTGGCCAATCTATGTAATATTCGTGTTTGTTAGTAATATATGTGCATTAATGTAATTTCTCTCTTTTTTGTGCCTTGCTTCTCACGTGAAAAAGGCAGTACGGCATGGAGAAAGAGCTACCAGTACGGCCGCTTGCTCATGGATGTAGCAAATAACACATCATAATTGGATTTTGTAAAACTTTCTTGATTAGTTACAACAATAATCAATGAGTAATTATGAGAATAGAGTTGTTGAGTTGTTCAGAATAATAGATTTGAGTTGGAGTAACTTTTGGATGTAAGACATTTGGAACGAGTTCAATTCAGGTCATATAAATTATTCAAGATTCATGTTTGATTCGATTCTATATTGGAAAAGTTTTAGGGCACGCAATATTAAATCAGGTTGTTATTATGTTAGGTTTTACTACTATGCATACACATTGTTTATATTTTAATTTTAATTTTTTTTCTTTTTTTTTTTACCGAAAATCTAAAGTAGAAACAATTGTTGACACCGAAATTTTGTTAATTATTAGGTGTCAGATATATGTAAATAAGGAGATAATATAAAAAAAAAATGAGATATTTATCTTCAGGATCTTGTAGATTATTATCTTTTACTCTACGACTCGATCTCTATATAAAGAGGGTCGAATCTAGGGTTTAATGAGGCTCAGATGGAATAAGTCACAAAGACCCCATCTCCTGCCTACTACCAAACATTATATTGTAGGTATAAAGTATGGATTAAGCCAAACAAGGCCCCATACTATAAACAAATTTCAAAACCCCGGCCCTTTAATTAGAGAGAGGAATCAAGAGATCTACGAGAGTTGTAACCCACAAATTATCAATGAAATAATTGATCCTGTACATTTTTCTACCTCTTTAATTATATATTGCAGGTTTGAATTTTTATGGTTTACAAATTGGCACGCCCAGTGGAACAATTTTCGCTCTTCATCTCCGCTCTCCAAGTTTCAAAACTCGTAGATTTAATGGGGGCATGCCAAATTTGCTTTCAAATTCTACATGAAAATTTCGAGACCAAGTTGCATCCGATATCAAATCTCCACAACAAGTCTCGAGGGGGCATTTGTTGACACCGAAATTTTGTTAATTATTAGGTGTCAGATATATGTAAATAAGGAGATAATATAAAAAATTATAAGATATTTATCTTCAAAATCTCATAGATTATTATCTTTTACTCTACGACACTCTATATAAAGAAGGTCGTTTATAGGGTTTAAAGGAGGCTAAGATGGAATAAGTCACAAAAACCCCATCTCCTCCCTACTACCAAACATTGTAGTTACACAGGACCCCGTACTATAAACACATATCAAAACCCTAACCCTTTGGAGAGAGGAATCAAGAGATCTACGAGAGTTGTAATCCACAAATTATCAATGAAATAATTGTTCCCGTAATTTGTAAACCATAAAAATTCAAACCTACAATATATAATTAAAGAGGTAGAAAAATATACGGGAACAATGATTTCATTGATAATTTTCCTCTATCTAAGGGGCTAGGGTTTTGATATTTGTTTATAGTACGGGGCCTTGTCGGCTTAATCCATACTATGTACCTACAATGTTTGGTAGTAGGGAGGAGATGGGGTCTTTGTGACTTATTCCATCTTAGCCTCCTTTAAACCCTATAAACGACCTTCTTTATATAGAGTGTCATAGAGTCAAAGATAATAATCTATGAGATTCTGAAGATAAATATCTTATAATTTTTTATATTATCTCCTTATTTACATATATCTGACATCTAATAATTAACAAAATTTTGGCGTCAACAAATGCCCCCTCGAGACTCGTTGCGGAGATTTAATGTCGGATGCAACTTGGTCTCGAAATTTTTTTGTAGAATTTGACAACAAATTTGACATGCCCAAATTATTTCTATGAATTTTGATACTTGAAGATTGGAGATGAAGAGCGAAAATTGTCCCACCGAGCGTGCCAATTTGTAAACCATAAAAATTCAAACCTACAATATATAATTAAAGAGGTAGAAAAATATAGGGGAACAATAATGATTCATTGATAATTTTCCTCTATCTAAGGGGCTAGGGTTTTGATATTAGTTTATAGTACGGGGTCTTGTCGGCTTAAATCCATACTATGCACCTACAATGTTTGGTAGTAGGGAAGAGATGGGGTCTTTGTGCCTTGTTCCATCTGAGCCTCCTATAAACCCTATAAACGACCTTCTTTATATAGAGTGTCGTAGAGTAAAAGATAATAATCTATGAGATTTCGAAGATAAATATCTTATAATTTTTGATATTATCTCCTTATTTACATATATATATCTGACCATCTAATAATTAACAAAATTTCGGGCTCAACAACAATTAATGTAACAATTAAGTATTAGAGCAAGTTTAGCCCCAAGTCTTAAGACTTGAATGTGACATTATTTTTTGTGGTCCCCATTGAAAATGATGTCATCAAATTCTTGTTAAGATTCAGTAATATTTGTACAAATTTATCACTTTAGCCCTAAGACTCAAATATATGACATATAAAATAAAAATGTGTTAAAAAAAAAGGATAATAAAAATAAAAATAAGGTGGATCTCAATCTCAAGTTTTAAGTTGAGTCTTGAAATCAAAATAATAATATCATCTTAAGTTTTAAGACTTGAAGCTAAACTTGATCTCAGACTCGAATCAACTTTGCCAAGTTTGCAAGTCTAGGACTATCTGTCTAGTAAACCACAACGTGACATACTGACAATCACAATTTACGCCACGCTACGAATATCTCTAGTTATCTAGTCCGTACATATCTGTCACAGTCAATTTATTTGAGTAAATTCCAACCACGTACATATAAATAGCAATTGGTGTACGTGACTCTCCATACGTCACCCTCTTTTTTTGTAAGGATGCTGATGATCATATATTTATTTATTTATAGAAAACATAGTAATGGCAGCTTGGCCGACACATAAAGTATAATAGGAGTAAACCTTCGGCCGCCCCTTTTTCTCTCTTCTCCCTCCTCTCTCTTCTAGGGTTTTAATTTTCTTGGTCGTTTAGGCCGGAAATAGTCTAATTTCTTCGGAAATTAGACTATTTCCGACCCTTTTTCTTTAATTCAATTTAGTTTTTTGTTTTGTTTTACGTTTTGGTTTATTTGTTTTGTTTTGTTCTCTCCATCTGTGAGAGTCTGTCCCAATTTTCTGGGTTTTTCCCAATTTTTTGGGATTTTGATTCTCATCTATGGATGAGAATTTTATTTTTAGGGTTCTTATAATAATTGGGAAGGTGATTTGGATTCCTATGGGTCTGGGATTTGTCATCAACCGGTCGATCAAAACATCAGCGCAGATTGCGGAGGTCTCAACTTGGAAAGATGCAAAGACATCGAAAATCATTGCTCGCGTCAAGCTTGAAGTGGTGGAGTATGAGCTATGCCAAATATGCAAATTAGTTATGATTTTGATTGTGAAAGTTATGATATTTTCTCTAAATCTGTGGTTTACAGATCCTTATTATTGTAGATGCCGTATGGCTTTTATTTAATGATATTATTCTTCCCGTTCAAAAAAAAAAAAAAAAAAAAAGCTTGGCCGACACATGTCCCATCAATTTTGCAAATGTTAGTTACAATAGGTTATCCCTACATCGCACAGTTAAAAACTTAGAATTATGTTATGTTGGCAATGTTGCAGGTATGGTACATAAAGATTAGAATTAGATATTATAAAAATGTTATACATAGCTCTTAGAGCTACATATAACCATTAAATTTACATTTAAAAATCGTAAAAAGTTCAAAAATCATAAAAATATAAACACTAATTACAATGATTTACGCGTGTTTTTGTCATGAGCTCCTAATTTTATACAATTTCTAATTGATGTAAGGATGCATATTGATGAAATATGAAGAAAAAACATATACAATATACAAGTATATTGGCATTGTGCATGTGTTGAACGTATTCAACAAACAAATTATATTGCCATCATTCAAGTCAAGTAATACTCGCTATTCAAAAAAAAAAAAAGTCCAAGTAATACTCCGTACGTTATTCTTTAAAAAAAATCCAAGTACTCGTAATAAGTATAAACTATCAATAAAAGTAAAAAAAAATAATAATTAATGACAGCACAAATTAAATTGTAGGGAAAATTTTCAATGAGGAAACAAACGAGGCTTATGATAATATGGGGGTAGTAACGTAGTTGATGTCAACAATATTTCATTTACTACCTCCGTTTCGTATTAGTTACAACTTTGGAATATTTTATATCTCACAAATAATATCCCAAAGTTGCAACTAATAAGAAACGGAGGTAGTAAGTATAGTTAATAGATTTACCGATTAACAATTTTCTAAGAAAAAAAGGTAAAATATAATAAGTAGTTTTCGCTACACCAATTTAACAAGTTTTAATTTCCGTATGTATGTGATCTATGCTAAGAAGAAAAAAAAAAGTGAGAGAGGTATTTTAGAAAAGTAAAATCTATAACCCAAAACTCCTTTCACTTTATATAGGGAAAATACAAGCTAATCTGTCAGATAAAGAATTTTTGTTAATCTGATGACATTTTTGTAAATATATTGAAAAAACAGGGTAATTTATTCAGTACTTTTGGTGAGCCGTCCAATTACTGTTTGTTTTTGCTTTTACTGTTTGGTGAGGAAATTCCACATGTACCCCTCAATTAGTATATAAAAAGACGCATATACCCCTCCACTGCTACTTGAAAAGACTATTATACCCCCAGATAAACAAATTTTATTTATCCGGGGAATTGACTGGGTAGCCCTCCTTTATATATAGGATGAATAAAATAATAAATTTCTTATATAGTATATGTGTGTACCTCTTAGCTGGGCTATATAATTATAGTTTTTGGTTTTTTTTTTCTTCTTCCTTATTTCTTATCACAACTCTCCAAAACTCTATTCGTGAAATTTTGTACATTCTATTTATATTTTCAAATAACTTCCACCCTCCAAAATTAACACCCAATTTTTTTACAAGTGTATTAGCAGTTTAGTGTTAAGTTATTATGTTGGGTTCTATCAATATTTTTTTTTTTTTTTTGACAATGGGTTCTATCATTACGCATGCACATTAATTATATTTTCTTAAAAAAATAACTGAGAATATGTTAAGTAAAAACAACTAACGTAACGATTAAGTGTTTATAATATATTACTCTGTACTAAATTATCAATTAATTTGGTCCGGTTCAACTGTGTCAAGTTTGCAAATCTAGGACAAGACTTTTTTTTTTTTTTTTTTTTTTTTTTTTTTTTTTTTCCGGGTGTTTAAGAGCTACAAGGATAAGGGTGAGAATCAATTACAGGATCTCTTGCAAGAAATGCTCTAATCACGTAAAGCTACCCCTCACTCTCAAATTAATTGTAATTGTCATGAACCACAACATGACAATCACAATTCACAATTAATTTGAAAAGCTCCGCAAGTATACCACACTCTACATGTCAATTTCTAGAAATCGCCATTAAAGCAAAGATGAAGCTCAAACGTAGAGAGGAAGAAGATAGGGTTTTTCATTTATTGAATTGAGAGAGAAATGTAATGTGTACAATAGTCTCATTATTACAGTAGAGGAGAGTATTTATAACCAACAACTAACTACCAAAAACGAGTAAAATAAAAATAACAGAAAATGTGGGATGGAATTCTGTTATTCACTTGGGCTGTTGTCTTGGGCTTTCTAAAGCTGTGGGCTGGACTCAGTAGTATGTTCAACACCCCCCGCAAGCTGGACTGGGGATTGAACAGGCTAAGCTTGTACAGAAGCTCTTCAAACTAAGCTGAAGGAATGATCTTGGTAAACACATCAGCCAGCTGAGACTTAGTAGGCAAATAAGTCAGCTGAATAAGCCCTTCAATAACTTTTTCTCTGGTGAAGTGGCAGTCAATTTCTATGTGTTTTTTTCCTTTCGTGAAACACAGGATTCTTTGCAATGTGGATTGCAGACTGGTTGTCACAATGCAAGGTAACAGGCAGCAAATTAGAAACACCAAGTTCACCTAATAACCTGACAGACCAAGTTCAGCACTAGCCATTGCCCTGTACTCAGACTCTGATGAGGACTTAGAAACAGTTGGTTGCTTTTTCGATTTCCAACTTATTGGAGAAGATCCTAGTTGCAGAACATAACTAGTAACACTTCTTCTAGTATCAAGACAAGAACCCCAGTCAGCATCACTGAATGCTTGTAGTGTAAGAGCAGAGGAACCCTTTAGTAAAATCCCTTTTCCTGCAGTATGTGATACATATCTGAGGGTATGATGTAATGCTTCCAAGTGAGGAGCTCTAGGTTTCTGCATGTATTGACTGAGCACCTAAACAGTATAAGATAAATCTGGTCTTGTGTTGGTGAGAAAATTTAACTTGCCAACAAGACTCCTATACAAAGCTGGATCAGGGATTAAAGGACCATCATCTTCTGTCAACTTCAGATTTTGTGGTAAAGGTGTGACTGCACTTTTATGCAGAGGAAAGTTACACTCCTCAAGCAACTTTTGTGTGAACTTCTTCTGTGTAAGGACCACTTCTTCTGACAGATAGCTGACTTCAATTCCCAAAAAGAAGCTGAGTTTTCCTAGGTCCTTGATGCTGAAGATTCTGTCTAAGTGAGCTTTTAGAGAAACAATTGTTTCAGTATCATCACCAGTCAAGATTATACCATCAACATAGATGGCAGCAATGGTTATCTTTCCAGCCTTTCTCTTGATAAACAAAGAAGCATCACTATAACTCTAAGCAAACCCTTGCTTTTTTAATTCAGTAAGGAGCTTGGCAAACTATTGCCTAGAGGCTTGCTTTAATCCATATAATGACTTGTTGAGCTTGCAAACCTGACCAGATTTCCCAGTAATACCCTCAGGTAGAGCCATATAGATTTCCTCATTGAGATCTCCATGAAGGAAGGCATTATTTACATCTAATTAATGTAAATCCCATCCTTTATTAATTGCCACAGCAATAACACACCTAATAGTAGACATTTTTACCACAGGTGAAAAGGTCTTTTCATAGTCAATACCAAACCTTTGAGTGTAACCTTTTGCCACTAGCCTTGCTTTGTACCTCTCAATTGTCCCATCTGCTTTGAGCTTTATTTTAAATACCCATTTACAGCCAATGGGCTTCTTTCCAGGAGGTAATTCAACTATATCCCATGTTCTGTTCTTTTCAAGAGCATCAATTTCTTTCTGCATTGCAGAAATCCATTATGTATGCTTAGAGGCTGCTTTGTAGGACTTAGGTTCAGAAAGAGAAGAAGATTGAGAGATTAAGGCTTTATGAGAAGATGGAATATCAGAATAGATAACAAGATTACACCAATGTGTACTAGACTTTTTAGGGAGCTTGCACACATAGTCTTTCATCCATTTAGGTGGATCTCTTGATCTAATAGAATGTCTAGAGTCATGGACTATTTCTGAGGATAAAGAGTCAAGTATATCTGTAACCTCTGAAGGTTGAATAACAGGATATGGAAGAGAAGAAGAAGAAGTAGTGTTTGAGTCAGAAGTTGTATTGGAAAAAGATATTGTAGGAGAAGAATGATTTGTGGAAGATGACTGATTTTCAGAAGAAGAAGTGGAAATGGGAACAGGAATAGGAATTGGGGCTAGAACAGAAGTAGGAATAGGAGTTGAGACAGAAGGATATCCTTCTGTACAGTCTACAAAAGGATAATTGAAAATATGATTGCTATTCTCATTTGGAAGAAAAAACTGAAAAGGATGGTTGTCTGTATGTAGAATATAATAAGGGAAATGTTGCTCATAGAAATGAACATCTCTACTGACTGTGATATGATTATCCTTAAGATGTAGGACCCTATAACCCTTTTGAGTTGGAGAATAGCCAATAAAGACACAAGGATCAGCTCTAGGATCAAACTTAGTTCTCCCCACTTTAGATGTTGACACAAAACAAAGACACCCAAAAGCTCTAAGGTGTGAAATATCTGGAACAATCCCAAAAAGCTTATGACAAGGTGAAAGATTATTTAACACTGATAAAGACATTCTATTGATGATGTGAGCTGCACTCAGAACACATTCCCCCCAATACTTATAAAGAAGTTTTGACTGGAAAAAGAGGGCTCTAGCTGTCTCAAGGAGATGTTTATGTTTTCTTTCTACTACTCCATTTTGCTGAGGAGTATCACTACAGCTAGTTTGATGTAATATACTCTTAGCATGATAAAATTCAGCAATTTTCCTTCACATAACTCCTTAGCATTATCTGACCTTATGCATTTAACCTTAAAACCATGCTGATTTTCAGCAAACATCACAAAATCAATCAGAATCTGTACAGAATCATTCTTAAAACTCAACATATGTATCCAAGTATGCCTTGTGAAATCATCTACTATGGTCAGGAACATAGTACAATTATTGTGAGTTTTGTGTCTAAGTGGTCCCCAAATATCAACATGAACAAGTTCAAAAGGAAAGGAAGTTTTTATTGAACTCTGAGAAAAAGGTTTTCTACATTGTCTTGCTTGAGGACAAATTTGACAAATGTCATCATAGCAATTATTAACAGACAGACTAGGAATTACAAGCTTCAATTGCTTAAAAGGCAGATGTCCTAATCTTAGATGCCACAACTTAACATCTTTATTCAACTTACAAAGAGAATCCTTATTACTATTGCTTGCTGTAGAAGCTAGATGAAAGCTATCCTCAAGATTCCTCTCAAAGGGGATATTATCTGCAAGATATAGGCCAGATTTCTGATTACCAAGAAGAAGTTCCTTGGTCAAGAGGTAGAAGTGAACTTAACAGAACAGGAAAGGTCTTTGCAAAGCTTATGAACAGAGATAAGGTTAAACTGGAATTCTGGAACATAAAGAACTTCTTTTAAAACAATGTTCTGTTCTAAAGTAATTGTTCCTACATGGGATATAGAGACTTTTCTACCATCTGGTATAGTTATAGAATCCTCTCCTGAATTCATTACTTTATATGTATCAAACATAGTAATATCATTGCAAATGTGGTCTGTTGCCCCACTATCTATCACCCAACCAGCAGCAAAAGCAGAAAGTAAACAAAGTTTACCTGCAAAATAAGCAGCTCTGGAGATATTTGCAACATTTCTTCATTGTTCTGTCCCTGAGCATTTGCTGCCACTGTCACTTCCTTACAACTGTCCAAATAACTCATAAACTTGTTGTACTGATCTCTAGAAAAAGTTGTTGTAACACTGTCATCTTCATTGTCATCAAAATTACCAGAACTTTCACCCTGAGCCAAATTAGCAAACCTCTTCTGACCAGTAGGTTTCTGATCATTAGGGTAACCATGGAGTTTATAGCACTTATCAATCAAATGCCCTGTCATTTTACAATGATCACAGAATAACACAGGTCTGTTCCCTTTATAGTCGTTTGGCATGGTCCTTCCTTGAAACCCTCCTCTATTACTGTTGTTGCTGTAAGATTGATGACCAACTCTATTGCTGTTGTATCCTTTATTATCATAAAACTTTCTTCTATCTGCTGCAAAAGCAAACCCTTCTGTAAAAGTAGTGCTGTGATCACTAATTTGCTTGTGCTTCTGTTCTTGTAGTAACATTTGGTAAGCCAATGTCAGAGAAGGCAAAGGTTGCATCACCAAGATGTTACTTCTGACTTGCTTGTACTCATCTTTCAATTTCATCAAGAACTGCAAAAGTCTTGAATCCTGCTGTATTTTCAAGAATTTCCATGTCAAGTTGCACACACAACCACTAATGTACATACTGGAATAGGATTGACATCATCAAGTTGATCCCATAATAATTTGTTCTTAGCAAAGAACTCAGCTATTTCTTCTGTTCCTTGATGAATAGCAGAAATTTCTTCTTGAATCCCATACAATTCAGTGGATGAAACCTGTCCATATCTCTCCTCTAAGTCTTGCCATATTTCTCTAGTAGTCTTATAAAAGAACACACTCTTCTTGGTAATTGGTCCAAGAACACCCAATATCCAACCAATTACTAGATCATTACATCTGACCCATGCTTTGTAAGCAGAATCTGTACTAACTGGAACAGATAAACTACCATCCACAAACTCAACTTGTTCTTAGTTGACAATCCAATAACCATCGATCTTTTCCAAGAAGCATAGTTTGCTCCATAAAAAACTTCAGAAATGAACTTATGTATGTTGTTATCGGACGGATGAATATAGTAAATCGAACTAGGATCTTGCGTCAATTCCAAAATTCTATTCTGATTATCAGTAAACTGTCCTCCAACCATTTTAATCAAATTCAATTAAGAATTTCCAGAATCAAGAAATCAACAAACACTAGAAAATAATTCGCCAACAATCAATTACTTCCAGAAAACAAATTCACCCAAAAAATTCAATCTCCAAACAACTTTTCGATCAAATAACAATCTCAATCAAATCAATTCTAAACAATCAACTCCAAGCAAGAGTTCAAATGCAATCAATTAACAAGAAATGCGAGAATCAACCAGAAAAATTCTTCAAACAACCAAAAAATTCGCAATCATCAAACGAATTCAATTAATCCAAGAATCGAGAGAACAAACCGATTATCAAATGAAAACAACTTCAAAGAACAAACACTGCGGAAGACGAGAATCTCCTAAGATCGAACTCGCAGCTCTGATACCATGTCAATTTCTAGAAATCGCCATTAAAGCAAAGATGAAGCTCAAACTTAGAGAGGAAGAAGAGAGGATTTTTCATTTATTGAAATGAGAGAGAAATGTAATGTGTAAAGTAGTCTCATTATTACAGTAGAGGAGAGTATTTATAACCAACAACTAACTACCAAAAACGAGTAAAACAAAAATAACAAAAAATGTGGGCTGGAATTCTGTTATTCACTTGGGCTGTTGTCTTGGGCTTTCTAAAGCTGTGGGCTGGACTCAGTAGTATGTTCAACACTACGAGACTACGAATATATCTACATCACAATTTATTTGAAAATCCCCGCAAATATGCCATACTCTATGAATATATCTGCATCACAATTAATGTAATTGAGTACATTCCGACCTACCAACTACATACATAAATAGCAATATGTGTATATGACTCACCATTTGTCACCTTCTTTTTTTTTTGTAAGGACGATGATCGAGAATATAGAAAACATAGTAGAGGAATGCAGAGATGGAGGGACTGCCCCCCAAGTGGTTGGGGGTTCGATTCCTCACCCAACCCCCCATTACTGTGATAGGATAGGAGCCTACCCCGTATCTTATTGTATAAAAAAATAGTAAGGGCGGCTTGGGCGATACATGCCCGACCTATTTTGCAAATGTTAGTTGCATTTACCGATTTACAATTTTTTGAGGAAAAAAAATGATAAAATAAGACATGGAGACAATTAGCTAGTGCATCACTAAAATAAGATACTACCTACGTGTCATATTATGTGCAACATTTACTAAAAATAGATGCTATACTTTATTTGCAACAAATGTTTTCTTTCCTTTTATTGGTTGTCATTTCTCTCTATCTCTCTCCTCATCACATGCTTTTTTATATTTCTCTCTCCATTTACCATTCACATACAAATTTTGTCTAGGAGTCCGTGTCGATGTTTTTGTTGCACATAATATATAACGGAAGTAGTATATGAATTTTCCTATACATGTGATCAAAAATTTTTGTGTACACCGAGTGTATAAATAATAGTATTAGTGTATATTGAACATTTTAGGATAACTTTGTTTTATCGGAACAACTTTTTAAAAAAAATTTACAATTGATGTATATTATTGATCAAAGCTTGACAGAAGATATCGATCTTAGGATTGTTGTCCAGTGTCCATGAAAGAATGACTCAATATATTGTCAATTTGTATGAAAAACATAAGACTTATTTATTATGAATACAATGATATTTGGGCTGATAATAATGAAATTTGGGTTGATAATATCAGAATGAGCCCAACATAAAATGTACTGTGGCTACACTCATTCAAATTTGCAAATTCTTGGTTGCATTCTAGTGCAGCCAAGCTAGCTGCAACACCATTAAATGTGAACATATAGTACCTTAAAATGAACATACGTTTTTTTCTTTTCCTTATATCTTAATTCTCTTTCTTCTTCTTCCTTAGTTCTATTATTTTTCTCTCTCTTCAGTTTTCTTCTCAATTTAACATTTTCTCTCTCCTCTTTATCTCATTTCCCTTCAATCTTTAAAGTTTTCTTCTTCTTCTTCTTTATATAAATTTTTAAGTTACTAATTCGTGTTTTAATGGGTATACTTCTTTCTTTCTAAATCTATGAGTTTCAGATTCAATCATTTGGCTTTATCAAAGAGGAAAGAAAAAAAATGGAGGAGAGAGAAAGTTGAAGGTCAAAGAAAACAATGAAGGTTAGATTTTATTAATTTGTAATTGTATTTTGTATGATTTCGTTGATCATGCATGATGATTTATTGTTTGATTGTTTGAAATTATTATGAGTTTATGATGAATATCAATTAAATTGCTTAATTGTTAATGAATATCAATTGTATTGCTTAATTTGTAGTTATTTTCTCTCTCCCCCTCCCCTCTCTCTCTCTCTCTATCTCTCTTTTTCTTTTGATTTTTTTTTCTTTTGATTTCTAATCATGTTACAAATCAATAATTAATTACTCTATGATGAATCAAGATTAGATTTAAGGTGTATATTCAATTTTTTAGAGTTTCAATATTTACAATCGATCTTGAATATAATTTCTGTAAAAAAAATGAACACGTAGGAATTTAAAAATGAACATCTTTTACAAAATGGGCATTTAGTACACCGAAAATGAATATTAAATACATAAAAAAATGAACATATTTCAACAATTTATTTTATCTTTATTTTTCATTAATAATTATATACAATGAATTTGAACATTTATGAAAATCATGTTCATTTTAATATCCTAATGTTCATAACTTTTTGTTACATGTTTATTTTATAAGTGTTTATTTTTTAATACTAAATGTTTATTTTTATTAGGTTGAAAGTAAAATATAATACGTTGAAAGTTAAATTATCTTAACATTTAGTGTTGAAAATCTGAACAATTTATTATGAATATATATGATTCGTTATTCATTAAATTAAGAACATATCTGTTATTGATTATGAACACAAATGACATATAGAGTGATAATTATTTATATTTTTAACTACTGTATTGATGATTATATATTATGAACATTCTAAATAATTATTATGAAAATATGTTGTGATGATTATGAATTTTCATTATTTGTTATATTTTAGTGAGTATAGATTAATTGTATTTGTAGAAGACAAAGACTCTGAATTAGTGAAGAAACAAGTAAGAAGTGATGAAGAAGTATATAATATTGCAACGAATTTGCCTTTTAGTTGGAGAATTTCCGATGTATATGATACCAATTTTATGGTTGTATGATAAAGGTTCATTTTTTTTTTTTTTTTTTGACATGTTCACTTTTTATTACTAAATGCTCATTTTTTTACGTGTTCATTTTTATTACTGAATATTTTTTTTTTCTATTTTTGTATGTGTTCATTTTTCTAACTAAATGTTCATTTTTAAGGTCTTGGTCTAGCAAATTTATGATTATATGATAATCAGATTCATTTTTAATAAATGATCATTTCCTTATAACATGTAAACTTTTTAGTATTAAATGTTCATTTTTTTACGTGTTCATTTTTTGTTATTAAATGTTCATTTCTTTTTTTATGTTCATATTTTTAACTAAATGTTCATTTTTTATTTAGGCCGCGCGTATTGGGCCTCACTTGTTGTAGCTATCTTGGCTGCACTAGAGTGCAGCCAAGACCAATTGATTCAAATCATGCTGTTGTTACATTGGATTGGGGCCTGGGTGGCTATTTATGTGATTATGCAAACACAGCAATTTATTGCGACTTTGTGAGAACGGTTCATACAAAAGTAAGAAATGACTCCTTCATTATTCGATTCTATTATGAAATTGCAACCTACTACAAGAATGCGTACTTTTAAGTAGTAATGTAGTCATTGACTGTTCAAATATAAGCACGTGGCATCGGTGGATCTAGGGGTACAGGGAGGTACAGTTGTATTCCAATTCAGGCAAATAAAAAAAAAAAAAAAACTGATAACAAATAGATCACATGGATCTAGTAACCGGTCCTATTAGGTGTTGTTATTTAGTTACCCCAAGCCATGAATCAGTTTGCTTTTTTGTGTTACTCCACATATTTTACTACGCATTTATCGTTACAATTAAATAATTTTGATCATTTACTAAAATTCTCTTCCTTAATATCAACGAAATTGAGGTATTTTAAAATTTGGCAACCGTGTGAAGGTTATGACCGTCAAATATAAGTATGTCATATCAAATCATTTCATGGATATATATGTATTGATCATGATCCTTCCATAGCAAAAATAAGATAATTTAGTGTTTCTGTCTGGGTCCGATTTGCCCGAGAATCCGAATCTGAGATCTTGATACTCCTATTGGCAAGCTGAGAACCTACACAATGAACAGAAGTTAGCTAGCCCCGGGGTGATCCGGGGATAACCACTTCGATGATAAAGTTAGAATGTGTTTAAGAGAAGGTAAGTAAGAGAGAGAAAGTAGAGAGAGAGAGTAATAAATGCTTACCATTTAGTGAAGCTTAATCTACTATTTATAATAAATTTCATGACAGGTGGCTACAAGGCATGCAAGGCTTTTCTCGCCAAGTGTCAATGATAAAACTGCCACGTGCCAAGTATCGAAAAGCCAAGATGGCCGATATGTCTGCTTTTCGGAGCATATCGGCCCTTGTCACATATCATCCCATACAACTAACCCCCCAAGTGAGGACGTTGGATAATTGATCGACATTCTCACTTTAGGATATTGGATAATTCAATGCTATGTTATATATGTTCAGGCTTTCTTTTCCTACTACTGAAATGTGATATTAATTGATTTGGTTTAATACTATGTTTCTTGTACTCTGTCGAGTATATTTGGTAAAATATTTATTGTAATGTTCGGGGATTTCAAAAAAGTCCGTTTTGAGCGAAAAAACTTCGTTTTCCCCCCGAGTGACCTTGTGTATCGATAAGACACAAGGTCTACTTAATAAAAGAACTGGGAGCGAAAAAACTCCGTTTCCCCCCAAGTGACCTTGTGTACCGATAAGACACAAGGTCTACTTAATAAAAGAATTTGGAGCGAAAAAACTCCGTTTTCCCCCCAAGTGACCTTGTGTACCGATAAGACACAAGGTCTACGTAATTAAAGAATTGGGAGCGAAAAAACTCTGTTTTCCCCCCAAGTGACCTTGTGTACCGATAAGACACAAGGTCTACTTAATAAAAGAATTGGGAGCAAAAAAACTCCGTTTTCCCCCAAGTGACCTTGTGTACCGATAAGACACAAGGTCTACTTAATAAAAGAACTGGCAAAACGTAGTCGTTTAGGAGATGAATCGTTTGCTAGGTTTTAGTAAAATAAGCGGGAAATATGCATTGAGGCAAGACACGTGTTGCCAATCTAATGGTTTTATATTTAAATTTTACAAATTTTCCTAGCCATTGGATTTCTGACTCAACCGTTGTAGACACCCATTTGTGTCTCCCCAAAACCAAACCAAGTGATGAATACATTTCACGTCGAACCATAATTGAATGAGGTGAAAGTGTAAAAAGTCTAGTGTTGCGGTTAGTTTTTGTTAAAATTCTTTCTTTCTGTTTTCGAAAACACACTCTATTTTATGAAAACGTCCATTCCAGTTTAGTTTGGTCCATGATATGGGTCCAATAGTAGTGTAGTTGGATGGGGTTTGAAAAGACCTTTCCAACGATATATTATAAGCCCAATTCCGATGAATATCGAGGAAGTTATGGCCAAAATACTAAACTGGGCCCAAACCGGATTTTACCTACGACCCAATGATCATGAGGAGGGTCCAAAGGTTTAATCCTATTCCTAAACTAATTAGGATTGATTAGAATCTTCTATAAGTTTCTAAAATATCTTAATTATCCTTTTTTGAAAATATAAGATTAAGGAATTTGATTTAAATATAAACTTTCCTTTTTTTATAAAACTTTCCTTTTTTAAAGTCCTAATTCTATTCGGATTTAAACATGTTCAAATACAGTCAGATATTATTTTCGTGCCTCATATTTTTTATCCAAATTTTATATGGTTGGATAGATCTTGAAATTATCTTTCCAATGATATATTATAATAATAATTCCGAGCTATAACGAAAAAGATATGAATAAGATATCAAACTCTATCCAAAACTGACACCGTCTCACTATTTCGTTCATATCTTTTTATATACAAAAGATTTTAATCTGATTCCAATTGGATTAGAAAGTAGACTTCAGGATCTTTCCAACGACATATTATATGCCTTATTTGGACTTCTGGATCAAAAGACATGATAAAAACAAAATACACAAAAACTGCTGTCTACGAGTTTTATTTCGATTCGAATTTGGATTCTTTTCTTAATTCTTCGACTCTCTTTTTTTCCTATAAATAGAGGTCATATCTCCCCTTTTTCAATCACCAACTCTCATCAAGATTTTCTTGATTATTCTCTTTCTTTTTCTAAACTTTGGTTTTCATACAAAATTCCGCATTCACAAGATCTAGAAACACCTAGCCATATTCGAAGTTGCCTTCGCCCTAGACGTGAAAGGTTTTAATTTCTGAGGGTTTGGTCCCAAATCTCTATTTCAATTATTTAATTTAATTGTTTTGATTATTATTTTCCTTGAAGTTACTAACGTGTGTATTTTGTAATTAGAAAGAGGTACGAGGCATCCAAGTAAGTACTTTAAGGGATTTTATTGATTAATTGATTTATGATGTAGATATCATGTTTAGATTGTTATTATGATATTCCTAGTATCATGTCTAGGGTATTTTTAATATTAAATATGATTGTTATAATGCTTCCTATTCTCTTCCTAATATTTATGATTGTTAGTATCATGTTAGGGCTAAAGATTTGATTTTTATTGCTTAGTGACATGCTAGGGTTTGTTATTAATCTTGTTAGTATCATGCATAGGATCTTGCTATGCTTTAACATGATCATGATAATTTATGATTATGATTGATATTATTGTTATTAATGATGTTGATTATTTATTATGTTGCTTGATATTATATTCTTTATTGCTTGATCACACCTTTTTATGCATGTTAAAGGGAATTTGTATTTGCTACCACGCTTAATAAGATAATTAATAATCTTGTTTAGGGTTAATTGTGATTATAATTCAAGTGATCGCCAATAATAGTTTATTTGTGCATTAAATTCAACCAACATAGATTAAACAGGTTTAGGGTTAATCCTATTGATTGCATTGCATGTTAGTGAAAAAGCGCACATGAATACGATCAGAATAAAGTAGAGGCCTATTATTAGGGCAGGTTCAATCTCTTTTAGGTTGGATTTGTACCATTATCCCCAAACCCTTATTTGGTTCATGACCTTATGGAGTTGACGATCTCTTGGATTGTTAAGGGGTGTAACCTTCACCTCGTGAACGGTTTACAAGTTCCTTAAAAACTTGTTGGCGACACTTTTGCTCTATCTTCTTCCTTTTTGGACGCAACCGTACTTTAGTGTATGATCACAGTGGGGTTCAAGCTAGTGGGATTTTAAAGGCTTGAAACTATTCCCTACAGTTTTTGGCGACTCCGCTGGGGAGGATTTCTATTTTAATTCCTGAATTTGTTTCGGCAATGATTTAGAATGAGTGGATGAGACTCGAAAAGTTCTAAGTATTTCATGTGCGTAATTTTGATTAACATTATTGTCATATGCATAAAAAGGTTCTCATTGGAAAGACCATCCGTAATGAGTAAAAAACATAGGATTTTACACGTAGGAAATTTGAGAAATGTCTTTCACAACTAGGACTGAAATAACACCGCGCAAAACTGGAAGATTTTATCGAGCACAGAAAGCTGCTGAGGCATGTGGGAAGTAGCTTCAGGGGCCAGAGCTTGGCGCCACACTTTTAGCCGTAGCGCCAGCTGGCGCCAATTTCCCCCAATACCGAGCCAGAAATATGCGTTCTAATTTCGACCGGTTTTTCGTATTGTTTGCTCGATCCTGCTTCCTGATTGAATTTTTTCTCACTTTTCTGAAACCCATATGTGTTCTACATATGGACATAACCCTCTGGGAATTCATGCTCTATCTACCCGATTGAACGCTCCTGGCAACAAAGGGTACATCTGAGATGTTGAATTCACCAAACCATGGAAGTGAGTTTTTTCCTAAAAACTCGCGGTGTCCCATCCACACGCGTTAACCCTTCACGGTTAGGCTTCTACGCGGTGCATCCGGACAATTAACCATGGACCCTATTGACTAAACCATATCCCGAACTTTAGAGAACTAGAGCCATGGTTAGGTTGCGAACTCATTGCATCATATTGTGCCTACTTGACTAATTGTGCATTATTTGTTGTGCATATATATTCTATGTTCCTCTTAACCGTTTGTTGATTTGTGTTGAGACCAAAATTAATGACTTAAAGAACTTTGCCTAATTAATTAATTAATTTGAGTCAATAAAGTTTTTTTTTAATCGGAATTGACCTAGTACGACTTTAGGCATACCCCAGTTGACTAATAATACCGAAAACAGTCCCAGACCGAAGCTCCAATATTGGCGCCAAAGTCTGAGCTGTAGCGCCACATTATAGTGTGTAGCGCCAGACATTAACTAAATTGTCTGGCGCCAACCACCATAGTGTGACGCCAGTCTTGTCGCTTGGCCGACAGTTCGGATTATTTGCCGAGTCATCACCTAGGGTCTAATTAACCAGTTTGCTAATTAATTCGGTTAATTTTCGCTGTTAATAACACCTTGTCAAGTCATTAATCGAGTCTTGATCACATAGTCTAGCCACATGGTCATGACACGAGTCTTAACATGTCACCTACACTCACTAGTCTTAGCACACACTTTGAGTATACATCACCATGGCCATGTCTTAGGTTCATGCATAAGTCGGTCTTTTCCGTCATTTGAGTTGGGGGGTACATTCTATTCCTAATTCTTCATATCCCTTCACCTAAATCTTTTTTCACATTCTATTCCAATTTTTCTTCACTTCCTCCATCCATTGCATATCGAATAAAGCTCGAGTCAAATAATTAATAATAAGTATCCCCAAATTCCTTTCCCACAGTACTTGGTCGAGGAGAGAAGGGCGATTAATCAAGGACAACACCTTTGTTCAAGTCTTACTTTTTGATAAACCGATTCGTCAAAAGAGAAATGCTAAGAAGATAATGGCAACTCAAGAAGAAGTCAATGAGCTTAGGAACCAATTGGTTACCATGACTGAAACACTGAAGCTACTCACCCTCAAGGTTGATGATCCCGTGAAGCAACAACAGATGAACCTCATGCAAGAGAGTCTAAGCAAGCTATCTAGTGACTATAAATTTCTGGGCATGAGTTCACAAGGGGTCTCGCTGGACAAGGAACTTCTTCCGCATAAGTTCAACGCCACTGACATCCCTAAATTCAAGGCAACAGATAACCCTTACTTCCATCTAAGAGCTTTTGAAACTATAATGAGCATTAAGGATATCGATAAGAAGGTTTTCCCCTCTCTGTTCCCACTATCTCTTGAAACCGTTTGTCAACAATGGTTCTTCTCCCTTGACAAGGAGAAAACCTCTACCTGGGAATCAATAGTGAACGCTTTCGTTGATAGGTACAAGTGCAATATCCAAGTTGAAACCGACCATAGACAACTTGAGATGCTAAGACAAAAAGAGAATGAAGGCTTTACTTCTTTCTTTAATAAGTGGAGGGAAACTTCCGCCAAGATGATTGAGGTCCCCTCTGAAAAAGAATCCGTGAGGATGTTTATCAAGAATCTCCAAGAAAAGTATTCAAAGCACTTAAAATATAAACACAACTTGAATACTTTCAAGGCCGTCTATGACATAGGTATCGAGATCGAAGATGACCTCGCAAAGAAAAAAGCTACTAACAATAGCAACCACGGTGGCTGGAAAGGAAAGAAGAGCGACAATCCTTCTTCTTCCGAAAACGCCCACTCTAGTAATAATGTTAGTACCTTTGACCATGATGATGTCTTAGCCATGGATAATCAAGGATCTAAAAGGAAACCCAGGCGAGAGTTCACACCCATTGGAATGACTTATGATGCTGCTTTCGATCGTCTCTATGATCGAGGATTAATCAAACCTATTGGCCCTACCGAGGATCCAACACCAGAAAATCGATCTTCGAGATGGAATCCAAATTCCTATTGCAAGTACCATCGAGGAAACGGTCATACCACTTATGAATGCTACAGGTTTCAAAATCTCATTCAAGACCTCATAGAAGCAAACAAGGTCCCATTGCCTCTAGCTAGCGAGAAGACTGGGTGATGATGAAGCAAATGACACAAGACAAGAGGCGAGCTGCAACAACAAGATTTCGTGACCTCTTTTTCTATTTCTTTTTCATTTTTTTCCTTTCCCCAATAAGTCTAGAATAGGCACCTTTTCCTTTCCTTAGATTAACTTTGTAGATTCTTTATTTTCTTCTAATAAAATGAGCATCTATTTCCTTGCACATGATCATCACATTGCATTGCATCAAAAAAAAAAAAAAAAAAATCCATGTCGAGCTAAACACAAGGTATACCAATGATTTGAGGCACCCCTTGTAGCCACATCATATCTCCTTTCGCCCTTCAATTATACAATCCTTTCTTCATAAACCACTTTGAGCCTCGTCTAACGATAGACCCTTCTTTTTTCAACCTACATTTACCTAACCTTGGGATGGGATGGTGTGCAACTTATGCAATTCTAAAGAAAGCTTGAGCAAATTCAAAAGAAAGCAATAGCAAAAAAATAAGCAATAATAAAAAAACTAAAACAAGTGTACAAAAGGGTAAGTGTTCCAATGTCTTTGATATGAAAGTATCTTCGATAAGAACACGTCTCAGATTGCGTCTTTTATCGAGTGCTCGGTACCGTGCCTGAGAAACATGAATGCCAAGTGAGTGATAGACCGCATGATCGGGATTGCCCACACTTATTAAAATAAAATAAATGCTAAAGCAAAAGAAAGAGCTAAAAAAAAAAGAAGAGTAGAAAAACTCAAGCATGAAAATACAAATATTCAAAAGCAAGGTTGCACACCTTTGGGGCTTATCTAGGGTCTTGAGCCTTTATCCCCTTCTTCTTTAAACCTTTAGCCTAACCACGTTACAACCCTTAAAAAGACCTTTTTGAGGTATACACACTTGTGCGAGGTTTGGCTAGAGCTACGTTCGGCCTGATTCCTAACGGATACGTAGGCAACCTCACATCGAGGTGCGGCCGTAATAAACATGCATTCATATTCACATTCACACACTTACACCATGATCATATCAAGGGATCTCCAATGCTCATCCCTTTTCACTTAGAGATAGACTTAGGGGCTTGATCCTTACATCATTAGATTACCTAGCCTAAGAGTCACCACCATTTGACTCTTTTAATAAATAATATCTTTCCACACACTTAGCTCTTGCGGCCTAGCTTTAGTGTCACTTTCACACACCGCACAGATACATGACCAAATAGTCTTTCCCTTAGGAACCCTTTGTCATGAAATCTTAACACAACATTGAAGCATGCCTTATCGCTCATCACTCATAATTGTCATTGCATCACGAAGTATGAAGTGCTTAGCCTCCGTGCCTAAGTTACCCAAATGCTTTCATCATGGAGTCAACAGTTGAGATAACCTAGGATGAATTAATCCTTGAACCTTGAGAGATAGTATCAAACAACATTTGACTAAGCTCATTCAACATGCATCTTCAAACTTCACTTTCGATTCTTTTTCGCGTCTTTCTTTTTCGGGAGAAAGTCGGTACCCTCCACAAAATGACGGAAAATTTTTGCTTTTTTGGCATTTTCGAGTCGCACGATCACATTACAATGCACACACGAGTCATGTACAAATTGAGTCATGTCATGTCATATCACTTTGATTTGAGTCACACATGTCATTTCACTTTGAGTCGAGTCAACGTCGAGTCAGTCAATCACATCGAGTCAAGTTTATGCCTTGAGTCGTGTTAAGTCAATGAGTTAAGCAATGCTAAACCTTAGGTCAACCCTAAGATAATTAAAGAGATTGGCAAAGTTCTATAGTCAAAATAAATACAGGTGCAGCAGAATAGGGAGGACCCTACTCCAATTCTTGGCGCCAAAGATATCTCAACAACAACAGAGCTCGAAGCCTCTCAGAAAGGTGATTTCGACTTCATGCAGCAATTTCGGGTTCCTTGGTACGCCAGT
The DNA here is from genome assembly GCF_948465745.1 of Chenopodium album. NCBI lineage: Eukaryota > Viridiplantae > Streptophyta > Magnoliopsida > Caryophyllales > Amaranthaceae > Chenopodium > Chenopodium album. The sequence goes on from NC_137837.1 coordinate 74,578,189, forward strand.
TAGCCCCTATAAGCAATTTGACATGATTAGTAGTCGGCTCGATTACAATCGTAGTAAGTGATTGACCTGACAAAAAATTGTCTCACTTAGCTTAAGCGCCTAAAACACTGGCTCATTACAATCGGTTCAAAAGCAAGCACTTAAACGACAATATTTCCAAATATGGATTGTCGCGCATTCTTATTAAACGACAAAGTTTTCCAAAAATTGGATTGTCATCCCCAACTGACAATATTTCCAAAAATGGATTGTCGTGCATCTTCTTCAACGACAATTTTTCCAAGATCGGATTGTCATCTCTGGCAAAGTTTCCAAGCGTGGATTGTCGTGCTCCTTCTCTATTTGGCAATTTTTTCCAAGTTCGGATTGTCATCGCTGGCAAGTTTTCAGAAATTGGATTGTCATACACCCAGTTCCCTATAGCAAAATTTCCCAAAGGATTGTTGTAGGTCTCTACTCATCATAAATTTCGGCAAAAGTTCCTCAACGTGGATTGTCATTCATTTCCATAAGTGGAAAATTTTCCCGAAGTGGATTGTCGGTCGACTCTTTTTTGCAAATGTTCCTAGACGCGGATTGTCAATAGTGGCAATATTTTCCCAAAAGGATTGTCGCACAGCGTTGGCAAATTTCCAAGGTGGATTGCTCTCAAGAGTTATATTCCAAGATGTGGATTGTCGATCGTAGCAAAGTTCTTATGAAAGATTGTTACGAAGCATTGGCAACTTTTTCCAAAAATTGGATTTTGGCAAATTTTCCGAGATATGGATTGTCGCTTCATCGTGACAACATTTCCAAGGATGGATTGTTACGTGGCATTGACAACTTTCCCTAAATCGGATTGTCATACATTATACAAGAGTTGTGTTGGCAACTATTCCCAAAGAAAAGAGGATTGTCATCACAGCAAAAGCACCGACATACTGGTTCACAAGCAGCAAAGTACCGACGTACTGGCATAGAAAACATTAAGAAGCAGTGATCTTTTCGAAGACTATCACAGCGGAAATTAGAGTCATATCAAAAAGAAGCTCTTTGTTCAGAGACGAGTGAACATCGAAACAGCAAGGTGGCGTTCCCTGGATTATGGAGAGTTGTCACAAACAACTGAGGATTGTTTCAAGAGAAGCAATCTTCGATAGTATTCCCTTGGACGTGGAATGTTATCAATGCGGATGATGATTGTTTCAAGAGAAATAATCTTCGATGATGTTCCCTAGGATGTGGAATATTATCATTACGGAGAGGATAGTTTCAAGAGAAGCAATCTTCTAATTTGGAAGCAGTTACAGGCGTAGCAGTTTTCAAGCGGGATGGCATTCTCTAGCTTGCAGGAGGTCATCAAAACAACTGTACAGCAACAATCGGTTACTTTCAGAGACGTGTGCTCGACGGTGCAAGATACGCGTTTCTTAACTCTTTTATCTGTGTAACTAACGCTAGTTTTGCAGGTATCGGCGTTACAAGATTGATTTAGGATCGCAGAACGTTCTGAATCATTCTCCGTCCCTATTGCTACTTTGACTTTCGTTTTCGAAACATGCGTTTCTCCAAACTCAGTCAAAGTGGGGGCTTCTGTAGACACCCATTTGTGTCTCCCCAAAACCAAACCCATTGATGAATACATTTCACGTCGAACCATAATCGAATGAGGTGAAAGTGTGAAAAGTCTAGTGTTGCGGTTAGTTTTTGTTAAAATTCTTTCTTTCTGTTTTCGAAAACCCACTCTATTTTATGAAAACGTCCATTCCAGTTTAGTTTGGTCCATGATATGGGTCCAATAGTAGTGTAGTTGGATGGGGTTTGAAAAGACCTTTCCAATGATATATTATAAGCCCAATTCCGATGAATATCGAGGAAGTTATGGCCAAAATACTAATCTGGGCCCAAACCGGATTTTACCTACGACCCAATGATCATGAGGAGGGTCCAAAGGTTTAATCCTATTCCTAAACTAATTAGGATTGATTATAATCTTCTATAAGTTTCTAAAATATCTTAATTATCCTTTTTTGAAAAGATAAGATTAAGGAATTTGATTTAAATATAAACTTTCCTTTTTTTATAAAACTTTCCTTTTTTAAAGTCCTAATTCTATTCGGATTTAAACATGTTCAAATACAGTCAGATATTATTTTCGTGCCTCATATTTTTTATCCAAATTTTATATGGTTGGATAGATCTTGAAATTATCTTTCCAATGATATATTATAATAATAATTCCGAGCTATAACGAAAAAGATATGAATAAGATATCAAACTCTATCCAAAACTGACACCTTCTCACTATTTCGTTCATATCTTTTTATCTACAAAAGATTTTAATCTGATTCCAATTGGTTAGAAAGTAGACTTCAATATATTTCCAAATACATATTATATGCCTTATTTGGACTTCTGGATCAAAAGATATGATAAAAACAAAATCCATAAAAACTGCTGTCTACGAGTTTTATTTCGATTCGAATTTGGATTCTTTTCTTAATTCTTTGACTCTCTTTTTTTCCTATAAATAGAGGTCATATCTCCCCTTTTTCAATCACCAACTCTCATCAAGATTTTCTTGATTATTCTCTTTCTTTTTCTAAACTTTGGTTTTCATACAAAATTCCGCATTCACAAGATCTAGAAACACCTAGCCATATTCGAAGTTGCCTTCGCCCTAGACGTGAAAGGTTTTAATTTCTGAGTGTTTGGTCCCAAATCTCTATTTCAATTATTTAATTTAATTGTTTTGATTATTATTTTCCTTGAAGTTACTAACGTGTGTATTTTATAATTAGAAAGAGGTACGAGGCATCCAAGTAAGTACTTTAAGGGATTTTATTGATTAATTGATTTATGATGTAGATATCATGTTTAGATTGTTATTATGATATTCCTAGTATCATGTCTAGGGTATTTTTAATATTAAATATGATTGTTATGATGCTTCCTATTCTCTTCCTAATATTTTTGATTGTTAGTATCATGTTAGGGCTAAAGATTTGATTTTTATTGCTTAGTGACATGCTAGGGTTTGTTATTAATCTTGTTAGTATCATGCCTAGGATCTTGCTATGCTTTAACATGATCATGATAATTTATGATTATGATTGATATTATTGTTATTAATGATGTTGATTATTTATTATGTTGTTTGATATTATATTCTTTATTGCTTGATCACACCTTTTTATGCATGTTAAAGGGAATTTGTATTTGCAACCACGCTTAATAAGATAATTAATAATCTTGTTTAGGGTTAATTGTGATTATAATTCAAGTGATCGCCAATAATAGTTTATTTGTGCATTAAATTCAACCAACATAGATTAAACAGGTTTAGGGTTAATCCTATTGATTGCATGTTAGTAAAAAAGCGCACATGAATACGATCAGAATAAAGTAGAGGCCTATTATTAGGGCAGGTTCAATCTCTTTTAGGTTGGATTTGTACCATCATCCCCGAACCCTTATTTGGTTCATGACCTTGTGGAGTTGACGATCTCTTGGATCGTTAAGGGGTGTAACCTTCACCTCGTGAACGGTTTACAAGTTCCTTAAAAACTTATTGGCGACTCTTTTGCTCTATCTTCTTCCTTTTTGGACGCCACCGTACTTTAGTGTATGATCACAGTGGGGTTCAAGCTAGTGGGATTTTAAAGGCTTGAAACTATTCCCTACAACCGTCACATTAGTAAATTTTCCCCTTTACTCTTATATTTCATTCTCGATTATAAACAAAAGTAAAAAACGGTTCAAAAGAGAGATTTTCAGAGAAAAGGGATTTCATCTAAACTTCCATCACTGCCATAGCAGAGTAATCGCCGGTCTTTCAGTTCGCTTCTAAAGCACAATCAAAGTTCTGCACTGTTGGCGAATAGCTTTAAGGTATTTACAGATTCTAATTACTATATATATATTCTTAAAGGATTTGCATGCTTCTTAATTCGATTTTTTTTACTCCTTAAAATTCTAAATTAAGACATTAGATGTCCAATAGTAGTATTGAGGAAGAACTTCCTTCCCTTAGCACTGTTAGGCGTCGTCTTATTAGACAATCGTTGGGGAAGGACCTTGGCCGATCTGGAGGGACTGCTTCTTCCCTTTCTGACAATATTGACGATCCATTTCAGCCGTTATCCCCAGAAGAACAAAAGAAAGCTTTTTACCGTCACAAATTGCTAGCCGACTGTGAGAAGGCTACTCGCCCTGTTAACCCCTATATTCCGGAAGACATTGAAATTCTTGATATCGAACCAGTTAACGTCCGTTATCACCTAAGGAGTTTTGATAATACAGCTTTGATCAATATGGTTCAAACGTCGAGAGTATTGGCGTAAGTACCACTTCTATGCCGAGAATGAAGCAAACAAGTTATCAGCCCGAAGTTGCCGCCAGAGAAGCTGCGGAATCAAGCAAAAAACCTGGGCAAGGCCAGGTGGTAAGCCCTAGTTCCTCCGACTCCGATAAAGAGGAGCGTCCTCCAACTCGGCTTAAAGATCAATCCTCTCCTGTTCACGAGTCTGCAGTAAATTCGGTTCTTGGGGATGAGGATGATGACAGCAGTAATGCTGAGAGTAGGGACGATGTTGTTGATTTAACGGCAAAGGTAATTCAAGAGGAGAGATTAGATGAAGAGTATAACTCTGAAACCGATGATGATGATTTTTGGCAACCCCTTGTTTTATCAAGGAACAGTAAAGTAGCAAAAGCTACAATAAGCGACAAATTCAGAAAAACCGCAATAGAAAAAGATTATTGTCGTCGTGCTAAACGATTTTATAACCTACCCAATGGTTATGACCTTTATCTCCCAGCCGCTGAATCTTCTGTATTAGATTGCCCTACTGGCCATGTTGTCGTTTACGCTAAGCACTTTGATTTTGGCTTACGGTTTCCTCTTCATCCGTTCGTGGCAAAATTTTTAAAATCTTGGAACGTATGTTTAGTGCAGATAACCCCTCCCACTATTCGTGCCGTAATCGCCCTTGTGTGGGTTATGCTATATAGGAATTTTCCTTTAACTCTTAATTCTTTTTGGAAGCTCATAACCTTAAAAAGAGATGGTCAATCTGAGGGGTGGTGGTCTTTATATACTGCTTCTCGGAAATACACAGTTCACCCCAAATTATCTAGTTGTAAAGGATGGCAAGACAAGTTTTTCTTTTTATCTGTTCCCGATGATTATCCTGTTCGGAGAACTTTTTACCGGACACATCCTTGATTCGACACCATTCCTGAGAGGGAACTTAGCCGTCATGAACTTAGGGCCGTCAACTATTTTGACATCGTTGAATCCAAGGACGATGAAGGTAGATCTCGCCTTGCTCCAAAGGTGTGGGTACCTAATGTGGGGTACATTCTCGGCAATGCCCCATTGTCACATGTCGGTTTATGCTGGACTGATTGTTATGGTATTAATCCACCATTTATTATTATTTTTTATGATTTTACTTCCTGCCGTCTTATATTTCTGCCTTATTAGCTTAATAGAACTTTAACCCCCATTTTTTTATATTTCTTTTCCTACAACAGGTGTCGATAAACTAGACAATAAGCAGCTTGGATTGTTTGTTGACGGGAAGAGAGTCATTCGGAGGTGTCCTAGAGCTCCCAGCTCCAGTTACGACACACTTGCCTCCTATTGCAGCCGCGCTTCCCCAGTCAATCCCAAAAGAAAAGCCGAAAAGATGGCTGATGATCAATCAAAGAAGAGAAAGCTATCAACTTTGAGAAACCGTCGGGGTGGCAATGTCGGAGCAGTCAACACTAGACTACCCGACATCCAAGCTGAGAAAAAATCGAGTGAGAACGACAACCAGACTAAGCGTTCCTCTCCGTCTTCAAAGCCTGTTGAAATAGAAGACAAGACAGTGGTTCAAAGTTCTGAACCAATTACTAAGAAGGTGACTGACGGAGTGGAGATTGAAGATCTCACTCGTACCTCCGAGTCTCCCCTTCTTCAACCTAATGAGACAATACCACCAGTTGGCCCAAACATCCCCATCACTGCCGGTGGTTCAGACACTAGCATTCCTGGGCTTATTTTTCGGTCTCATCAATGGATCGAGCGCCCTGAAGGGAGGTTTCCGGAAGTTGTTTTGAGAGGGTTCTCTGTTCCCCCTTGCCATTCGGGAGATCGATGGCAGCCAAATCTCGATGTGTACCGAAATGAGTCTCTCTATACCGACGACCCAATGCAAGGTGGGAATCTCGGCTACCGTCTTCTGTGTAACTTGGCTCCTCCCTTGGATAGGCTTGTGGGCGAAATCGGTCCCCTCGCTGCTGTTCATATGCATAACATGATAAAGGTACTCAATTTGCACTTTGCCCCCTCTTTTTTTATATACCGTTATGTTTATACACACATTTTTTTGTATATATATATTATAATATTTTATTCATGTATGCGAAATTGTGTTTTCTTTTCACCTTTTACTGTATCGTTCTTACGTTGTCGTCTATGTTCTTATGTCTGGACGACCTTTTTACGCAGGCTGTTATGTACGGTACCGAGCTTGTTGAGATGTACCGCTATTATCAGGAGTAACATCATCAATCCGGCCTCTGCCAACCAAAATGCCTTACAAACCGCCTAGGACAATGCTGACAAAGCTCTTAATCTGCTGAAAGAGGCTAAGAAGAGGGACGACTTAGAGTTGGCATCTCTAAAAGATAAAGCTGTCAAGCTCGAGGGACTTGAGAAAGAAGTCCAACAGCTAAAGGGTCAAATTGCCGAGAAGAACCTTTCTCTTTAGCGTCTTCCCTCTATTGAGAAAGATGTCAGTGACTCCAAGGCAAAAAATTCAAAATCTTGAAGAGAAGGTTCGGAAAATGGAGGCTGACAAGCCCGACATTCGGCAAAGAGCGGTTGGCCGTTACCTAGCTTCTAAAGAATTCTGCACAGGTGCATTGCCCATGCTGCCGGCTGGAAAAAGGAGGATTGGGCTAAGGTTGAAAAAGCCTTTGACAACGAAGCCTACAAGATACCTTCCGGCTTTAAACAACAACAATTTGCTGAAGAAGATTTGTTTAACTATGAGCCGAGCGTTGATGACGGCGCCAAATATCCCAGCATTTTAGACTCCCCAGCGTCTGATAATAAACAAGCTTGAAGGGGCGGGCAGTCATCACCGACATCTTCTTGCGGGTCTTGTGTTGTTGGACCTTACCAGTCTTAGTTTGAAATGTTTTCCCTGTTTTTATCAAATTGTGTATCTTTGTTTAACAATGTTGCTTTATCGGCATATACCCTTTTTGTGGTGGTGCCTTTCGATTGTTATCTTTTACTTTTTCGAACATGTAGTTGTTTTTCCGTTCTAATAATTTATACTGTGTTATTCTTATGACTATCAATTTCATTTGTTAGTTAACCTGTAACTCTTGCCTTTCATTACAAACTTTGCACGTAGATCATTGCGTCAACAAGTTATCTAACCAATTCCCATAGTTACGACATTACTAGGCTTAACGCCCTAATTTCGCTTTTTAATTTTGACTTATCAGCAAGACAAAGAAGATATCAAATTAACTCTATTTCTTGTATTTCCTGCCCCCCTAGTGCATATGTTTGTCAAACAACTGTATGCACTAGAACGGAATTTCCTTTGCCGATTCAGAGTATAATACCGGTCGCTTACTGCACCAATTTCGTAGTCAGTTAAGCACCCTCTCGGTGATCATTATCAAAGCTACGCCTCTTGTCGGCGTATACCTGATTTGATTTTACCGGAATTATATTTTGAACCAGCAACCTCGTGAGTTAACGATCACAATTGATCAGGTTGCGAGTACATTACCCTCACGGAAGCGGTTTTTAGCTGTCCGTCCCACTTAACGATGATTTGTTAAGTGGATGATGCCTTTTTCAATAACAGAATTTGTTACCAATAACTTGTATATATTCACTGTTGACATTGTTGTTATTAACATTAGATTTGTTGCTTACAAAATTACTTCACACTTCTTACACATAATACTTTTTTAGTACTGCAGTCTTCCAAACATTTTTCAATGATTTTCCATCCATTGTCTCCAAGTAAAATGATCCTTGCATCACCATGTCTCTTATCCGGTATGGTCCTTCCCAATTTGCCGTTAACTTTCCATCTTCACTACCTTTTCCTGTGGCCGCTGTTCTTCGCAGTACCAAATAACCTTTATTCAAAGGCCGATATGCAACCCGTTTGTTATATGCCCTTGATATTCTGTCTTTGTAGGCGGCTGATTTGACTGCTGCTTTCTCCCGTATTTCAGGGAGAAAATCCAACTGTTGCTGTAATAACAAATCATTCTGATCTTCACTATAATGCTGAATTCTGAATGTTGGCAACCCCACTTCCGCTGGTACCACCGCTTCTGTTCCAAATACTAGTGTGAATGGTGATTCTCCTGTTGCTTCTCTCACTGTTGTTCTATTTGCCTATAAAATTTCTGGTATCAAATCAGCCCACAAACCCTTTGCATCCTCTATCTTCTTTTTGATTGCTGCTATAATTTGCTTGTTTGCCGATTCTGCCTGGCCGTTTGATTGTGGATGGCATACCGCTGCATACACAAACTTCACCTTATACATGGACAATAAATCCTTTACCGGTTTGCAGTCAAATTGAGATCCATGATCAAAGACCATTGCCATTGGTAACCCGAATCTTGTGAAAATATTTTTCCAGATAAATTTTTTTACCTCCGATTCTGTTATCTTTGCTACTGGCTCCGCCTCTATCCATTTTGTAAAATAATCCACCCCCACTACGAGAAACTTCCTTCCGCCCGTTGCTGAGGGAAACGACCCTACTATATCCATTCCCCATTGTGCGAAAGGGATTGGATTGAGTATTGGCGTTAAATCATTGGGCGGAAAATTGATAGCGGGTGCAAATTTCTGACATTTCTCTCATTTCTTCACATTTTTAACAGCATCTTCATTCATTGTCGGCCAGTAGTATCCCCTTCGCATTGCTTCTCATGACAGTGCTCTTGCCCCAAGATGATTTCCGCATGTTCCTTCATGTATCTCCTCAATCAACTTGATAGATTCAAGATCTGTTATGCACCTTTGTAATGGTAATGAAAATCCTCTCTTATACAGCTGGCCTTGATACATTACAAACCACACGCTATCCCTGCGCAGTTTTCTTGATTCTTCCTTATTAGGGGGTAAAGCTCCATTAAGTAAATACGCCAGTATCTTGTCAAACCACTGAATGTCGCTATCGATACAACACACTTGCTCTGATTTCCCTTCAATACTTCTATGTTTTAATACCTCCACCATAACTGTTCTTTCCAAGTAATTAAAGCTTGAGCTGGCCAACCTTGCCAAGGCATCAGCCTGTGCATTTTGTGCTCTCGGCACTAGCTTGATTTCAAAGTATTGCAATTGCACTGTTAATTGCTTCATCTTTTCAATATATTTTATCATTGTCGGCTCCCTTGTTTCATATTCCCCAGTATACTGGCTAGATACTAGCTGAGAATCGGTAGTCAAAATTATTCGCTTTGCTTCAGCCGCCATCGATAACTGGATTCCTGCTATGGCTGCTTCGTACTCAGCTTCATAGTTAGTGGCCTTGAACTTAAATTTGATTGCATATTGTAGACACCTAAAAATGTCTCCCCAAAACCAAACCCGTTAATGAACACCTTTCACCGCCATTATTGGTCGAGTTGAGTAGTTAATCTTTGGAGTGCTTAAATCCATGTTCTATCCAATATATTTCATGAACCAATCCAATTTCTAGCTCATTTCCCTAAACCATAACCTATTTTCCACTTTTCGTGTCCACATCGCAAAACTGATAGAAACTGATTTTATGGCTATACAATTTTGATCCAATTATTTTTTTTTTGGATAGGCCTTTAAATAAGCTTTCCAACCATATATCATAAGCCCAATTCCGAGTTATAACGAAAAAGATATGAGCAAAACACTAAACTCAGCCTAAAACCGAAACCCTTCCAATAAAACGACCATATCTTAAAATATAAATATTATTTTGACTTGACTCTAATTGGGTAGGAAATTAGACTTGATAAGCTTTCCAATGATATATTATATGCCTTATTCCGAGTTACAGATCAAAAGTTATGATTATTTTAAAAACGGGTAAAAAACTGAAATTACCGCGCAGCAACAAAAATGCCGCGATGCGGCAAAAGCTGACATGTCACGGGACTTATTCCCGTGACACGGTGCCCATTTTTGTAATTTTTCTCAATTTTCTCCCGTGTCACGGGATTTTGCACCGTATCATGGTGCAATTTCCCGTGTCACGGTGCCCATTTCGTGACACGGGGATATTCCGTATAATTTCCGCGTACTTTTTACACCGTGACACGGCATACTGCACTGTGCCACGGTGGACAATGCCGTGTCACGGCATTTCTTCCCGTGTCACGGTGCACATCCCGTGCCACGGGATTGCTCCGTGTTTTCTCCGCGTAATCCCTAAACGCGTTTTCACTTCCCGTAACCTAAATATTTCCCGTGTCACGCAAATTTGTACCGTGTCACGGGAAAGTTTCCCGTATGACGGTGGGATTTCCCGTGTCACGGTACACTTTGCCGTGTCGCGGGATACTTATTTAGGGTTTTTATCATTTTAGGGTTCCGTGTGCTCCCTCAGTACATTTTCCCCATAAATAGGACCCCCCTTTCGGCAGTTCGAGGCACCAATAATTATTCTCTCTCACCTTACACCAAAAATCATTCTCTTCTCCCTCTTTAACCTAATTTCTAGCCTCATTATTCTTCTATAATAATTCCCCTAAGCACTCCAAATAGTCTATACTTAACCCGAGGTTCCGTCCTTAAACCAAGGCGTGAAAGGTACAAATAACTGAGGGTTTGGACCAAATCAATTCTACTTTTTATTTAATTTAATTTTCATTTACTTTTTATTATTTATTGAAGTTACTAACAATTTATTCATGATGTAGCAATTTTAAGGAACGCGCGGAATGTGAGTAATTAATTGATTTAATTGCTCTTATTTTATTTTTAATATTGCTAGTATCATGATTAGGTTTATTATTATTTGATTTGGCTAACGCTATTATTGTTGAATTGCTTCCAATATTAATGTTTATTCTATTGTTATTATTGATCACCATATTGCATGTTTAAAGGGAATATGTAATTGAAAATCACGCCTAATAAGATAATTTGGACAACCGGTTTAGGTTCCTTTTTAATCTTATTGTTTAATCAAGTGATCACGATATTTTAGAATTATATGTTGCATTAATATTCAACCAATTTAGCTTAATAATAGTTTGGAGCAAATTGAATTTTATTTGTATGCCTTTGGGATCGCAGGAATCACTTTTCACTATAAGAATCGAGTAGAGGCCAATACGGGCGAATGTGACTCCATGACTCACTTCGTACCATCATCCCCGATCCTCCTTTCGTGGTTTCGAACCATATGGAGTTAGTAATCTCATGGATTACGAATGGGGTGTAACCTTCACGGGTCAATCGTTGTTGCCTTCGTTGTCCCTTTATCGTGGTTGCCTTTTATGATCCGTGAACGGTTTACAAGTTCCTTAAAAACTTGTTGGCGGCTCCCTACTTTCCTTGTCCCTAATCGTATTATGTCAATTCCCACTTTCTATGAGTGCCAAGCATATTCACAACATGTTTTTAATGTAGGCGCACTTCGAGCGACGCCTACAATTTGGCGACTCCACTGGGGAGGATTCTTGATTATTTATCGATTTGAGTGATTGATATTTAATTAAAATGAGTGGATGAGACTTGAAAGATTCTTGAAAAAATATTCCTGTGATTAATTTGGCATTTTTGCATCTGCATAGACGTTTTAACGTCGCATTCAGGTCTGTCCCGTAGGAAAAATTGGATAACTTGGTTGCACACGAAGGAAAACAGGCACCAGTCAGATCTTCTGACTGCTATGCCATGGCAAAATCTGTCGTGTCACGGTACAGTGCACCGTCTGACGGTGCACAGTACCGTGGCACGGGAATTTTTGCCGTGTCACGGCAGTCCTAAAATCAGTCCGGTGGCTTATTTTTTCTTCTCACAGTCAACTTCCTTTGATTTTTCTGAAAAAACGTATGTGTTCTACATACGTCTTAGCCCCGGGGGATTTAAGCTCTATCAACCCAAAAACGCTCATGGCAATAAGGGTTCATCCGAGTTATTAAATCCACCCAAACCATGGAGTCGAGTTCGATTTCATCACGAACTCGCGGAGCCGCCTGTTAGCATACACCCTCAAGGGAGGCTGCCTTGCTAATGCGTCCAAACTCTTAACCAAGGTACCCTATTGACACCAAATAAACTTGACCATAGTCGAACATAGAACTTGACCTTAGGTTGCGAACTATTCTTTGCATCATTGTGCCTACATGTTTTATGTTTGGTCGTTTTGATCCTAACCTTAACGATCTTTTTTTGTCTATGGTGGATTATTTTATGACTAACGGTTGCCAATGGAACGTACTCACTTAGTAATTAGGAAAAAAAAAGGGGGAAGGGTTGCCGCGACATGGGACTGTCCACCGTGTCACGGCACAGTCCACCGTGGCGCGGTGGACCTGCAGCGCAAAAAAAAAAAAAAAAATCTCGTGCCACGTCAGCATCCACCGTGGCACGGGAATGTTTACCGTGGCACGCGAAAGTTCACCGTGTCATGGCAATTTCCACCGTGACACGGTGGATTTTCCAAAAAAAAAAAAAAATCCGCGTTAGTCAAGTCTTCCGTGTTAATTTGGTCCTCGCGTCAGTCATTTTGGTTATTGCTCACATGTCTAGCCATACGATCATACCACGAGTCTTATAACATCACTTAGTCACTCACGAGTCAAGTATAGTCCACACACTTTCTTTATGTTCCGACTCGAGTCGTGCACCAGGTCGTTTATGATCGTATATTAGGTTCATGCACCCTTTTTTCGTCATAATAAAAAAATGAGTGGAGTTTTCTCACCTGTTTTCAAATGTATATTTTTTTCCTTCATTTCCTATCTTGAGCAATGAGTCAAAAAATTAAGTGAATTATTTTATTTCACAGTACTTGGTCAAGGAACAGGGATAGATTAATACAGTTCGAGTCATTACCGCAACAATCTCTTAGATCTAATAGGCGTTCAAAGAGAACTTTGCCATCTCCATTACTCATCACCTTACAATGGCCACTAAAGAAGATATTGAGAACATCAACAAATCCATCGAGGCACTGTCTTCCATGATGCAAACCCTTACCACTAGGGTCACTACCATGGAACAAAACAAGGTCACTATTTCCACCCTTGACAAACTGAAGGAACAAATGAGTAAGATTTCTGAGGATTTCACTTATGTGGAACGACCTCCCACTCCTTTGGATGTGAAAGACAGACTCCCTAAAAAGTTCTCCACTGCTGATATTCCAAAGTTCAAGCCTACTGACAATCCAATATTCCATTTGAAGGCGTTCTCTGCAACCATGGCTCTTAAGGGATTGGACGTAACACTCTTCCCTACGGTGTTCCCTCTCTCCTTAGAACATGCTTGCCAACAATGGTTCTATTCCCTAGATGCCAAGCGTACTGCGACTTAGCAAGATGTCACCGAAAGTTTCATGAATTGTTACAAGTGTAACATTCAAACTAAAACTTCTGAACGTGAACTCTCCATTCTCAAACAGAAAGAGAATGAAGGCTTCACCGCTTATTTGAACAGGTGGAGGGAAACGACTTCACTCTTGGTAGATCCTCCCAAAGAAAGAGAGATGGTTCGCCTCTTTATTCAAAATCTGACTCACAAGTATAGGGAACATCTCAAATTTCTTCCACTGAACACTTTCGAAGCTGTATACGACATCGGCATCAATATCGAGGATGAGCTAATAAAGACTGCTGGTAGTAACAATAATAACACTTGGAAAAACAAGAAGAACGACCATCCTTCTTCTTCTTCTTCTACTAAGCACGAAAATACTACCAACAATATAAGCCAAGTTGATATCAATGAAGTGTTAGCTCTTGATTCTCCATTGCTTAAGAAGAAAAGAACTTACACTCCTTTAGGAATGACTTATGATGCGGCCTTTGATCGCCTTTACGGTCAAGGCTTGATCACACCTATTGGGCCATTTCCAGAGCCAAAACCCGAAGAAAGGAGCGCCAAATGGAATCCCAATGCCCATTGCAAGTACCATGAAGGAAGGGGCCACACTACTGAGCAATGTTGGAATTTGAAGGACGTCATTCAAGACTTGGTGGATGCAAACAAACTTCCTGTCCCTCCAGGCGGCAAGAAGTAATGAACACAAGGCGCACAACAGATCCTTTGTGCAAGATTTCATGATTTCTTTTTTGTCATTCATCTCCATTCCCCCATTCATGTCTAGCATAGGTTTTCCATTTCAAATTTTTATATGTCTCATGTATTTCGTTCACCTTTTCCATTAATAAAATGAGCAAATTTCCTTTGCATCTCGATCATAGCATTTTTCATTCACTCATTCTCAAAAAAAAAAAAAAAAATCAATTACCGAACTAAACACAAAGTACACCAATGACTTGAGGCACCTTTGCAACCCTGTCATTCCCTGTTAACTATTCAATCACATTCCATTTCTTCATCAACCACTTTGAGCCTCGTCTATTGTTTGGCCTTCATTTCTTCAGCCCACATTCACTTAACCCTGGGATTGGAAGATGTGTAATTGTATAACATTCAAAAAGCAAGTGAAAAAAAAAAAGCAAAGCAACAATAAAACAATGTCTATAGGCAAATGTTCCAATGTCTTTGATATGAACATGTCTCAAATTGCGTCTCTCATCGAGTGCTTGGTACCGTGCCTGAGAATCATGAATGCTAAGTGAGTGATGGACCGCATGATCTGAGATTTCCTACATTGATTCAAAAGAATAAAAAAAAAAAGAGAAGAAAAAAAATATATATTGAAAATAAACTTGCAAAATTCAAAATTTTCAAATACACAATTACACATCTTGGGGGCTTCTCTCGGGTCTTGAGCCTTTTACCCCTTTCTTCCTTAAACCTTCAGCTTAACCACATTACAACCCTTGAAAGACCTATTTGAGGTGTACATACACTTGTGCAAAGTTCGGTTAGAGCTACGTTCGGCCTAATTCCTAATGGATACGTAGGCAACCTCACATCGAGGTGCGGCCACATTCATATTCATATCCATGCATGATCGAGTCAAAGAATATCCAATGCTTACCCCTACCCATTTAGAGCTAGACTTGGGGGCTTGAACCCACATCATTTAGCCTACTTAGCCTAAAGAGTCATCATCTTTGATTCTTCTCACATCTCTTTCCATCGCCATAACCCTTGCAGCTAGCCTTAGTATCGCATTCACACACTTCACTCACACATACATATCCATATCATCTTTCCCTTAGGAACCCTTTATCATGAATTCTTGTATCCCTATCGCGCATGCTTCATCATATTTCAAGACAACATTCATCAGAAGAAACGTTGTATACTTGCTTAGCTTCTTGACCTGAGCAATGTTCATTGTTTCATGTATTGCATAATATGTTGAGAAACATTTATATACAAAGCATATCGTTCTTAGCTCCTTGACCTAAGCAACATTCATTATGCAATAATCACTTCATCTATATACGGGCTTAGCTTCTAGACCTAAGTGACGTTCAAGATCGTTTCTTTACACCATATATGATGCTTAGCTCCATGACCTAAGTTCATTCATCTATCGTGTCACATGATGTAATTGTCCTTAGCCTCCTAGCCTAAGGACTTGCATCATGCATACATTACTTTCAAGAAAAGCAATTCAATCCATGCGATTCATTTTGTCTTGCTCAACGAGGAAGTTCAAAACTTCTTTCCTTTTTTCGCGTCTTTTCTTTTGGGGAAGTTTAAAAAAAAAATTTCAAAATTTTCTCATCGAGGGAAGTTCAAAAACAATATTTTATTTTCACGTCTTTCTTTTTCGGGAGAAAGTCGGTACCCTCCACTCGTCTCATGACAACAATGATGGATTTTTTTTTTCTTTTGCATTTTCGGTTGCTTGTGTCTGCACACACACACACACTCAAACTATACACACACAATCACAAGTCATACTCATGTCATGTCATGTCGTGTCAAGTCAAACTTGGTCAAGTCAGTTGGTCAAGTCAATCATAGTCTATACGAGTCCCCTGGCAAATTTTATTTTGCAGGTCTCAATTACAGCCCACGTCCGGGGACAAGCAGACCATCTACATCCCACGTCCGGGGACAAGCGGACCATCTACAGCCCACGTCCGGGGACAAGCGGACCATCTACAACCCACTTTCGGGGACAATCGAACCACCATCATTTCACGGCGCAAGGTTCTCGATACACAGAGACTTGCAATCTCATCATCTGTCGGCTTTCCTCAGGCTTGGAAAGCGTTATCGGTGGATTTTTCTTCAAGTATAGAAAACCGCCAAGTCGGCTTTCCTCAAGCTTGGAAAGCGTTATCGGTGGATTTTTCTTCAAGTATAGAAAACCGCCAAGTCGGCTTTCCTCAAGCATGGAAAGCATCATCGGTGGATTTCTTCAAGCATAGAATGACACCAAATTCATACGTCGACTTTCCTCAAGCATGGAAAGTATTATCCGGTAGGTTTTTTCAGGCTTAGAAAACTACCAAACTCCTCAGTCGGCTTTCCTCAAGCATAGAAAGCGTTTCAACAGACGTCATCCGGCAGATTCCTTCAAGCATAGGAAGCTACCAAGCTCATTTTCCACCAATACACTAGTGTTAGATAAGCATTCTATCCCTTTACTCTTTCATCTGTAGAACTAACATTTTTCTGCAGGTATCGGCGTAAACAGAATGATTTAGGATCGCAGAACTTCTTAAATAATTCTCCGTCCCTATCGGCTACTTTGACTATCGTTTTCGAAACTGACGTTTCTACAAACTCAACCAAAGTGGGGGCTTCTGTAGACACCTAAAAATGTCTCCCCAAAACCAAACCCGTTGATGAATACCTTTCACCGCCATTATTGGTCGAGTTGAGTAGTTAATCTTTGGAGTGCTTAAATCCATGTTCTATCCAATATATTTCATGAACCAATCCAATTTCTAGCCCATTTCCCTAAACCATAACCTATTTTCCACTTTTCGTGTCCACATCGCAAAACTGAGAGAAACTGATTTTATGGATATACAATTTTGATCCAATTATTATTTTTTTGGATAGGCCTTTAAATAAGATTTCCAACCATATATCATAAGCCTAATTCCGAGCTATAACGAAAAAGATATGAACAAAACACTAAACTCGGCCTAAAACCGACACCCTTCCACTAAAACGACCATATCTTAAAATCTATATATCATTTTGATTTTATTCTAATTGGGTTGGAAAGTAGACTTGATAATTTTTCCAATGATATATTATATGCCTTATTCCGAGTTACAGATCAAAACTTATGATTATTTTAAAAACGGGTAAAAATCTGAAATAACCGCGCAACAGCAAAAATGCCGCGACGCGGCAAAAGCTGACGTATCACAGGACTTTTTCCCGTGACACGGTGCCCATTTTTGTAATTTTGATCAGTTTTCTCCCGTGTCACGGGATTTTACACCGTGTCATGGTGCAATTTCCCGTGTCACGGTGCCCATTCCGTGACACGGGGATATTCCGTGTAATTTCCGCGTACTTTTTACACCGTGACACGGCATACTGCACTGTGCCACGGTGGACAATGCCGTGTCACGACATTTCTTCCCGTGTCACGGTGCACATCCCGTGCCACGGGATTGCTCCGTGTTTTCTCCGCGTAATCCCTAAACGCGTTTTCACTTCCCGTAACCTAAATAATTCCCGTGTCACGCAAATTTGTACCGTGTCACGGGAAAGTTTCCCGTATGACGGTGGGATTTCCCGTGTCACGGTACACTTTGCCGTGTCACGGGATACTTTTTTAGGGTTTTTATCATAGGGTTCCGTGTGCTCCCTCAATACATTTTCCCTATAAATAAGACCCCCCTTTCTGCAGTTCGAGGCAACAATAATCATTCTCTCTCACCTTACACCAAAAATCATTCTCTTCTCCCTCTTTAACCTAATTTCTAGCCTCATTATTCTTCTATAATAATTCCTCTAAGCACTCCAAATAGTCTATACTTAACCCGAGGTTCCGTCCTTAAACCAAGGCGTGAAAGGTACAAATAACTGAGGGTTTGGACCAAATCAATTCTACTTTTTATTTAATTTAATTTTCATTTACTTTTTATTTTTTATTGAAGTTACTAACAATTTATTCATGATGTAGCAATTTTAAGGAACGCGCGGAATGTGAGTAATTAATTAATTTAATTACTCTTATTTTATTTTTAATATTGCTAGTATCATGATTAGGTTTATTATTATTTGATTTGGCTAACGCTATTATTGTTGAATTGCTTCCAATATTAATGTTTATTCTATTATTATTATTGATCACCATATTGCATGTTTAAAGGGAATGTGTAATTGAAAATCACGCCTAATAAGATAATTTGGACAACCGGTTTTGGTTCCTTTTTAATCTTATTGTTTAATCAAGTGATCACGATATTTTAGAATTATATGTTGCATTAATATTCAACCAATTTAGCTTAATAATAGTTTGGAGCAAATTGAATTTTATTTGTATGCCTTTGAGATCGCAGGAATCACTTTTCACTATAAGAATCGAGTAGAGGCCAATACGGGCGAATGTGACTCCATGACTCAATTCGTACCATCATCCCCGATCCTCCTTTTGTGGTTCCGAACCATATGGAGTTAGTAATCTCATGGATTATGAATGGGGTGTAACCTTCACGGGTCAATCGTTGTTGCCTTCGTTGTCCCTTTATCGTGGTTGCCTTTTATGATCCGTGAACGGTTTACAAGTTCCTTAAAAACTTGTTGGCGGCTCCCTACTTTCCTTGTCCCTAATCGTATTATGTCAATTCCCACTTCCTATGAGTGCCAAGCATATTCACAACATGTTTTTAACGTAGGCGCACTTCGAGCGACGCCTACAATTTGGCGACTCCACTGGGGAGGATTCTTGATTATTTATCGATTTGAGTGATCGATATTTAATTAAGATGAGTGGATGAGACTTGAAAGTTTTTAGAAAAAATATTCCTGTGATTAATTTGGCATTTTTGCATCTGCATAGACGTTTTAACGTCGCATTCAGGTCTGTCCCGTAGGAAAAATTGGATAACTTGGTTGCACACGAAGGAAAACAGGCACCAGTCAGATCTTCTGACTGCAGTGCCACGGAAAAATCTGTCGTGTCACGGTACAGTGTACCGTCTGACGGTGCACAGTACCGTGGCACGGGAATTTTTGCCGTGTCACGGCAGTCCTAAAATCAGTCCGGTGGCTTATTTTCTCTTCTCATAGTCAACTTCCTTTGATTTTTCTGAAAAAACGTATGTGTTCAGTAATACTGCAGCTATCGTATTTGGAGAAGCCGAGATATATAGCTGTAGCAACTCCCCCCTTTCTGGCCTTGCCACTATTGGAAGAGACCTTAAATGGTTCCTCACCACTTCTAAGGCATCCCTTTGCTCTTTTTCCCACTCGAATGCTTTGTTCTGCCTTAAATCCACAAAGAACGGAAGTGCTTTGTCAGCTGATTTACTGATGAATCGAGTTAACCCTGCCATCCTTCCGGTTAACCTTTGTATATCTCGGATATTTTTCGGTTGTTTCATCTCAAGCACTGCATTCATCTTATCGGGATTAGCATCTATTCCACGTTCACTAACCATAAAACCCAAGAATTTCCCTGACCGAACTCCAAATACACATTTCTCTGGGTTCAACTTCATCTGATATTTCTGCAATGTCTCAAATGTTTCCTTCAAATCAGCTATGTGATCCTTCTTTTCTCTACTTTTAACAATTGTATCATCTACATACACTTCCACATTTCGGCCTTTCTGCTTTTCAAAAATTTTGTCAACTAACTTTTGATAAGTTGCTCTTGCGTTCTTTAACCCAAACGACATTGCCTTATAAAAATACACACCCACATCTGTTATGAAGGTTGTTTTTGGTCTATCTGCCTTATGAAGACTGACTTGATGATAACCTGAGAAAGCATCCAAAAAACTGAGCATTGCATGACCAGAAGTAGAGTCCACCAATCTATCTATCCGAGGCAACGGGTAACAATCCTTGGGACAAGCCCTATTCAAGTCGGTAAAGTCCACACACATTCGCCACTTCCCTGTTGGCTTTCTCACCATGACAACATTTGCTAACCACTCTGGATATGTGCACGGCTCTATAAACCCTGCTGCTAAAAGCTTATTAACTTCTGCTTCTATGGCCTCTATCTTTTCAGTAGAAAAATTTCGCTTTTTCTGCCTTACGGGCCTAAACCCTCTGTTAACATTCAACTTATGCTCCATTACCCCAGGGTGGATTCCTGGCATTTCACTTGCCGAGAAGGCGAATACATCGGCATTCTCACGCAACAGACTTATTAGTTTGCACCTCATATCTACATCCATATCTGCTTCAACTTTCACTGTTCGACTGGGATCTCCTGGCTGTAACTCTATCTGCACCGTTTCACCTCGCGGCAACGGCCTTGGAGTTGCTTCCGACCTTGTATCAAAGTTGCTCATGGCCAGATCCCGTACCGTTGGCTCCAACTCTTTCTTAGGATTACTTGTCACCACATCCTCCCCAGATGGATTTTTCAAAGCTGTTACATAGTAAGATTTCGCCATTACCTGCCCTATGTGAACCTTTTCAACAGCTCCTAAATTCGATACATAAGCTATCGTCAAATAGTATGTCGATACAACTGCTTGGACATCATGAATTATCGGTCTACCGATAATTGCATTATAAGCTGATGGAACATTGACCACTAAAAATTCCGCCATCACATCTCTCGCAGACGACCCATCACCCAACCATACCGGAAAAATTATGCTTCCTTCTGGTCTCACTGTCGATCCATTGAACCCAATGATCGGATAAGATACTTGTGTCAGATACGGCCTCCCAATCACCATTTCATTAAAAGCTTTCATGAACAAGACATTCGCAGAGCTTCTCCCATCCACCAGGACTCTCTTGAGATCAGCTCCATTGATCCTTGTTATGAGCACCAGTGGGTCATCATGTGGAAATACAATGCCCCTAGTGTCCTCTTTCGTAAATAAGACATCTGGGATTGAAGCTGGCCGAGGGCGATTGTCGGTATCCAGGGCATTGATGATGTGACGATGCTCAGACATATGTTTCTTGGCCCCACTAACTATTCCTCCATGAACCACCCCCCCCAATTATCACATCTACCCCCCTTCCTATTGATAGGGGAGGCATTCCACCACCTCCTTGTCGGACCACTCCACCTTGTGACCTTTCCGGCCTTGCCTCCAACTACTGTCTTTCTATCTATCGGGGGGGTGGTTGAGTTCGTCCCGCACTTAACCGATACTGAGTCAAATGCCCTTTCCTTATCAATTCTTCAATGTTATCCTTCAACTGCGTGCACTCTTCAGTATAATGACCCACATCTCTATGAAACATACAGTACTTCTTAACATCTCTTGGTCTTTCCTTCATCGGAATCGGCCTTGTCTAGCCTTCTCTATTCTGATTAACTGAATTAATTGCTGCTCTTGGTGTGTTCAAGGGCGTGTATGAACTGTACCGCATTGGCGGTTTTACAACTCTGAACTCCTGCCGATTTCCCCCTCCCCTTCTTAGGGTCGAAGTTCTCGGCCTTCCACTTCCAGAGGTCGCCCCTTCATATTGATGTTGACCAGTGCCAGCAGCTACATTCTTACTACTTGTTTTCATCAATTCTTCACTTTTGATATAATCATGGGCTTTATTAAATGCAGCTACCAATGTCTGAAAATTCTTTCGTGTAAGGTAACGCTTAAACTCTGAATCATTTAAGCCATTCATCAATGCCATCACAGTTATCTCCTGTTGCAATTTTGGGATAGTATTTGCCTCATTATTAAAACGTCTGATATAATCTCTTAAAGACTCATCCGGCCTTTGCTCTACTGCCATCAACTCCCCTGAAGTTCTCTACCGCACATTGTTACTAACATACTGCCCCACAAACATCTCGGTCAACTTCTCGAAACTATCTATCATTCCATTTTCCAGGTTATTGAACCAATCGGCCGCAGCCCCAATTAACGTAGTCGGAAAGACTTTGCACCACACAACATCTGAGTTTGTGTACAGCATCATCTACCCTTCGTATGACGTTATGAATCTACCCGGGTCTCCTCTTCCGTCATACCTACAGGTCGGCATCTTAATTTTTTCCATCGGCTGGTCTAAGATACTTTGCGCAAACGGTGATGCTCTTAATTGTACCACAGTTCGTGGTACTTGTCCTTCAACCTGAGAACTTCTCTACTGATGGGTTCTTGTAATAACAGTGCGACTCGACGACTGCCCCTCTATTTGACGCGGTGTGGTATGTGTTCTTATCGGCGTTTCTTCCCGGCGGTGCCTTGGTGAATTCGTTGCTTGATTGAACTGTTCACCATGATTGACTAACGGCACCCCCTTCCGCCTGAGCCGTTTCAGCCTCTTTTCTCTTTTTACTCATTGCAGTCATTACTCTTGTTGCTACCTGGAACTCTTCTGGTGTAAACTCCGCCATGGGGTCTACTGTCGTTCCCACCTGCCTTTCCATGGTTAACGGCATGTGGAACTGATTTTCTTCCAATGTATGTGTTTCGTCTTCTACCTCAATTTCCGGCTGTGTTGTAATCGGTCGATTTACCGTTTTGCTTATTATTGGTGTTGCATTATTTTCGGCCATAATTATTGTTAAATTGTGTGTTAGGTTCTTGGGCGATAGATGTAATCACTACTCCCCTCCTTCTAGCACTAAATTGTTTCTGTCTGGGTCCAATTGTCCGAGAATTTGAACCCGAGATCCTGATACTCCTATCGGCAAGCTGAGAACCTACACAATGAACAAAAGTTAGCTAGCCCCGGGGTGATCCGGGGATAACCACTCCGATGATAAAGTTAGAATGTGTTTAAGAGAAGGTAAGTAAGAGAGAGAAAGTAGAGAGAGAGAGTAATAAATGCTTACCATTTAATGAAGCTTAGTCTATTATCTATAATAAATTTCATGACAGGTGGCTACAAGGTATGCACACTACTAAAAAACAAGTGAATTGCGACCGCCAGCACCGGTCGCAAATTATGAGGAAAACGGTCGCTATTTAAAATTGCGACCGTCACCGGTCGCAAAGGCACAATCGTTATTTAACTGGTCGTAAAAAAAAAATTGAGGCCACTTGGCTGTCGCAGATCAAATTACCACCGTTTTTCGTATTTTCAACGACCGTTTTTTAAACTAACGTAATTTGTTATTTGCGACATGCAACGCGGTCGCAATTGTTGAAAATTACGACCGCCTAAGACGGTCGCAAAACTTTGGGATCTGCGGCAGGCCCTAACGGTCGCAATTTTCAGTAAATTACGACCGCCTAAGACGGTCGCAAATTCCTGTGATCTGCGACAGGCCCTGACGGTCGCAAAAACATGGGATCTGCGACAGGGTAGGTAAACGGTCGCAATTCCTCAGAGAATTGCAATAGGGAACTGACGGTCGCAATTTATTAAATCTGGGACAGGTATAGACGGTCGCAAATATGATATTATTATAATGCAATTTTCATATAATTACAATTTGCATTATCAATGCCATCCTAACCTGAACCTATAACCTGTTATCATGTGAATTAATTTCAAAATTAATATAAAATAAAAATAAAATTCATAATTCATATAGATAATAATATTAATAATTAAAAAGTCCAACTTCGAACAATACATACAATAACAATGTTCAAGTTAATAATAATAGTAATTAGTTAGTAATAGTTTTATAAGCTTAACTTTAAAACTAAGTTAGGTCTATATGAATAAGTAATGGCCTATGTTCCTTCAAAAAATAGATAAGGCCAACATGTGACAATATAATACCAATTTCAGGCCTATATTCTCCAAATAAATAACGAAATGGCCTATATCCCCCCCCCCCCAAAAAAACCTAAGGCCTATATTCCCAAAAAAAAACCTAAGGCCTATATTCCCCCAAAAAAATACTAAGGCCTATATCAACAATACTAATGAAAGAGCTTTATGAAAAAAAACTACGACACCGGAGTCTGGTGACTAAGCCCACCACCAGCCATGTCCGGGTTATCTTCCCTACGAAACTGAAATGGAGGACCACCTGAACAGTTAGAGAACAAGTTCTGCAACATTGTCTCTATCATTCGCTTACTCTCAATTGTTGCCTCCTCCCGCTCCTTCTTCAATGCCTCCTGCAATTGCGTAGCAAACTGTGCCTCCATTTGTGCCTGCATTTGCATTTTTGCCTCCTCTATTCGCTCGGCAACCTCGGCTTGCACACGTTCCTCCAACTGTGAATGTAGAAACCCATTTGTGTCTCCCCAAAACCAAACCCAATGATGAGTACCTTTCACGTCGAACCATAATCGAATGAAGCGAAAGTGTGGAAAGTTTAATGTTGCGGATAGTTTTAATTTCTTTTCTCTTCTCTCTGTTTTTGAAAACTTATTTTAAGAAAACAGCCAATCCAGTTTGGTTGGTCCATGATATGG
This sequence comes from Chenopodium album, assembly GCF_948465745.1. Lineage (NCBI taxonomy): Eukaryota > Viridiplantae > Streptophyta > Magnoliopsida > Caryophyllales > Amaranthaceae > Chenopodium > Chenopodium album. Next base: position 74,602,795 of record NC_137837.1, read on the forward strand.
GTCCAATAGTAGTGTAGTTGGATGGGGCTTGCAAAGACCTTTCCAACGATATATTATAAGCCCAATTCCGATGAATATTGAGGAAGTTATGGTCAATTTACCAAACTGGGCCCGGTTTGAGCCTTATATGCGGCCAAATAATCTAGGGGAGGGCCTAATATGATTTATCATTCCTAATGCAATTCGGAATGGTTTTAGTCTTCTAGATTCTTCTAGAAGGTTCTTTTCATTCCTAATTCAATTAGCATTGATAAATTGACTTTTGTTGACTTTTTAGAGTTTTAATTAAAATCAAAGAACATTTTTGAGGAAAAGATACGACTTTATCCTCCTGTACGGCAAAATTTATCAGATTTTAGAAAACGCGTCAAAAACAGAATTAGCGCCTAACGCCAGACATTGGCGCCTGGCGCTAGCATTGGCGCCTGGCGCTAATGTTGGCGCCTGGCGCCAATAAGCCAGCGTTGGCGCCAGCTCTGTTTTAGGTGCACCAGACTCGGTTTTGATATTTTATCTTTTTGGCTGATTTTCTCTATAAATAACGTCGTAAAATTCCGCATTTTCTCTGTTTTTGGCTAATCCATCTCTTTCCTCTTTTTTTTTCTAAACTTGCTTTTCAAATACAAAATTCCGCATTCATTAGATCTAGAAACACCTAGCTATATTCGAAGTTGCCTTCGCCCTAGACGTGAAAGGTTTAATTTCTGAGGGTTTGGTCCCAAATCTCTCTTTCAATTATTTAATTTAATTGTTTGTTTAGTATTTTCCTTGAAGTTACTAACGTGTGTATTTTGTTATTAGAAAGAGGTACGAGGCATCAAAGTAAGTACTTTAATTGATTTATTGATGTTATGATGTAGAAATCATGTTTAAATTATTATGATATTCCTAGTATCATGTCTAGGGTAATTTTAACATTAAGTACGATTGTTACGATGCCTTTTATTCTCTTCCTAATATTTATGATTGTTAGTATCATGTTAGGGTTAAAGATTTGATTTTTATTGTTTAGTGACATGATAGGGTTTGCTATTAATCTTGTTAGTATCATGCCTAGGATCTTGCTATTATTATGCCTTTACATGATTATTATTATGATTAATATGATTGTTATTATAATGATTATTATCATGATTATTTTAATTATAATTTATTTTTATAATTTTATGATGATGATTATTTTAATTACAATTTATTTGTTTTGATCGCCAATAATAGATTTATTTGTGCATTAATATTCAACCAACATAGATAAATAGGTTTAGGGTAAATCTATTGATTGTATGTTAATTAGAAAGCGCACATGAATACGATCTGAATAAAGTAGAGGCCTATTATTAGGGCAGGTTCAATCTATTTTAGGTTAGATTTGTACCATCATCCCCGAACCCTTATTTGGTTCAAGACCTTATGGAGTTGACGATCTCTTGGATCGTTAAGGGGTGTAACCTTCACCCTGTGAACGGTTTACAAGTTCCTAAAAATTTTTGGCGACTCTTTTTCTCTATATTCTTCCCTTTTGGATGCCACCGTACTTTAGTGTATGATCACAGTGGGGTTCAAGCAAGGGGATTAACGCTTGAAATTATTCCCCACAGTTTTTGGCGACTCCACTGGGGAGGATTTCTATTTTAATTCCTGAATTTGTTTCGGCAATGATTTAGAATGAGTGGATGAGACTAGAAACGTTCTAAGTATTTCATGTGCGTAATTTTGATTAACATTATTGTCATATGCATAAAAAAGATCTCATTGGAAAGACCATCCGTAATGAGTTAAAAACATAGGATTTTACACGTAGGAAATTTGAGAAATATCTTTCACAACTAGGACCGAAATAACACTGCGCGAAACTGGAAAATTTTATCGAGCACAGAAAGCTGTTGAGGCATGTAGGAATTAGCGCCAGGGGCCAGAGCATTGGCGCCAGATTTTTAACTGTAGCGCCAGACGCCAACATTGGCGTCAGGCGCTACAACTAAAACCTGGCGCCAGTCTCTGTTTGCTGGCACCAAATTCCTCCAGTACCGAGCCAGAAATATGCGTTCTAATTTCGACCAGTTTTTCGTATTTTTTGCTCGATCCTACTTCCTGATTGAGTTTTTTCTCACTTTTCTGAAACCCATATGTGTTCTACATGTGGACATAACCCTCAGAGAATTCATGATCCATCTACCTGATTGAACTCTCTGAGCAACAAAGGGTACATCCGAGATTGTTGAATTCACCAAACCATCGAAGCGAGTTTTCTCTAAAACTCGCAGTGTCCCATCCACTCGCGCCAACCCTTCACGGTTAGGCTTCCGCGCGGTGCATCCGGACAATTAACCATGGACCCTCTATTGACTAAACCATATCCCGAACTTTAGAGAACTAGAGCCATGGTTAGGTTGCAAACTCATTGCATCATATTGTGCCTACTTGACTAATTGTGCATTATTTTTTGTGCATATATATTATGTTTCTCTTAACCGTTTGTTTGACTTGTGTTGAGATTAAATAAATTAATGACTTAAAGAACTTTGCCTAATTAATTAATTAATTAATTAATTAATTTAAATGAAGTCTAATATTTTAATCTGAATTGACCTAGTACGACTTTAGGCATACCCCTATTGATTAATAACACCGAAAACAGTCCCAGATCGAAGCTCCAGCATTGGCGCCAAAGTCTGGACTGTAGCGCCACTCTGTGGAGTGTGGCGCCTGGCGACAGCTTTGTCTTCTAGCGCTACACTACACAGTGCAACGCCAGTCCTATCGTTTATTTTGCCGACAGTTTGGATTATTGGTCGAGTCATCACCTAGTGCCTAATTAACAAGTTTGCTAATTAAGTCGGTTAATTTTCGCTGGCAATAATACCTTGTCGAGTCATTAATTGAGTCTAGTCACATAGTCTAGCCACATGGTCATGACACGAGTCTTAACATATCACCTACACTCACTAGTCTTAACACACACTTTGAGTATATGTCACCATGACCATGTCTTAGGTTCATGCATGAGTCGGCTTTTTTCCGTCATTTGAGTCGGGGGTTACATTCTACTCCTAATTCTTCATATCCCTCCATCTACATCATTTTTTCTTCACATTCTATTCCAATATTTCTTCACTTCCTCCATCCATTGCATGTTGAATAGAGTTTGAGTCAAACAATTAACAATGAATATCCCCAAATTCCTTTTCCACAGTACTTGGTCGAGGAGAGAAGGGCGATTAATCAAGGACAACCTCTTTATTCAAGTTTCACTTTTTGATAAACCAATTCGTCAAAAGAGGAAGGCTAAAAAGATAATGGCAACTCAAGAAGAAGTCAATGAGCTTAGGAACCAACTGGTTACCGTGACTGAGACACTGAAGCTCCTCACACTCAAGATCAATGATCCCGTGAAGCAACAACAGATGAACCTCATGCAAGAGAGTCTAAGCAAGCTATCTAGTGACTATAAATTTCAGGGCATGAGTTCACAAGGGGTCTCGCTGGACAAGGAACTTCTTCCACATAAGTTCAACGCCACTGACATTCCTAAATTCAAGGCAACAGATAACCCTTACTTTCATCTAAGAGCTTTCGAAACCATAATGAACATTAAGGGTATCGATAAGAAGGTTTTTCCCTCTCTGTTCCCACTATCTCTCGAAACCTTTTGTCAACAATGGTTCTTTTCTCTTGAGAAAGAAAAAACCTCTTCTTGGGAGTCGATAACAAACGCTTTCATAGATAGATATAAGTGCAACATCCAAGACGAAACAGACCACAGACAACTTGAGATGTTAAAACAAAAAGAAAACGAAGGGTTCACGTCTTTCTTCAACAAATGGAGGGAAACGTCCACTAATATGGTCGAGGCTCCTACTGAAAAAAAGAATATGTGAGGATGTTTATCAAGAATCTCCAAGGGAAGTATTCAAAGCACTTAAAATACCAACACAATTTGAATACTTTCAAGGCTGTCTATAATATAGGCATTGACATTGAAGATGACCTTCTGAAAGATAATAGTGCGAGAGGAAAGAAGAGCGACCATCGTTCTTCTTCCTCTCCCATTAAGGAGGTACATGCCACGAACACCTCTAAATCATGAATCCAAAGGTCAAAAAGGGTGTTCACTCCACTTGGCATGAGTTATGAAACAACTTTCGAGAAGCTACATCACAAAGGACTAGTCATGCCCATAGGGCCCATCAAAGATCCAGTTCCAGAAGCCAGGCCACCTAAGTGGGACCCTAATAAGCACTGCAAATATCATCAAGGAAAGGGTCACGACACTGAGGAGTGTTGGAAACTCAAAGAAGCAATTCAAGATCTGATCGATAACAATGAAACTTCCGAGATTCTAGCCATCGAAGATGACCAAGCATCCTTCGATCCATCACTTCTTATCACACCTGTAGGAGAGCCCATGATCGAGACATCTTATATGACCTCTCTCGATGAAGTGGCCATAATTGAGGAGGATGAAAGTCTTTTCTTGGATAATACCAAGGAAGAATCGTCAAGTCTAAAATAGGACGTTCGAAAACTGCAAGATGTCATTGCCATGCTCTTTAATGTGGTAGAAGGATTAGCAAATCGGGTGATGTCCATTAAACAAAATTCTCGCCAAGAGTTTAATGAAGAACTCAATGCTCCTAAGCCACGGGAAAAACGGACCATTGAAGGATACACACCAATAGGAACGACTTACAATGAAGCTTTTGACTGTCTACATGATCAAGGTCATATTCACTCCATTGGTCCCAGTCAAGACCCTCCATCTGAAAAACGTATTCCCAATGGGGATCCATATTCCTATTGTCGATACTATAGAGGTCGCGGTCACACTATCGAAAAGTGTCTCGCCCTCAAGGATCGTGTTCAAGACTCCATTGATTCAAATCTCCTTCATGTTCCTCCGCGCGACAAGAAGGCCAAAATTAGTAACAATGGTAACAGTGGCTGTAAAGGGAAGAAGAACGACTATCCTTCTTCTTCCGGAAACACCTACTCTAGTAATAGTGTTGGTACTTTCGACCTTAGTGAGATCCTAGCCATGGGTAATCAAAAACAACCGAAAAGGGAATTTACCCCTATTGGAATTAGCTATGATGATGCTTTCGATCGACTCCATGCCAAGGGAATCATTGATCCTATTGGACCTCTTCAAGATCCCTCGCCTGGGAAGAAAGTGCCTAGTTGGAACCCAAACGAACACTGCAAGTACCATTAAGGTAGGGGTCATGCTACTGAGAGCTGTTGGAAGCTAAAGGAGGCTATCCAACATTTGATTGATAATAACAAGCTTCCCATACCTCCAGTTTACAAGAAGAGCGAGTGATGATAAAGCAAACAATACAAGACAAGAGGCGAGCTTCAACGACAAGATTTCGTGACCTCTTTTTTCTATTTCTTTTTTATTTACCCTTTCCCCAATAAGTCTAGCATAGGCACCTTTTTATTCTCCTTAGATTTATTTTGTAGGATCATTATATATTTTCCTTTAATAAAATGAGCATTTATTTCCTTATATATGATCATTTCATTACATTGCATTAAAAAAAATAATAAAAAATAATAAAAAAAATCCATGTCGAACTAAGCACAAGGTATACCAATGATTTGAGGCACCCCTTGTAGCCACATCATATCTCCTTTCACCTTTCTAATTTACAATCCTTTCTTCATGAACCACTTTGAGCCTCGTCTAACGATAGACCTTTCTTTTTTCAACCTACATCTACCTAACCTTGGGATGGGATAGTGTGCAACTTATGCAATTTTCAATTTCATAAAAGGCTTGAGTGATTTCAAAAGATCAAAATAAGCAAAAGCAAAAAATAAATAAGAGTGTACAAAAGGGCAAGTGTTCCAATGTCTTTGATATGAAAATATCTTTGATAAGAACACGTCTCAAATTACGTCTCTTATCGAGTGCTCGGTACCGTGCCTGAGAAACATGAATGCCAAGTGAGTGATAGACCGCATGATCGGGATTGCCCACACTTATAAAAATGAAATAAATGCTAAAGCAAAAGATAAAAGAGAGCTAAAAAAGAGTAGAAATTCAAGCATAAAAATATAAAGATTCAAAAGCGAGGTTGCACACCTTGGGGCTTATCTAGGGTCTTGGGCCTTTATCCCCTTCTTCTTCAAACCTTTATCCTAACCACGTTACAATCCTTAAAAAGACCTTTTTGAGGTATACACACACTTGTGCGAGGTTCGGCTAGAGCTACGTTCGGCCTGATTCCTAACTGATACGTAGGCAACCTCACATCAAGGTGCGGCCGTAATAAACATGCATTCATATTCACATTCACACACTTACACCATGATCATATCAAGGGATTTCCTATGCTCATCCCTATTCACTTAGAGCTAGACTTGGGGGCTTGATCCCTATATCATTAGTTTACCTAGCCTAAGAGTCACCACCATTCGACTCTTTTCAATATATTTTCCCACACACTTAGCTCTTGTGGCCTAGCTTTAGAATCACTATCACACACTGCACAGATACATGACCAAATATATTTCCCTTAGGAACCCTTTGTCATGAAATCTTAACGCTGAAGCATGCTTCGTCAAAATCACTCATAATTGTCATTGCATCACGAAGTATAAAGTGCTTAGCCTCTGTGCCTAAGTTACCTAAATACTTTCATTATCAAGTCAACTAGGATATTTTAAGATGTTACAATCCTTGTACTGTGAGAAACAACGTTTTACTAAGCTCATTCAACATGCACCTTCAAAAACTTCGATTCTTTTTCGCGTCTTTCTTTTTCGGGAGAAAGTCAGTACTCTCCATAAAAATGACTGAAAATTTTTTATTTTTTGCATTTTTGAGTCACATTGAGTCAACACTATGCACACACGAGTCATGTACACATTGAGTCACACGTGTCATTTCGCTTCGAGTCGAGTCAACCTCGAGTCAATCACAGCAAGTCAAGTTTATACCTTGAGTCGTGTCAAGTCAATGAGTCAATAAATAGGTCAACCCTAAGATGATTAAAGAGATTGGCAAAGTTCTATAGTAAAAAATAACTACAGGTGCAGCAGAATAGGGAAGACCCTACACCAGCGTCAGACGACAACATCTAGCGTCTGGCAATAGCTTTTAGCGCCTAGCGTTAGATCACAGTGTCTGGCGACAGAGTCAATTTCTGGCGCCAGAGATATTCCAACAGTGACAGAACAGCAATTTCGGGTTCCTTGGTACGCCAATTAGCCCCTATAAGCAATTTGACATGATTGAGTAGTCGATTTGATTACAACCGCAAATAAGTGGTCGACCTGATGAAAGATCGTCTCACTTAGCTTAAAGCGCCTAAGAATTGGCTCATCACGAAAACACCGACATACTGGTTTTAGCGGAAGCAAAGTTCAGGCGAGCTTTAGAGATCGACAAACGTTGGTCTTCGGAAATTTTTCTTCAGAATATTATCGCAACAAACGTTCAAGTACCGAAGCTCTATTGTTCAGAGATGCGTGAACATCTCCATCAAAGCTCTTTGCTCCAGAGACGCGTGGGCATATCATCAAAGCTCTTTTGTCTAGAGACGCGTGGATATATCATCAAAGATCTCCTATTTTCAAGCTCTTTCGCTCAGAAACGCATGGGCTTCCTATTATCAAGCTCTTTGTTCAGAGACGCGTGGACACATCATTTAGAAGTTCATATTAAAAAAGAGTATAATAAAGAAGCTCAATTGTTCAGAGATGCGTGGACATATTCAAAAAAAGAAGCTCTTTGTTCAGAGGCGCGTGAACATATCAAAAAGAAGCTCTTTGTTCAGAGACGAGTGAACATAGAAACAGCAAGGTGGCGTTCCCTAGATTGTGGAGAGTTGTCACAAACAACTGAGGATTGTTTCAAGAGAAGAAATCTTCGATAGTATTCCCTTGGACGTGGAATTTTATCAATGCGGATGAGGATTGTTTCAAGAGAAACGATCTTCGATAGTATTCCCTTGGACGTGGAGTATTATCATAGCAGAAGAGGATTGTTTCAAGAGAAACAATCTTCGATAGTATTCCCTTGGACGTGGAATATTATCAAAGCGGAGGAGGATCGTTTTAGGCGAAGCAATCTTCTATATTGGAAGCAGTTACAAGCGTAGCAGTTTTCAAGCGGGATGGCATTCTCTAGCTTGCAGGAGGTCATCAAAACAATCGGTTACTTTCAGAGACGTGTGCTCGACGGTGCAAGATACGCGTTTCTTAACTCTTTTATGTATTTAACTAACGCAAGTTTGCAGGTATCGGCGTTACAAGAGTGGTTTAGGATCGCAGAACGTTCTAAATCATTCTCCGTCCCTATCGATACTTTGACTTTCGTTTTCGAAACTTGCGTTTATCCAAACTCAGTCAAAGTGGGGGTTTTTGTAGACACCAATTTGTGTCTCCCCAAAACCAAACCTAGTGATGAGTACCTTTCACGTCGAACCATAATCGAATGAAGCGAAAGTGTGGAAAGTTTAGTGTTGCGGATAGTTTTAATTTCTTTTCTCTTCTCTCTGTTTTTGAAAACTTATTTTAAGAAAACAGCCAATCCAGTTTTGTTGGTCCATGATATGGGTCCAATAGTAGTGTAGTTGGATGGGGCTTGCAAAGACCTTTCCAACGATATATTATAAGCCCAATTCCGATGAATATTGAGGAAGTTATGGCCAATTTACCAAACTGGGCCCGGTTTGAGCCTTATATGCGGCCAAATGATCTAGGGGAGGGCCTAATATGATTTATCATTCCTAATGCAATTAGGAATGGTTTTAGTCTTCTAGATTCTTCTAGAAGGTTCTTTTCATTCCTAATTCAATTAGCATTGATAAATTGACTTTTGTTGACTTTTCAGAGTTTTAATTAAAATCAAAGAACATTTTTGAGGAAAAGATACGATTTTATCCTCTTGTACGGCAAAATTTATCTGATTTTAGAAAACGCGTCAAAAACAGGATTAGCGCCTAACGCCAGACATTGGCGCCTGGCGCTAAGCCTGGGGCCTGGCGCTAGCATTGGCGCCTGGCGCCAATAAGCCAGCGTTGGCGCCAGCTCTGTTTTAGGTGCGCCAGACTCGGTTTTGATATTTTATCTTTTTAGCTGATTTTCTCTATAAATAACGTCGTAAAATTCCGCATTTTCTCTGTTTTTGGCTAATCCATCTCTTTCCTCTTTTTTTTCTAAACTTGCTTTTCAAATACAAAATTCCGCATTCATTAGATCTAGAAACACCTAGCCATATTCGAAGTTGCCTTCGCCCTAGACGTGGAAGGTTTAATTTCTGAGGGTTTGGTCCCAAATCTCTCTTTCAATTATTTAATTTAATTGTTTGTTTAGTATTTTCCTTGAAGTTACTAACGTGTGTATTTTGTTATTCGAAAGAGGTACGAGGCATCAAAGTAAGTACTTTAATTGATTTATTGATGTTATGGTGTAGAAATCATGTTTAAATTGTTATGATATTCCTAGTATCATGTCTAGGGTAATTTTAATATTAAGTATGATTGTTACGATGCCTTTTATTCTCTTCCTAATATTTATGATTGTTAGCATCATGTTAGGGTTAAAGATTTGATTTTTATTGTTTAGTGCATGCTAGGGTTTGCTATTAATCTTGTTAGTATCATGCCTAGGATCTTGCTATTATTATGCTTTAACATGAATATTATTATGATTAATATGATTATTATTATAATGATTATTATCATGATTATTTTAATTATAATTTATTTTTATAATTTTATGATGATGATTATTTTAATTACAATTTATTTTTTTATGATTATAATTGTTATTTTGATAATTTATTATGTTGCTTGATATTATTTTATTATTTATTGCTTGATCACGCCTTTTATGCATGTTTAAAGTGAATTGGTACTTGTAATCACGCTTAATAAGATATTAATAATCTTGTTTAGGGTTAATGTGATTAAGATTCAAGTGATCGCCAATAATAGATTTATTTGTGCATTAATATTCAACCAACATAGATAAACAGGTTTAGGGTAAATTTATTGATTGTATGTTAATTAGAAAGCGCACATGAATACGATCTGAATAAAGTAGAGGCCTATTATTAGGGCAGGTTCAATCTCTTTTAGGTTGGATTTGTACCATCATCCCCGAACCCTTATTTAGTTCAAGACCTTATGGAGTTGACGATCTCTTGGATCGTTAAGGGGTGTAACCTTCACCTTGTGAACGGTTTACAAGTTCTTAAAACTTGTTGGCGACTCTTTTGCTCTATATTCTTCCCTTTTGGACGCCACCGTACTTTAGTGTATGATCACAGTGGGGTTCAAGCAAGGGGATTAACGCTTAAAATTATTCCCCACAGTGAAGCTATATAAGGATTGTACGATTACGAGCCTTTCTCGGAAGAGGGGCTGTAAAACAAACTAGCACTTGCACCTAGGCCCTTCACTACACCCTTTTTCCGACCACCAACGACCTCCCAATATAGCTGGTTATGGTCCGGTTGTGACCCTTCTTGAGTGGAAGACTCGTCAAGCTTCTTTTGGTAGGCTTCTTGAAATCAAACAAAACAAATTTTGCATATTAAACATGTTTATAGATTCAAATTGCGAAAACATACACATTTTCAAGTATTTACAAGGCTATAGGTTTACAGCTTGGCTAAAATGGCTTAAATGGCCTTCTAACTTACCCATTTTCTTTGTTTTTGATATATTCTAAGACTTTGTCATTCAAACAACTCATATTTAGCATACAAAACATGTTTATAGGTTCAAATTGGTTAATCATAGAGATTTTCATGCATATTCAAGGCTATAGGTTCATGACTAGGATAAAATGGCTTAAATGACCTTCTAACTTACCCATTTTCTTTTTTTATGCTATATTATAAGATTTTATCAATCAAACAACTCATATTTAGCATATTAAACATGTTTATAGGTTCAAATTGCAAAAACTTCCACATTTTCATGCATATTCATGGCTATAGGTTCATGACTTGGCTAAAATGGCATAAATGGCATTCTAACTTACCCATTTTCTTTGTTATTGCTATATTTTAAGATTTTATCAATCAAACAACTCATATTTAGCATATTAAACATGTTTATAGGTTCAAATTGCAAAAACGTACACATTTTCATGCATATTCATGGCTATAGGTTCATGAGTAGGCTAAAATGGCATTCTAACTTAGCCATATTCTTTGTTTTTGCTATATTTTAAGAAATTATCAATCAAACAACTCATATTTAGCATACAAAACATGTTTATAGGCATAAATTGCTAAAGCATACACATTTTCAAGCATACACAAGGCTATAGGTTCATGACTAGGCTAAAATGGCTTAAATGACCTTCTAACTTACCCATTTTCTTTGTTTTTGCTATATTCTAAGATTTTATCAATCAAACAACTCATATTTAGCATATTAAACATGTTTATAGGTTCAAATTGCAAAAACTTACACATTTTCATGCATATTCATGGCTATAGGTTCATGACTAGGCTAAAATGGCATAAATGGCATTCTAACTTAGCCATTTTCTTTGTTTTTGCTATATTTTAAGATTTTATCAATCAAACAATTCATATTTAGCATATTAAACATGTTTATAGGTTCAAATTGCAAAAACTTCCACATTTTCATGCATATTCATGGCTATAGGTTCATGACTAGGCTAAAATGGCATAAATGGCATTGTAACTTAGCCATATTCTTTGTTTTTGCTATATTTTAAGATTTTATCAATCAAACAACTCAAATTTAGCATACAAAACATGTTTATAGGTTCAAATTGATTAATCATAGACATTTTCAAGCATTTACAAGGCTATAATTTCACAACTTGGCTTAAATGGCCTTCTAACTTACCCATTTTCTTTGTTTTTGATATATTCTAAGACTTTGTCATTCAAACAACTCATATTTAGCATACAAAACATGTTTATAGGTTCAAATTGTTTAATAATAGACATTTTCAAGCATTTACAAGGCTATAGGTTCACAACTTGGCTAAAATGGCTTAAATGGCCTTCTAACTTACCCATTTTCTTTGTTTTTGATATATTCTAAGACTTTGTCATTCAAACAAATTATATTTAATTAGCATACAAAACATGTTTATAGGTTCAAATTGGTTAATCATAGACATTTTCAGGCATTTACAAGGCAATAGGTTCACAACTTGGCTAAAATGGCTTAAATGACCTTCTAACTTACCCATTTTCTTTGTTTATGATATATTCTAAGACTTTTTCATTCAAACACCTCATATTTAGAATACAAAACATGTTTATAGGTTCAAATTGGTTAATCATAGACATTTTCAAGCATTTACTAGGCTATAGGTTCACAACTTGGCTTAAATGGCTTAAATGGCCGTCTAACTTACCCATTTTCTTTGTTTTTGATGTATTCTAAGACTTTGCCATTCAAACAACACATTAGTTTCCAAAGTTAGGTGCCTAAAATTTCAAATCACAAGTATAAGTGCCTATGTTTTGCTTGCTTCCTTAAAAAATAATTTCATTTGTTTCCAAAGTTAGATATGTTACCGAGATTTGTTGTGCCCTCTTGTTAGCCGCAACTTTTCCTTTTCCTGGAACTTCCTTGAAATGTGTCTTTAGGAGCACCTCAGGAGCAGTTGGAAGCACTCAACCGGCTTTCTGAGCATGCACAAATCAAATAACTCCATAAATGCTTACTGTATGTAACTACTAAAATTTATCAGTATCATTATATACCATTAAGTATTACCATTTTCTTTGCATGCTTTGATGCAGAGATAGAACCTTGTAAGTGTGACGACTCAATTGGATTAGACAGGGAGCCGCCCCTCCTGTTCTTCTTCCCTTTTTCTGACCTCTCAAGAAATACCGGATCCTTTCTTTTCTCCATAATTCGCTCAAACATAGACTCTCCCATCCATTTGGGAACTGACTTGTTTCTGACCGAAACATTGTATGTAATCTCTTTCAGCCTCTTATGTGCCTTCTTTTCATACTCCTTCTTCACGAGGGCATCAAGATCAGCATTCCAAAGGTATTGTTTCTGCAAACAAGAAAAATAAAATGTATAATAATTTATTGTAATAAGTAACCAAAAAACAACAAAGTAAGATGAGTAAACTAAACTTGGGGGTTTTATAATACCGTAAACGAGTTCCACCAGTGGGTCTTAGTAACCTTGTCAACTATTTCATAGTTAAACCATGGTTCGCGCCAATGTGCTTGAAAAATATTTGTAATGGAGGTGCTCACGGTGTTATCATCGAACCTTTGTACCAATAAGCAAATAAATGAAGTCATTACATACAAATCTAACCAAGATTGTTCAAGTTGGAATGAAAATTAAGATAACCATGAGTAACTTACCATAACCCCGTCGGGTGCAAAGTCCTTCTCGCAACGGGGGTAGGAACCTCACCCATGGGAGAGTTACCGTCTTGCGTCTCAGGAACCTGAGTAGATGTCCCAGAACCACCTACACATGGCTCAGGGGATGGGGTAACTTCCGGAGAAGTTTTCGTATTTGCATGGCTTGTCGACGGAAACAATTCTCTCGGGGTGGCATGTCCCAGCTTCCGACGACCACCACCGGCCATGACAACCTACAATAAGAAAAACATTATGAACATCGGTAAAAATCATATAGCCATGTTATATCACGATCTATAAGCTACTGTCACACATAACCTTGGCTTTGCAAAATATAAATAATAACATATTTACACAAGTATATCACATTGAAACTAGGATGGTCTTTTAAAATAAATTGAAATCCATTAAGATTACATAATTAAAAAGTCAAAACAAGGTTACAATCAATCTCTTAAATCTCAGTTGAATTGTCCTCCCCATCAGCACTAAGATCATCATCGGTATCGTCATCCCAAAATCCGTCATCCTCATCCTCGTCCTCACTATAAGTATATTCGAAACTGGACTCGTCTGGAGGGGCATCGGGCAACACTTCATTTTCAGTATCCGAATCTCCAAATCCATCTTCATCACCTTCATAGTCCGGAATGTCATCCGGAGCACAAAGAGTTGGAATGTCAGCACTGGTTTCTTGTAGAAAGTCTTCGTCAACTCGTGCATCAACAACAGACCTCGCCTTTGTCTTGAACACTGCCCACCATTGAGCCTTGTCTCTTTTCAGACTTAGGTAAGGTGAATAGTAGACTTGGTTTGCTTGGTAAGAAAGCACAAATGGATCGTACTTGGGGTATTTTTTGGTATGATTGACTTCTACAAGCTTGTATTGATCAATGTTCATACCCCTAGTGGAATCCATCCAACTGCACTTGAAAAGAACAATCTTATAAGTCCGTAGGGCACCAGTGAACTCCAACTCGATGATATCCTCTAGAAAACAAAAATAATCACCGCCATCTTTATTGGATACGCTTACTCCATAATTCATTGTTGACTTATGTTTTCCATGGCCATAAGTTTGGAATTTGTATCCATTCACATAGAATTGGCTCCAAGTACGCATTCGCTTAGATGGGCCCATAGCCAAAGCAAACAATATTTCATCATTTGGCTTTTCTTGAATCACCTACTCATATGGCATAATTATATAAATAAATTGATATTAGTCGTGAAGTTATAGAAACAAAGTAAGAAAACGTGTTGATGTCAAATGTGTATCATACTCACTTTCAACCTAAACCAATCGAGGAATTCAGCTTCATGTTTAATCCACACATCTTCTTTGCAAATAGTGGGTTGCATTTGAACAATGTGGTCCTCAAACCCCCTTCCATATAACCAGAGAAAGAGTATTAATGAAGGTGGTCGACATTGGATACGATGTAAAATTCAATGAAATCTTAGTGAGTGTGATAATTTACAAATTTAATACCTCTCATATGGTTCCAGAATACCACTATTTCCCAAAACATATAAATGAGCACGTTGTAGTTCTTTTTCATCTAAATAGCGACGAACTCCACCAGTAGAAGCATGTCCATGATCAACCCTAAACAGTTCTGGAACACTATCATCCAAAGTGCTTTCAACATCATCATGAACATTACGACCTAAGTCCCGTGTTTTGGTATCCACTCCTTGTTGGAAGTAGTTAGAGCAAAAGTACCCTATCTTTTCCGTTAAATAAGCATTGCATATTGAACCTTCCACACGAGCCTTATTGCCAATTTTACGTTTCAAATAATTAAGGAACCTATAATAAAAAATATTGAATAAGTTATATGTTATGCAAGAAACTATAGGTGTATAAACGAAAATGGCAGGTATGAGTTTGTAGGAGCTTAAACCTTTCAAACGGATACATCCAACGATATTGGACAGGACCACATAACCTAGCTTCATAAGGCAAGTGAACTGGTAAGTGTTCCATAGAGTTGAAGAACGCTGGTGGAAATATCTTCTCGAGCTTACAAAGAATTTATGCAATGTTTTGTTCTAATCTTTCCATATCACTCAATTTGATGGTGGAACAAAAAAGATCACGGATGAAAAGACTAATCTCAGTAATAGCTTTCCAAACATGGACCGCGAGCAATTCCTTCAAAGCAACTGGCAACAATCTCTCCATGAAGACATGACAGTCGTGGCTCTTTAAACCATGAAGCTTACATGATTGTAAATCTACACATCTACTCAAATTAGAAGCATAACCATCGGGCAATTTCAAGTTCCTTACCCACTCGCATAACACTTTCTTTTGAGCCTTGTCGAGTGAGAATGGGGCTTTCGGCAAAGTGTCTTTGCCTCTCGCATCCTCCGTCACATGTAGTTGTGGTCGTTTGCAATATTTGGCAATGTCATTTCTAGATGCAACTGTGTCTGAAGTATGTTTTTTCACATTCATCACTGTGTGAATTAGTTGGTCAAAGAAATTCTTTTCAATATGCATCACATCGAGGTTGTGGCGGAGGAGAAGAGTCTTCCAGTACGGTAGCTCCCAAAGAACGCTTTGTTTAAACCAACCTAGTTTCTTCTTTTTCAAGCTTGCAAGTGCTTCTGGTCCATCTGTTGCCTTAGCAAAGTGTTGAACTTGTTGCCATAGCTCATCGTCGGACATTATGTGAGGTGGTGTCCCCTTTTCAACCTTGTTCTTACAAAAAGCAATTTTGTTGTTTCGAAAAGGATGTTCGGGAGAAAGAAATTATCGGTGACAATCAAACCAAGACATTTTACCACCATGTTCAAGCCAAAAAGCTTTTGATTCGTCCAAGCAATATGGACATGCTTTTTTACCAGCTGTTGCCCATCCAGAAAGCATACCATAGGCTAGGAAATCACTTATAGTCCACAAGATTGCTGCACGCAAATTGAATTTTTTTCTTTGCGAGATGTCGTAAGTTATTGCACCAACATCCCATAGTTCTTTCAGTTCTTCAATTAACGGTTGCATATACACATCCAAGTTCCCCTTCGGATTTTTAGGACCAGGAACGAGCAAAGAAAGGAACATAAATGGTTTTTTCATGCACATCGATGGAGGCAAGTTATAAGGGGTCAAAATGACTGGCCAACATGAATACTGACCCCCAAACTTGCCATTAGGAGCAAACCCATCGGTACACATACCAAGTCTCACATTTCTAGGTTCAGATGCGAAATCGGGGAAGGATCTATCCAAGTGCTTCCAAGCTTCACTATCACTAGGATGCGCCATTGTGCCTTGGACTCTTGGATTTTTGGAATGCCAAGTCATTTCCTCCGCAACGTTCTTTGTTGCAAACAACCGTTGTAGCCTTGGAGTGATTGGAAAATAGATGAGTTCTTTTATTGGAACCAATGACCCCTTTGAAGTCCTCTTGTATCTATCCCTTTCGCACACTCTACACTTATCCAACTCAGCACCAGCTTTCCAAAATAACATACAACCCTTTGGGCATGCATGGATCTTCTTGTGCGGAAGCTCAAGTCCGTTAAGAATCTTCTTTGTATCATAAAATATTTTCCCCATCTTATTATTGTCGGGAATCGCTTCGTTCAGTAATGAAGCAAACCCATCAACGCACCTATGGGGCAAATTGTATTCCGACTTCAAAGATACAATTCGAGATGCCTTTTCTAGCACAGACATGGAGCTACCTTTGTATAGTGGTTGCTCGACAGCCTTTAAAAGCTCTTGAAATTCTTTTGCTTGAGCATTTGGCTCTTCGTCTGAACCACTAGTACTATCGTCACCTGGTGGTTCATGATTACTCCCAAGAGCATCGAGAACCATTTCACGGTAAGTATTTGGTTGCTCTACACTTGATGTAGGGAACCCTTAACCATGAGAAACCCAGTCATAGTAATCAGGTATAAACCCCTTTTTGTACAAATGGAGTTTTACTGTGTTGGCATCATGAAGACGTCTATTCTTACATAACAGACAAGGGCATCTTACTTCATCTATGCCCGGGCTCTCAAGATGAGCTTCACAAAACCGTATGAATTGTTCAACACCATCCACAAACTCTGGCCTAAGTCTACGAGCATTACCGCCATCGTATCTATCGTACATCCACCAACGCTCTTTCCTTTTCACGGTGACAAATTCTACAACACTATAAAAACAAATCACATTAATCATTCACACTAAACTTGTATTCATTACAATAATGGCATACGATACAATTAGAATCGAAATGATATCCAAAGGTCCTTGTCATGACTTGAACATGAAAGCTGATTTCACATTCTTTATTAAGAGATTTAAACATATGTTATGTCACATGCTTCTAACTTGATAAATAATTATAATTTTTACAACATTTTTTCTAAGATACTTATTATTTATAATTTACAATATTGATTAAATTATTTATAACTTACACTAAAAAATTATATTTATACCATTTCAAAGTAAATTGATGTAACATTAATAAAATAATAGAAGCAATATGATTTGTATAGTTAACAAAGATGGGAGTTTGATAACAAAAATCAAAATATAAAAATATTAAAAAAAACAACCACATTGCATGTAACCCTTCATGAAAAAACAAAATAATTTACAAAATACTTTATAGAACCATAATACAAATTATTGTTCAAAAGATTATCATAACCCCTTAAACATACATATATATTTCTAATAAATCCATTGTAATTCAATAAGAATCATTTTTTTTTTAAAACGAAAACTAAAATTATCCAACACATGAGTTCACACCATCCAATAGTCCTACATTGGACATAAAGAAAAATAAATTTCTCTCTAATCAAAACACATCCAAGTTCTAGCCTACGCACAATAAAGCGTAAAAAATCCAACAATGAACCAAGCTATCAATAGCAAACTAAAATTATCCAACACATGAGATCACAACTCCATAAACAACTAACATAAATATAAATCATATTGCACAAGTAAAAGAAGTAGATAAATAAGAAGGGAAGAAAAACACACAGCTGAGGAGTTGACCAGAAAAGCAGAGGCGGCGACGAAGGTGGTCCTGGTATATGGTGGTGTTACCACTAGTAGAATAAATGTGATGGGAAACTATTATTGGCAAGCGGTTTTAATAATCCACTTCCCATTACTTTATAAAAAAAAAACCAAAGAAATGGCAAGCGGTTTTGGCGCGAACCGCTTGCAATTTAACTAATGGCAAGCGGTTTAGGGTTGAACCGCTTACTATTAGTCAAATTGGCAAGCGGTTCAACCCCAAACCGCTTCCCAATTCAAAAAAAAAGCGGGCTCGTCTCTTCTCCTTACCCTTTCTGACTTCTTCAATTCACTTAATCTTTTTTCCCAAATTTTCAACTCCCGCCTTCACTGTACACTCCTCCTCTCTGTCTCTCCTTACCCTCTCTTCTCACTTCATCTACATTTTCCGGCCACCACCACCACTACTCTATTCCCGTGCTTTTGAGGGTGATTGTGGTTGCTGCGGGCTCGCGCGTGGGGGCTGTTTGGGGTGTGGTTGCTGCGAGCTCGAGTGTGGGTGTTGCTCGAGGCTGCTCGACCGGGTTGTGGGTGTTGCTCGAGGCTGCATGTGGTGGTTGCTGCTCCTAGTTGCTGGTGGTGTTGTTGGATTGGTTGCATTGGGTGGTGGTCTTCGTGGGTGGTGGTGAACCGAGCCCAACACACACCACTACTCTTCCTCATCCCTCAATCTTTCTCTTTCTCACTCTCAAATTAGGGTCAGTTTTGCTAAATTTAAGTTTCATATGTATTAATTTGTATTAATTGTTTGTTTATTCCAAAATTTCAAGTTAGGGTTACAAGTAGTTAACTTAATTTTATTTTAAATGTTTTATGATTTGTTTGTATATTAGATAGTGTTTACTGTTACTTTAATTGTTTAAATGTTATATATATGTATGTATGTATGTATGTATGTATGTATGTATGTATGTATGTATATATATATATATATGTATATATATATATATATATATATATATATATATATATATATATATATATATATATATATATATATATATATATATATAAATATATATATATATTGTTTGAATTTGAGTAGTTTTAAAGTGAAAATTTTTAATAGAATATATATTAGTTAACATTTTAGTTTGTTAAATTAAATGTGGTTAGTAAATTGCAATGTATGAATATAATGAATTGCTATATTGATTGTATGTACGTTAATTTAATTATTAGCACTATTTAAATGAATGAACTTGTTTATTGTTGAATGTCAAATAAATGCAAATAATTGAATGCTTGCATCATCATTTGCCTAGATACCCGTTCGAGTCTTTCTCAATAGGAGAAAGTCTTGAATAGTCCCCAGTTGGGATTGTTCTTGGACGTTTAATCTCACTTAGGTAGTGAATGTATGTCTCTTTTTTTATTTTAAGGAATATCTGGGCTTCTCATTTTCTCACCATGTTCTCTGGGTACATATGTAGGTAAGTTATTACCTACATCGTGTACTTGGAGAACTGGGGGGAAATGCTGCCGGATTTTCCTTAAAATTGAAAAGTTGACATACATTCACTAGTGAGATTAGACGTTCAAGGATGGGTTAGGTTGGAGTGATAAGGACCTTTTGGGAGCATTCATTTTTACGATATATGGATGATATATATGCTATTTACTTTGATTGACATAATAATATATGTTACATTTGTCATTGTTTGAAATGTGTTGGTATGTTTAAAGGCAATTTAAAGCGTCAATGGATCGCGGTTGGATGTATGGTAGACGTGATACATTGGAATTTTTTAATGGGGTTCAAGAGTTTTGCAAGAGTGCTTCACAGTTTCAGCTTAGAACGGGTGTCAATTACCTTTATTGTCCTTGTGTCAATTGTAATAATGTCACTAGGGTCAATAGTGTTGATACCATCATGGCTCATGTACAATGTCATGGGTTTAGGCCTCAATATCATGTTTGGGTTTGGCATGGTGAGAAGGGATCGTATAGGGAGAATGTTGTTGGCTATGTTGAAAGTGCCGAGATTCATGTTGAAGAAGAAAATGGGAGTGATGATGGTGGTGAAGGGGATGACACCGAGGATGGTGGTGGTGATGATCACTTGGATGAGATGATGCGTGATGTTGAAGGTGAATTTGGTGACCGACCTGATGTATTTGAGTCATTATCAGAGGCTACCAAAAATCCTTTGTATCGCGGGTCCAAAAAATACACAAAACTCTCAGCTGTGCTTACACTATTTAACATTAAGTCTAAGCATAACTGGAGTGACACTAGTTTCACTTCTTTGTTGACTGCGTTATGTGATATGTTGCCAGATGGGAATGAACTTCCTAATTCCTATTATTATGCAAAGAAACTAATGTTCCATTTGGTTTGGAGTATAAGAAGATACATGCATGTCCTAATGATTGTGTTCTGTATCGAAATGAATATGAAGAGTTGGAAGAGTGTCCACGTTGCGGTAAGTCGCGTTACAAGCGAGAAAGCTGCAATGCTGGTATTAAAGGACCTCCTGCCAAGGTGTTGTGGTATCTTCCTATTATTCCAAAGTTAAAGCGTCTATTTTCAATACCAAAAGACGTCAAGAACCTGAGATGGCATGCTGAGGGAAGAAAGAAAAATGGTTTTTTGAAGCATCCTGCTAACTCTCCACAATGGAAGAACATCGATATGAAGTTTAGGGCATTTGGTGGTGAAGTCAGAAATTTAAGGCTTGGGTTGTGCACGGACGGTATGAATCCATTTGGCACTCTTAGTACTAAACATAGCACATGGCCGGTACTTTTAGTGATTTACAACTTGCCTCCTTGGTTGTGTATGAAACGGAAATATATAATGCTTTCACTTTTGATAACGGGGCCAAGGCAACCTGGAAACGACATTGATGTTTACCTTGAGCCCCTTATTGATGATTTGAGAAAGATGTAGGACGAAGGTGTTACCGTTTATGATGCCCATAAGAACGAGATGTTTCTTTTGCGTGCTGCCCTTATGTGGACCATCAATGATTTTCCCTCATATGGCAATCTGTCTGGGTACAAGAACAAAGGGAATAAAGCATGTCCCATTTGTATTGATGACACACCGAACGTGTACCTTGAGCACTATGGCAAAGATGTGTACATGAGGACCCGAAGATTTCTTAGGCGCGATCACCCGTATCGTAAGCAGAAAAAGGCCTTCGATGGGAAAGTTGAGGAGGGGGTTGCGCCTAGGCCATTGAGTGGAAAGGAGGTTTATGAAAGAGTGAAGGGTATTCCATGTGTTTTTGGTAAAACAACGAAACCAATTGACCCACACGCTCTCTTTAAAAAGGAATCAATCTTTTGGAAGCTTGAGTACTGGAAAGAACATGATGTTAGACATTGTCTCGGTGTGATTCATATAGAGAAGAATGTTTGTGATGCAATTTTGGGGACAATTATGAACA
Organism: Chenopodium album; assembly: GCF_948465745.1. Lineage (NCBI taxonomy): Eukaryota > Viridiplantae > Streptophyta > Magnoliopsida > Caryophyllales > Amaranthaceae > Chenopodium > Chenopodium album. Next base: position 74,624,578 of record NC_137837.1, read on the forward strand.
TTTCTGGAAAAACGAAGGATGAAAAGAGTGCGCGGTTAGATTTGCAAGCGTGGGGTGTTCGTCCGAAGTTGTGGGTTCAAGCTAAGGTAGGGATGGCGAAGGTTAAGGAAAAGGGAAACGAAGATGGTGGTCAAAACCGTAAGGGGAAGCGCAAGGAAAAGGCCACGGGTATCGCAAAGAAGAAAGGTGATGGAAAAGTAAAGAACCAAAAGGTGTATTTACCTCCGGCTTGCTACACATTATCAAAGGAAGAAAAACGGAGGTTTTGTGCTTGTTTGTATGACATTAAGCTTCCATCTGGGTTCTCGTCACACATAAAAAGGTTTGTTTCCTTAAATGGAGAATTGAAGTTGACAAATATGAAATCCCATGATTGTCACATGATGATGCAAGTATTCCTAGCGATTGCAATTCGTGGTATTTTACCAAAGCACGTGAGAGAAGTTATAACAAGCCTCTGTGGAATTTTCAATACTATTTGCAGCAAATTTCTTGATCCTTTTACACTTGATGCTCTCCAGGCGAATGTTGTGGTAACTTGGTGCAAATTTGAGATGTTTTTCCCACCTTCACTTTTTGACATAATGGTGCATTTGATTCTACATTTGGTTCGTGAGATTAAGTTGTGCGGTCTAGTATTTATGAGGTGGTGCTACCCTTTTGAACGACACATGGGTACACTGCAAGATAAAGTAAGAAATCCAGCCCATCCGGAAGGCAGTATGATACAAGGAATTGTGTCCGAGGAGATTGGGAATTTCGTGGCAGAGTATGTTGCCGTTGCCCAACCTATTGGGCTTCCCACTTCCCGACATGAAGGGAGACTTGATGGTCATGGCACAATCGGGTCAAAAAGGATCTAGGCTGCTTGAGATCAAATCATGCAAGCTCACCTATTTGTGCTTCATCATATTGCGGAGGTTCACCCATATTTAGAAGAGCACATAGATAGTTTGCATGTTGAATATCCATCAAAAGGGGAAAGAGCAGTAATGCAGTTGCATAATAAGATGTTTATTTCAGGAAGTGTTTTATTTTTTTGCATTTTCAACGTATAAGCATGTAATATGAATTAAATATATGAATTGTTTAGAGGATTTATGTGAATTTGTTATGAAACCAAAGAAGTTGGGTAATTAAGTGTTTGTCTTTCATCCTGCCTCAGATTTGATTGCCATTACTGATGACTAACAACATTCTTTGCTTGTTTACTGTAGGTGTGCACATATCATGGATCCTGATGAGAACCTTCATTCTGATGAGGATATAGATGATGATGATGATGACGAGTTGTATGATGTTAATTAGGAGACGGATATGGGCGAACCGGAAGACCAAGCTTATGACGAGTTCCAACATAAGCTTGATGAATATGAGCGTATAGCTGAAACTGCCCCACCTATTGTGGATAATGTGGTTTCCGAGGTTGTAGGTGATTCACATTGTGAAACTCAAATGCAAATCCAAGTGAAAACAACCGGTGGTGGAGGAGGGGTAAAGCCACCGGTGAACAGAAGGAGTAGGGGTGCAACAAAAGCTTTCAAGAAACCCGGCGTTCCTATGGTGCTTGAGTATGATGAGTTAGGTCAACCTACTGGCCAATGGCGCGACAAATTTTCTAGTCAAGTTGACATTCTAACTCGTAAAATACCAATCACACTTGAGTTTGACGATATACCTCACGGGTTGCTTCAAACATTTTGGGACGATACAATGATAAGTATCAATTACATTATACTAAATGCGAAACTTAGAGAACACTTGGCAAAATATTGTAAAATGTTTTCCCTCCAAAACCACTTACCAAAAAAACTCATTGTAATTAAATTATGACTTTTAGTTTGACATAAAATGTTAAATAATGTCCTTTAATATCAAATTGCCCATTATAACTATTATAATTTAATTAATTTATTTCACAATATTTCATACTTTTAACTACGTAATAAGTCTATTTATAATATTTATATCCATTATTTTTGGTAAAATTTATTGTCATTAGAATTATTTAACAATCGTGCATTGCACGGGGTTTAATATAGTGATTAATATATTATTAATTAATACCAATCACACTTTTATTTTTAATTAATATATATGTTGGCAAAAAAAATTAAAAAAAATTGCAAAAACAACCCCCGGGCCTAACCCGAGGGCTGCAGCCGACAGCTGCCCGGGGCTGCTGCCTGGGTGCTGCAGCTGCCTGGGCAGCAGCCTGGGCTGCTGCAGCAACCTGGGCAGCAGCCTGGGTTGCTGCAGCTGCCTGGGCAGCAGCCAAGGCTGCTGCAGCTGCCTCGGCTGCTGCCTGGGTTGATGCAGCGGTGCTGCCCCGATTCCCGGGTTTTTTTTTCGTTTTCTATTTTTTTTTCTCTTGCCTAACGTGGATGTTTGCGCCAATTACAAAGTATGTTCCATATTCCGGATGAGTCGGCCAAGAGAAAAGTCTTTGAAGCTTTTGTACAAGAGAGATTCAAAAACTTCAAGAGTTACTTGAGGACGAGATAGATCCATAAGAAAAGAAGGAGAAGACCAAAGAAAAATGTGCCTGCTGATGGAGAAGAGGATAAACCTGATAAGAAACCGTGGGATTTATATCCACAAATAACGGTCAAGGATTGGGAGAAGTTTGTGGAAAAATCTTCCACTAGGACCGCACTTGTATGTTTTTATTTATCAATTGAGTCGGCTACTGATATTTAGTTTCTTACAATGACTGATGCTAACATATATTTCTGAATGTGTAGGAAAAAAGCAAACAAGCTAGAATCAATGCCGGGAAGAAATTGTATAGCCATCATATGGGTTGTAAGACATTTGCGGAGTCTAGACCAAAGTGGGTCAAAGCGGGTCTATACCCCAAATCCATAATGTCATGATCTGATAAACCACTTTCTTCCACGGTCACAACTTTGGTTAATCGTGCAATTGACTGGTGGTGTGCTATGCATGGGATGGACAAGAAAACCGGCAAGTATGTCATGCAACAGGATAAGAAAGTAGTAGCAGATGCACTTGTAAGCAAACTTTTCTACTTATTAATTATATTTCCTTGTTAAGTACATTATACTTAGAACCGATAAATTTTTGTGTTGTTACAGCTCGAGCATACTTCGGAAGTGATTGAAGGCAAGCTGACTCCAAGCATTGAAAATGATCCTTTCACCTTAGCTTTGGGAAAACCATACCACCCTGGGCGAGTAATTGGTTTTGGCGGGAAACAACTAAGGTGGGAGAAGGTGATGGGTTCAAAATACACCAAATCAGGAAAAAGAAGATCAAGTGTTAATTCCCCACATCGGATTGATGAGAAGGAAAAGGAATCAATTAAGGCGGAGATACGCGCGGAGCTGCAAGAACACATGCAAAGTCAATTCAATGCCATTCTGAAGCACATGAACTTGCCGCTCTTGCCATTTCCCTCGAGTACCCCAGTAGACTCATGTAGTCACCCAGGAGGCCCCGAGGACGATCCAGTAGTTGAGAGAGAGGTAATTTTAGTACAAGGACGAATTACGTCATATGAAGTTCGTCAAATGAGGTCGTTTGCATGTTTAATTATTTTACTTTTGCAGGATCCTAGTCCTATGGATGCAGAGTCATTGAAGAGAGAAAATCCGATGCCTGAACCTTTCCCAGATGTTAAGGTAAACTTCACTACGTAATCAACTTTTCTTATGTTAGGCTTTCGTTTTTTATTTCATAACTTATGTCCTAACTCCTAATCAAATATGTAGGAAGAAACACCTTGTGAGCTTCTTCACCCCGGGGAAAACACTGGTAGACATTTGCAGTTGGTAGGGTATGGTAGTGCACAACCTTTTGACAAGGTGCATTTTAAGTCTAATACTAGCAACCATTACATCTCGGTCGGGATCGATTCTATAGTTGCTGGGTTTGAGGACTTACCACTACTGGTTCCTAGAGAGGAATATGATTTTTTTTAAGCTGCGTGACGCGACCGGTAGCTTTGTGCAATGGCCATGTGATCGGTTGAGGTTGGTAGGAGGGGTAAGTAAACACTACTTGTATGTAACTACTTGTATGTAACTAGATTAACATGTGCTTTGTGCAATGACCATGTTCTTTTATGTTACTAGATTACTATGGAAAATCAGTCCGCTAAAAGGAAGAAGGTGGAGAATCCAAAATCCAAGGAAGAAGGTCTTCCGAACATGGAACTAGGACAAGTGTCGAAGAAGAGTTCGAGATCTTCATGTACTCCACTGGTAGAAGCCAATGTCCTTAAGTCGCTTTCGAAAGCATGTACTTTTCTTCACGACCGTGTTAGTGAGTTGCCTACGGGTACACATATTCAAGTGAACTTGCCTAAGGCATTGTTCCACTATGATGAGGATGCGATCGCATACATTTCTAGAGAGGATCGATGCGACGGAATTTCTAAGCAGTTCCATGCTTAACATTTCCATCATTCAAACTTTCAGGAGGTAAATTAACGAGACTATTTCTAAACATATTGTATTTTTGATATTTTCGTACCAAAACAATGCAACTAGTAATTACTTGCACACATTACTTTCTTGAAGGTCACTACAGGAGCTCCTAAGTAGTAAACCCGATGGTGAAGCAGCAGTTGGGTGGTTATGCCCCGAGAAGACCTCCGTAACCAAATGCTTGCATAACCCTCGTGATGTGATAGATTACCTTGAGCGGGGTATTAGAGAATTAATGTGTGCGGGAAACAAGTTCATATTAGCCCCTTGCTTTGAGGAGTAAGTTTAAATATGTCACTCTTAATTTGTTTATTAAGTATAGATGTTGACGCATAACAATTGATGGATTGATATTTGCTTTAATATATATGTAGTCTACATTGGAGCCTTATGGTGATTTGTGTTTCCAATAACACAATCTACTACTTTGACTCGGCTCGTATATGGCCACCAAGGAAGTTGCTAGTGAATAACCTATTGAATAGGTACATACCGCTTCCTATATATTGTTTTGTATCATCACCTAAGTGATTGAGTGGCTATGTTCCTAAATTGTTTTTTTTTTTTTTTTTTGAAGTGTTATGAAGAATTTGAATTGTCGTTCGGTTGCGGGTCCCACGTGGAAATATTCGAAGGTAAAGCCTTGATATAGTGATTTATTTAATAAAATTGCCTTGAGTTATGGCTATGCATGACTATTTTAACTTTGTGTCATGTTAGTGTGCGCAACAAGACAACGGCGTTGATTGTTCCATGTACGTGATGAGGTTTATGCATGACATAGTCAATAGGTGCACTGAAGCCCAACACATTGAGGAGGTACTTGTTTTTACTTTTTTTCGGTTCAATTTTGAATAAAGGTCGTCCTAAAACTAAGTAGAATGCTAATTTGCTATGATTCCAAACATTAGACACCTAACACTAGTTGTAATTGACATGTTATGATAAAGAAATAGCTCATTAGATAAGAAATGTAGAAATCGGGCAAAGTAGAAGTCAAATAGGCGATTTTGGGTAAAATTCGTCCTAAAACTTAGTAGAATGCTAATTTGCTATGATTTCAAACATTAGACGCCTAAGACTAGTTGTAATTGACATGTTAATACGAAATGTAGAAATCGGGCAAAGTAGTAGTGAAATAGGCGATTTTGGGTAAAAGCCGTCCAAATACTTAGTAAAATGATCTTTTGATATGATTTCAAACATTAGACACCTAAGACTAGATAATAATGACATGTCATGACAAAGAAATAGGTCATTAGGTAAGAAATGTATAAATCGGGCAAAGTAGAAGTCAAATAGGCGATTTTGGGTAAAAGCCGTCCTAAAACTTAGTAGAATGCTAATTTGCTATGATTTCAAACATTAGACACCTAAGACTAGTTATAATTGACATGTTATGATAAAGAAATAGGTCATTAGGTAAGAAATGTATAAATCGGGCAAAGTAGAAGTCAAATAGGCGATTTTGGGTAAAAGCCGTCCTAAAACTTAGTAGAATGCTAATTTGCTATGATTTCAAACATTAGACACCTAAGACTAGTTGTAATTGACATGTTATCACTACTACAAAAAAGGGCAAAGAGACCCGTTGAAATATGCTTGAGAGACCACTTCTGAACGGGTCTCTATCTCAGGGGTCTCTTTGATTAAGAGACCTGTTCTGATGAGGGGTCTGTTTGTGCGGACAAAGAGACCCGTTGTTAGTGACAACGGGTCCGTTATTTACGCGGTGAGATGATAGTTTTGGAACAGTAAGAGACCCGTTGTTTGATATAAGGGGTTTGTTTGACTGCATGAAACAGACCTGTCAGGTCAAATAACAGGTCTCTTTGTTCTTTATATTTAAAAAAAAAAATTCTTTTTTTTTTTTTTTTTTTTTTTTTTTTGCGGTTTGCATTTTAATTAATTTTATTTTTACGCTCTATACAAATTAGCAAAATTGAAGAGCTAAATTATAAATTGGTAGTATTAGTAATTTGTATACTTAATTTTTATGTAACATGCAAATTACACTTCAAATTGATGAGATGAAAAAAAAATCAATGAACATAAAATCCCAACTAAAAAAATTGTTTGAATCTATTGAAATTTACAATTACAATTACAATTACAATTACAGTAATTAGACTTGAATACTCCATTTGCTTCTTCTGTGTTTGATTGTAACGACATCAACGAATCTGACAAAACAAAATTAAGATAACGAATGATTATAATTGAGAATTCCACTAAAACTTTAGATTTATATTAAACAAAGTAAATAAGATATGCACAACAAATTTAAAGTGTAAATATAAAATGTAATTGAAAAACAAACAAACAGGAGAAAATTTTCACCTCATCAAAGTAATTAAAGAACCAGTCGCCGTTATGTTCGTCTATACACTTGGAGCACCACTAATCAGCTATTATCATCGTCTTCTTCGTCGCCATTGCTAGTTCATATCCTGTGAATTAATATTAAATTAAAAAAAAAATCCTCACATAGCATTTCAACAAACTGTTAGAAGGAAAAGACAGAAATTATAACCATTTATTAGAGTTAAACTAAAACAATTCACCCAATTCAACATTCAAATCGAGCAAAAAAAACTAGAAAAACAGCTACACCACCAGACCACCAGTAAAAAAAACCCCGGCCACCCACGAAAAATCTCTAAACTATTAGACCTAAACCCGAAATCACCACGAATAAACTGATGTTCACCCCACCAAAAACATGTAAAATTATTTAAAATAATATAGAAATGGAAATATACCTTTTTAAACACTTCAATTTTGGCTTGTTGGCCAAATTTAACCACGAAAACTTCAGATCTGGAGTTTTCATGGTCAAAATTTACCTTTAATTAAATTTAAGCTTTGATTGATGGTGAATTAGTGATGAAATAAAATAAGGCAACAACAACGTGTTAAGGAGGAAGAGGTTGTGGCGCAATTTCTCCTATGGCGAAAAGAGGAAGTGACGTCGGCGTTGAGGAGGTGATGGAAGCGACCACCGACGTTAAGAAGGAGATGGAAGCAGCATTTTTTGCTTCAAAAGAAAAATAAAATGAGAGGAGAGTGAAAGAGAAAAGGAAAGCGGCGTGAATACATACGAGAAAGAAATAGGGTTTCATATCAATCCTTTAAGTGGTGGGCCCTTACACATATAAGAGACCTGTTGAGTCAATTAGGGGTCGTCTCTTGTTTTTTTTCCTCCATCTTTTGGTGGGCCCTATGATACATAAGAGACCCGTTATCTCTAATATTAGATCTATTATATTAAAGAGAGCCATTAAATTAATCAACGGGTCTTTTATTATAGGTTCCTTTGACCAATTTTGTAGTAGTGTATGATAAAGAAATAGCTCATTAGATAATAAATGTAGAAATCGGGCAAAGTAGAAGTCAAATAGGCGATTTTGGGTAAAAATCGTCCAAATACTTAGTAAAACCTTCTTTTGATGCGATTACAGACCTTAGACACCCAAGACTAGTTAATATGGGTTTGCTCTAAGGACAAATTAGGTCATTTGAAACAAAATGCAAAAAATGGGAAAGTGCGCACCCGAGGCAACTACAGCACCCGAGGCAACAACCTCGGGTTATGCCAGGCAGCTGCAAGCAGCCACCAGGGAACTGCCCAGGCAACTGCAGCAGCTGCCAGGCAACAGCCCAGGCTGCCGCTGCAGCAGCCACCAGGCAGATGCACAGGCAGCTGCACCAGCCACCAGGCTGCTGCCAAGGCAGCTGCTGCAGTAGCCCAGGCAGCAGCCAAGGCAGCTGCAGCAGCCGTGCAAGCAACCAAGCCGCTCCATCAGCCATGGGAAGAAGCCCGAGGATTAATTTTTTGGCCTATTCATGGCACCTCATGCTATTTGGTGTAATTTTTGCGTACTTGTTAGTGAATAAGCTAAATAAGTCACTTACGCCGATTTTTGTTAAAAATCGTACTAAAACTTAGTTGGGTGCTCATTTGATGTGATATCATAAATTACATGCCTAAGACTAGGTATTATGGGCATGGTTTGAGAAAAAAAAAGTTCAAACGAAATAAAATGTAAAAAATGGGCAAGTAGTAGTGGAATAGGCGATTTTGGGTAAAAGCCGTCCTAAAATTGAGTAAAATGATCTTTTGCTATGATTTAAAACAATAGACACCTAAGACTATTTAATAATGATAAGTTATGATAAATAAATAGTTCATTAGATAAGAAATGTAAATAATGGGCAAGTAGAAGTGGAATAGGCAATTTAGGGTAAAAGCCGTCCTAACACTAAGTAGAATGGTAATTTGCTATGGTTTCAAACATTAGACACTTAAGACTAGTTAATATTGACATGTTATGATAAAGAAATAGTTCATTAGATAAGAAATGTGGAAATCGGGCAAAGTAGAAGTCAAACAGGCGAGTTTGGATAAAAGCCGTCCTAAAACTTAGAAGAATGCTAATTTGCTATGGTTTCAAACATTAGACACCTAAGACTGGTTATAATTAACATTTTATGATACATAAATAGTTCATTAGATAAGAAATGAAGAAATCGGGCAAAGTAGAAGTCAAACAGGCGATTTTGGATAAAAAGTCGTCCTACAACTTAGTAGAATGCTAATTTTCTATGGTTTCAAACATTAGACACCTAAGACTAGTTGTAATTGACATGTTATGATAAAGAAATAGTTCATTAGATAAGAAATGAAAAAATCGGGCAAGTTAGAAGTCAAATAGGCGATTTTTTGGTAAAAACCGTCCTAAAATTTAGTAGAATGCTAATTTGCTATGATTTCAAACATTAGACACCTTAGAATATTTATAATTGACATGTTATGATAAATAAATAGTTCATTAGATAAGAAATGTAGAAATCGGGCAAGGTAGAAGTCAAATAGGCGATTTTTGGTAAAAGTCGTCCTAAAACTTAGTAGAATGCTAATTTGCTATGATTTCAAACATTAGACACCTAAGAATAGTTATAATTGACATGTTATGATAAAGAAATAGTTCATTAGATAAGAAATGTAGAAATCGGGCAAGTTAGAAATCAAATATGCGATTTTTGGTAAAAGCCGTCCTAAAACTTAGTAGAATGCTAAATCGGGCAAGTTAGAATGATGTTTGAAATAGTTAACATATACATTATTATTATTTAATTATTAGTTTGAATTTTATGTAATATATGAATGATGTTTAATGTTTGGTATTTTTTTTTCCAAAGGTTTGTAAGATTCAAAGGGAAGGCCCTTTGACAAGGGAAGAAGTTGATGAAATTCGCAACATGTGGGCTTTTTTTGTGACATTTGATGGCATCTAGGTAGAATATATAATATATATGTGTTAGTTAGATAATGAATGAGATTGAGTTTTTTTTATTATGAACAATTAATATTTAGTTACTATCTTTTTTATTTTTTTTAAATATATATGTACATTATATTACTTATTTGTAATTAGTACTAAATATTATTTATGAGTTTTATATATGTTATTATTATTATGCATTTTATTGTTATTGAATTATTATTCTTAAATTTGTAATATTTTTAATTAATTATTAATTATTATTAATATTAATTAATAATAATATTAATAATAATAATAATTTTTAAAATTACACATTAATGTGCATATCAAAACAGGTCACTAATGATATTATTATTAATTAATATATATATAAAAAAAAAAATACAAATGGCAAGCGGTTTTGGCGCCAAACCGCTTGTCATTCCTCCCTAATGGGAAGCGGTTCTGGACCGCTTGCCATTTACATGGCAATTGGCAAGCCCCCTAAACCCATGCGGTTCAGAACCGCTTCCCATTAGGGGGTTTGAACCGCTTCCCATAACATTTTTTCTACTAGTGTACACTTTTAGGCAGGGTATTTATAAAAAATTTTAAAATGAAAAAAATAAATAACTAGAGCCAATTTACCTAGTGGGGGCGATGGAAAAAGACAGAAAAAGGAGGAAGGACGGGCAAAAGAGGAATCCGGCGACGATGAAGCTGCAAAGGGGGTTACTTTGCGACTCACAATTAGCTATTTCAGATTAAATAACGAAATTAAAAAAAAATAAAAAAAAATCAATCAAAAGGTCAAGACTGAGAACATAGCTTTAATCAAAAGTTCAAGAGTTAAATTTCACCATTTTTAACCAAAAATTAGGCGAAAAGGATATTTAGACTATTTAAAGAAAAATATTCAACTATGTAGCCTGATATTAAAGTAATTACAATGAGATAAACCCATGTATTAATACACATTTACGATAAGGTAGCTTAGTTGGAATGCACATTTACCATGTCTAATTCTTAACTAGTCATTATGAATCTTGCATATTAGATAAAATCATGTACAAATTCAACATTAAATCTTAAAGCAAACAAAGTTACATGGCTTATTTAATCGATTCAAGACAAAAATTTCATTACATCCAAACAATTCAATGTGATAGTGGCTCCCTTTCTAATCAAATTGCCACCCCAAACAGTATAATTAAAATTAAACCAAACTTAAAATCCACTTCGACATTAGTTCCTTTCTACTCAAATTACACCAAAGCAAATCAATTCAATTTTAACACAATCAAATTAATCATCAGACTACACCACAATCTATCAACAACAACATCAATGGACTTCAGTATTTCATCATCAAAATATAAACAATTATAAATGAAAGAAAAATTAAAATTGGTTACCATTTAACTCAAATTAAACCAAATAAGACTTTAGAATAACCATATTAACCCTAATTCAATCAAAAAATGAATCAAACCCAATTCCATAAATAAACTGCTTCATTAATCAATCCACAATAAGGTAATTAGTTCATCTAGGAAAAGAAAGAAAGAGAGAGAGAAGGCCATAAACAGGAAATAAATTTTAAAAAAGTAAAATAAAAAAAAAACCAAAATTGCATGACTTACCTGATTACAGTCGACGGAAGACGGAGGAGGCTAAGATAGAAGGAGGAAACCGACGACGTACGCCCTGCAAACGTTGATTTTTGACCGTACCCAATTTTAGGGTTTTCGCCCAATTTAACAAAAATTCAAAACAAAATAATAATACCATCGACTTACCTTGATACAATCGTCGGAAAGCAAATTAAAGGAGAGACGGCCTGGAGGGGAATCCGGCGACGGTGGTCTGCGTGGGGGTTGAATTGAGACCCAAAGTTAGGGTTTTTGAACAAATTAACTAAACTAATAAAATCAAAAACAAAAAAAAATAAACGACATACCAGTGTGTAGCGTCGCTGGCCGGAGACAGGTCGTCGGTGGGAACAACGGCGGAGCAGCGACCGTCGTAGCTGTTCTCCCTCTTCCCCCTTCTTCTCTGCTTCAACCTTTCTTTTCCCCTTCTGAAAATAATGAAACCCGATTTTGTTTTAATTTCTGATTTAAACTCTTACGACTGGTTAGACCGGTCGTAATTTTACAAAAAATAATTCTAATAATTTTAACGACCGTTATAACGGCCGCAATTTATTAAAAAACGGTCGCAATTAATTAAAATTACGACATGCTATGAAACGATCGTAAATAATACTAATTGCGACCGTTTTTTAGCCCGTCGCAAGAAAACAGTCGTAATATGACCGAATTTTAGTTGTGTGCAAGACTTTTCTCGCCAAGTGTCAATGATAAAACTTACACGTGCCAAGTATCGAAAAGCTAAGATGGCCGATATGTCTGCTTTTTGGAGCATATCGGCCCTTGTCCCATATCAATTCCATACATTTAGCATGGTCTCCATTAACTTCAAATTATTTGCTACTAAGGGCCTGTTCACATTTACTGAAATGAGCTGAAATGAATATTTTTATAAAAGAAAGAAATTGAGAGCTGAATTGAAATGAACTGAACTGAACTGAACTTAAATGAATATTTTATGAAAGAAGGAAATTAAGAGCTGAACTGAAATGAACTAAACTGAACTGATTGGAGCTGAACTGTACTGAAATTAAGTTGAAATAAACATTCCCTGAGTTATTCATACAACTATAGCATTAATATACTTCGTATTAGGAAAAGAGAAGAAGTGATTGTATTTTATTGACATATGTGACCAATATATATACCGTTACAATGCTAGTAATTAGCAACTAAGAAAGGTAACAAAAGATTAAAAGGCTAGGATTAGGGAGGAAATTAAGAGAGAATAATATGGAGTTTATATACATCAATAATCATGGATACAATCAAGGAGCTAATTAAGAGGAGTTTATGGTCAATCCTTATCACAATATTCATAAACATGACATAGATTAATGAAATTGAAATGACCAAATTTTCCTCACTTATTCACGATCTACACAAATAATATATTAAGTGTTGAGCTAAATAGAGAATTCGTTCACTTGTAAATATTAGTTGGAGTCGCGATGACCTTCAGAGGATTTAGTCGTCCAACACCGGCGCCTGGACTTTCTGCAACATCTAATGTTTCTCCTTGTCTTCCATTTGGTAACGCCCAATTAAACTCATAAACAAGGCTAGCTAATACAATTTCGGCGCTAGCCATGCCATAGTATGCTCCCGGGCAACCTCTTCTCCCGGCTCCCAACGGAATGAATTGAAAATGTTTGCCCCTCAAATCAACAGATGAGGCGTCGTCCATAAATCTTTCGGGTTGGAACTCAGAAGGGTCTTGCCAAAATTGAGGGTCGAGTTGGATTGCCCATGCGTTTATTATAACTTGAGTTCTTGCAACAATGTCGTAGTTTCTGATTTTGACATCTTTGGAGGATTCACGAAATAAGAGCAAAGGAGCAGGTGGATGTAGTCGAAGTGTTTCCTTGATCACTGCCTTAAGATACTTCATATTCTCCAAATCATCCTCGTTTAATCTTCTTGTATTTGTTTTGACATTTTCCCTTACTTGCTTTTGTAGTTTTTTCATGATCATTGGATTCCTTATTAATTCTGTCATTGCCCACTCCAACGTTGTGCTAGATGTTTCCGTCCCAGCAACAAACATGTCCTGAACAAAATATAATTCATACGTCGTGCAATTTATAATAATGACACGATGAATTTACAAAAGGTTATATTTGCTCTATTCAAACAAGTATTCTATGTTTAACCCACTTGTTTTCACGGTTTCACAACCCATTTTTTACATTAATATCTTCAATAATTTGTAGGAGTAAAAAAAATTTAATATTTGAAAATGCACATTGAAACAAATCTAAATAAATTACTTTTAATTATTTATTTATTTAAAGATTCAATCAAACTTTATGTGGAGTTAATATGATCATCAAATTTTCAAAAATAAATAAATAAATAAATAAAATAAGATCATCACATAAAAAAAATTCGGAAATTTTCACTTTTACCACCTTCAAAAAATCACTTAATTGAATTTACCACCTACATAAAATAAAGTTTTACTTTACAACCACACAAAAATAAATTTTGATCATCTAATTCTAACATCGGTGACGAAAAATGACTGTGGGACCACTTTCTTTCATTTTCCTCCAAATTTAATGTTCCAAACCCGATTTCCCTCTCTCTCTTCCTTTTCTCACCTTTCCTATACAATTTCTATCATTTTCTCACCTTGTTCCCATTAAATTTCTTCTCTCTCCTCTGAATTTCATCTTTCTCTGTGTAAAAGTAAAACCCTAAATCTACTGCAGCCTTGCCATTGGAACTCCACATTGACATGTTTTCTCTTTGAAGATGACATACTTATAGAAGACATTTCCTTCTAAAATTCATTACAACAACATTGAAATTAGTTTTATTTTAACACAATTAGCATAACCTAAGCCTAATTTTACTATCCAATTACAATTTCAAAAACCCCAATTTAATTTTCACTACCATGAACCCTAATTTTTTTCCGCTGAAATTGGGGTTCAATTAATAAGTCATATGTGCAATTTCAATTACACTTAAGAATTGGAATATAATCACGACAACAAATGCAAAAAATTACAAAATACATCATGGAATTTGGGTACCTTCTTCCTATTTCTTGTAGAACTGCTGACTTGATTCAAGGACCACAAATCTAGACGAATTTGATGTAAGATTTTTAGGGGTCAACAAATTTAAGGATTTGAGAACAAAATCGCATGAAACAACCTCAATTACACCATGAATTGTAGAAATGAAGAAGATGGGTTTAAATAGAAAAGGAAATCGAGAGAAATTGGAGAAAATTTCAAAAAGTAGTCGTTATAGTGGGCCCCACAGTCATTTTCCGTCACCGGAGTTAGAATTAGGTGGTAAAATCAAAGTTTATTTTTTTATGTGGTGCTAAAGTAAAACTTTATTTTATGTAGGTGGTAAATTCAATTAAGTGAGTTTTTGAAGGTGGTAAAAGTCAAAATTTTCAAAAAATTCACTTAAAATGATAAATTATGATGAGAATTTATTTTTTTTTTCTAATTTTATATGAAATAAGTATAAGGTGCTTAAATAATTACACTAAACTAAACAACATACTAGCTTTATACTTTCTGTGTGGGTAGATATAATTCTATAGTTGTCATTTAAAATATGACTAGCAGATTATTTTGATGATAAACAATATAATCGGTTCATTTTTAACATTATAAAATAGAGATAATTAGTCTCCTATTATCTACAATGCAAATAAATTATTTGAAAAGTTTAATTCAACATAAAATAATTATTTATGGAGAAACTATAAAAATAATTATAAAAATTACAAAAATGAAACTAAAAAAATTATAAAATAAAATATAGATAATATTATTTTATATCATAAATTAGGTAATATAATTTATTATTTGGAGAAAAATATGTCAATTATCAACCATATAATCAAGAAAACATTATCGTAGTCATATTTCAAACGACTGCTATACAATTTTCAATGGTAATCAGGTGAGAACCGGGAATGGCTTACCAGTATAATGGCCTTGATGTTATCTCTTGAAAGCCATTCTGGGTTTTCGCTCTGAACTTTGAGCAAAACGTCTACAAAGTCTTTGATACGATGTTCATCGCCTTCATCAGTGTACACTTGATCTGAATTCAACCGAATCTCATGCTCTTGAATTATACTCTCAATAAAATCATTTAATTGTTTCCGCACATTTTCGACTTGCCTTTCCAAACCACTCAATCTATCAACCCATCTTAAAGTAGGAACGTAATCTCCCACACTCACCTTCCCCATCACCTTCAAAAGGTCCTTTATAAGCTTATAAAAGCCGATACCGTTTTCGTCAACACCGGTGCACGTCCGTCCTAAGGCCGTCCTATTTATAATCCCTTTGAATAGCGCCAATAGAATTCCGGACAAGTTTAGAATTGATCTATCATAGCTCTTGATTTCTTCGATTACTCGAGCAACTTCTTCTTCTCCTGGACAGTAGCTGCGTCACACAGATGCTCTTCATGTACCGCCATTTTTCACCGTATGAACTAAAAGCTACGTCATTACCGCCGTAGAAGATTTTGTTGATGAATCTTAAGTTAGGCCGGTTGGCAAACACGAGGTCATGTGTCTTCATGATTTCCTCGGCTGCATTTGCGGAGGACACAACAAGGGTCGGTCTGTTGCCTAAGTAGAGCAACATGAGATCGCCGTACTTTTGAGAAAGGGATCGTAGGGAGCGTTGAGGGAATTTACCGAGTTGATGGAGGTTTCCTATGATAGGAAGCTTTGGTGGGCTGGGTGGTAAGTGAAGCATTGTGCTGCGCTTGGTTGATAGATGCCATTTGTATAGAAAGATTGAGAAGAGTATGAAGGGAACAAAAGGAAGAAGGTTGAAAGACATTTTGATTTGGTGTTTCAAAATGACTTGTACTTGATTTATAAAGGATTTTTCAAAGGTACAAAATTTGAGTCAACATTATTTCATTTTGAAAAGATATATAAAAATATTTCATGGCTTTTCATTTTTAGAATTGGGCACTTGATGGCAATAATCTAAGGGTTGGATGAGAGATTGAGAGAGTGTTAAATTGTGACTCAAAATCTGGTAGGGTCGACTTTGAATTCATATATCTCTCAAAATATAAGTGGTTTTGAGGTGATTTAAGTTGGAGGTGATAGATTAGTTCAAGAGATTTCCAACGATAGGTCACATTCCCAATTCTGATAATAAATGAGAAAGTTATGGTCATTTTATGAAGACCTGACAAAGCTGGAACGATGCTAATGACGTGGGCAATTTTTTGGGTCTGTTTTAAGCTTACGTGTTTTATGTAATATATCCTAAACTTTAATCTTTTCTATAAGGAAAATTTGTCAAGAATAAGTCAACATTTGCTTTGTTAACTCAAAATAAGTCAACCTTTTGATTAACTCAAAAAAAAAGTCGAATTTTAAGAGTATTTTCTTTTATTAGGTCAAATGACCTACAACCTACCAAACATATTATTTTTTATAATTTCAAATAATTTAATAAATTTATTTTGTTTAACTATAAATATATTTGATAAACAAATTATTAAAGATTTAAAGTTAAAAAAAATAGCTAAACCCCCTCCCTCCACCACTGCCAGCTTCCCGCCCTGCCAACAGCCGGCGGCCGAAGGCCGGCTACACCGAGACCACCTCCATCCTCCAACGCCAGCGATCCCCCCACCACTCTCTTCCCCTTTTCCTCATTCAGTTTCCCCAACCCCAACCCCACCCTCACCTTCCCCTTTCCCCATTCCCATTTCCCCACAATCTCCTATTGAAAAATGCCCCCTCCTCCCTCGTCCCCACCATGAATTGACCCTCCTGGAAACGCGTAATCAAAACCCTAAACCCATTCCTTGCGAAACCACCCTAAACGGGTTTGGGTTTCGTGTTTCCAAAAGGACCCTTGTGAAACCACCCTAAACGGGTTTGAGTTTCGTATTTCCAAAAGGGGGAAGGGGGGAGCAGGAATGAGAAAGGGATGGGCTAGGTGTCACGTTGGTGGGGGACAAGGTGGGCTGGGGTCGCCGGCGCCGGTGAAGGAAGCTGGCCGCCGGTCTCTAGCAAGGGGAGGGGCTGGCAGTGGCCAGTGGTGGAGGGTGGCTGGGTATTTTTTAGTTTATTTGTTTATTTTATTTTTTTATTTAATTATTAATTGAATTAATTGTTAATAACTAAATAATTAATCTTAATTATTCTTTTAACAAAAGGACCAATCACACAATGACACGTGACATGTTTTACCTTAACTACCGGTTAATTTTTAATCTAACAGGTTTTGACTCATTTTGAGAAGATATATCTTATAAAGGTCGACTTATTTTGAGTTAATCGAAAGGTTTGCTTATTTTGAGCTAACCATATAAAGGTTGACTTATTTTTGAAAAATTTTCCTTGCTATAAAGGCTATTTGAGCATACTTGAGGAATAATTTTAGGGTTTAATTAGGGTTTCTTTATGCTATAAAGACACTCATTAGTTGATCAATTAGATCATACCTTTTGAGCCATTAGATTTAGGACTCCTAGTATTATTTTCTTGTTTTTTCTCCATTATAGTGAAGAAGCTCTCGAATCTCCTACCCGTGGATGTAGGTCTAATTTGACCTTACCACGTAAATCCTTGTGTTCTATGTTTATCTTCTTTATTGTTTTTTTCTCGTTGATTATTTTTCATTGACTTGTTCCGCATTAATCAAATACAATTACACCCTTATTTCCTATCAAAAAGCTTTGTCCACTATCTAACTAAGTCTAATCCAAGTGGATTTACGTCCCATGAGATAATACACTAGATAAATACTGCAGGGCTATTGGAAAAGTAAGTTCCCCCCAACCCAAATAAAACTGTCACTATAATTGGAATGGTCGAAAGTACTTCTATTCAAACTTGTGTTGAATTTAATTTTATAATTATTGACCTCCAATATTTAAGTGTTAAACATTTAAGATGAGGAAAAAATAGTGTTATTAATAGTCTTCCTACAACCTGTATACATATAGTTCAAATTCATACTATATGGTAGCAATGATTTTCTTTCTAGTAAAAACGTTAGATTACATTTGCTTTACAAAATAAAATTGACTTTGAAGTTCATGCCAATTATTTAACATCTTTCCTTGGCTTCGATTTTTTTTAGTTGCAACTTTGGAATAATTTATATCTCTCAAATAATGCCCCAAAGTTGCAACTAAAAAAAATCGGAGCTAGTACTTCAATGTGGTGAGAATCAAGTCTTCAAAAATAAACAAGAGCAATCCTCGAGATGTCAAGTGTCAAAAAGATGTCATGTACTCCGTGAAACCGAGATCAAGGCTACAAATTCTCCAAAAGCCAGAATCAAACAAAATATGAACTAGGTCTCTTTTTACAAGTTTTAAAAACATGTTTTCTAACAAAAAATCTCATTTAAAAGTGATTGCCGACAAATTTTCATTTCTATAATTAGATTCGAACAAACTTTGTCAATTTCACTGGCCTAAAGCACGTACAAGGTTTGTTTCCATATCTCCGTCCAGTGAACCACAACGTGACCCTTTGTCAATAATGCAACTAGCATGCACCACGAGTCACTAATTTAATTACTGTAACACATGTAGTTAGTTCTATTATGTAAATTCCAACTACTAGTACGTACCATTATAACAATTGGTGTGACTCACTCTTTTTTGTCACCATATTGTTTGTAATATTCACCGTCGGAAAACTCGTGACGCATACGCCCTATGTATTAGCCATACAAATATGATGATATTTTGTAAATAATGGAATTTAAAGGTAGAAAATATAATGGCAAAAAGTACCACTACATTAATAACAGTACACAAAAAGTACTATTCAGATAACTTATACTCTAATATAATGGTACATTATACATGTATTATAGTACGCAAAATATACCATTGTACCATTAAGAGAGTAAAAATGTACCACCAAATACCAGATTATCCTCCTATATTGGCTATGAAGCAAAAAAGGAGGGACAGACGGAGTATTGACATGTTCACTTGGATATATTAATCACTTTAAACGTGCTTATTCTGACAACTGATAAATTTTGAGCCAATTGATAAAATATCTTGGTTAATGAGAGAGACATGCAATGTACTCATGGGGCCGCTGGGCGCCTGAGCAGAATTGAAAGCAGCTATATTGACCAATTTAGCTGCAATTTGTAAACTTATTGTGAAGATGGTACAAAAGTGGGAGAGATGGTTTTTCAACTAATTTATTCTTATGTATTATGGAGTACCATGCTAATACAAAAAACCGCTTTTTAAACGGCTGTAAGCAACGTCTGCTTAATTTGTTTGTGAGAGAGTATGTAAATTGATCATACACGACTTCAAACATTATCAGCTTTAACTTTTGGTGAGTTGGTCATTTAACATAATACAAAAGAGACTTCGAATTGCTTGAAAACGATGATTAAAATAGATACAATGATGAATAATGGCACAAATTAATGTTATTAGGCTAGTATGTTGTTGCATCTACTCATTTCTGACTGTTCTCTTCGAAAACTTAGAATTAGGGTCGTTTTTATAGGCTATATGGTGGGAAAATGGGGCTGAGTATAAATAAATTTCTCTTAGATGTAAATTAAAATATTAGAACTTATTAAATGATGAAATCACTAAATTGAAGGATAGTTCATACAAAAGAAAGGTTGAAAATCAAATTGTAAGGTGGTTTTTTTTTTTTTTTTTTTTTTTTTTTTTTTTTTTTGGCACGAAAAAAGTGCAAACTTAACTTTTTGCTGTGTTTTTCAGTTATTCTCTCTAGATATATTAAATTTCCAGTAGTAATTCTTGATTTCTAATAATTTTTATTATAAAAGTGATTTCTTATAATTATAGTAGAATTATATTTGTTATACTTGTTGAATCAATTTGTGGCGTATTATTATATTACAAAAATGTTTTACATACAAAAATGAAAACGTAGTCTAACGGTTTTAATTTTTTGGAAAATTTGACATATTTTCTGCACCAAACTTAATATGTTGTGGTGTACAGTTCACCCGATTAAGGTTGTGCTATTCTTTACACCCAACCTATAGTTGATGCTATTGAGCCTATTTTGCCTTCTTTTTAAAGGATACAAAATTTGAGGTAATCTTGTAGTAAACATATTAAACCATTTTATTTTGGGAAATTATCAATGGTACACCCAAGGTTTGGGCTTTTATCAATGGTACACCAACTTAGTTTTTGTTTATCAGCGGTACACCCAAGGTTTAATACACTCATCTACAGTAACCCTAACGTTAATCAAACGTTAATTAAAGGTTAATTATAGGTTAATTCACTTAAAATGAAATGACTAATTTGCCTCCCTACTCCAAATACATTAAATCGCTCATTTTAAACCTCAACTACCTATATTAAAAACTCCTAAGTCAGAAGATCGTTCATCTTTTTCTTCCTTCTCACTCTCTCCCCTTTTTCTGCTGTTGTGAGGTTCCATAATCGATGGGCGAATTGAACAAAATTCTAGCAAATTCTGCACTTCATTGTTGATCGCTTAAGGTAAGTTTTCATCTGAGTCTTTGATTTTCTGACTTTCGCTTAGTTTTGGTAGTCTATGAATTTTTTGTTTAAATGGTTGAATTTTGGTTTCCATGTACAATTGTTAGCGAATTATGGTTTAAACTATGCACAATGTGCCTGTGATTATTATATGTATATTTGTGTGTGAAAAGGGAAAATTAGAAAGGAGGGAAACTATATATGGAGGAAGAGGGGGTGGGTAGGTAGAGTACATAAAGGAGGGAAAATGAAGAGGGGAAAAAAGGGAGGGAATTTTTTAAGTTAAAAAAATCGAATTAAACCCCAACTTAACCTTTACTTAATGTTTGTTTAACGTTAATTGTATAGTTGATAATCGTGTGAAACCTTGGGTGTACCGCTGATAAACAAAAACTAAGTTGGTGTACCATTGATAAAAGCCCGAACCTTGGGTGTACCATTGATAATTTCCCTTTATTTTTAGTAAAAATATAAAGGATTTTCATATTTTGAATTGTTGTACTTACAAAAACGGAGGGAGTAGTATTACTACATTAATAAGTAAAAATAATTTAATTGACCTTTATGTGACCCAAAAAAAAAAAAGAAAAAAAAAAAAGAAGTTGAAAATAATACTATTTTGGAGGATTCAAATGACAAAGATCGTTATCATCATACACATAGCAGATTAAAGTGGGCACTTGATGGCAAGAATTTAAGGGTTGGATGAGAAAGCATTGTCTACGATCTCTATTCCTAGAGGATATTTTTTTTTTTTTTTTAATTTCTTTGAAGAAAAGGATGCAAAGAAGTGTAAAACACATAAATTTAAAGCATTTAATTACTTGTAATTTTAAAGTATGACTCGGGAATCTCGCTTCACATAGTACTTCAAATATACATCAACCAAAGGCTCGACAAAAACATGTGAAACATAAAACAGTGAAAGCTACTGATGTTAATGTATATTGAGGAGCTAACCTTAATAAAAATCGAGTACATACATTATGTTATTTTCGATTTTAAGTTAATCACTCTTGAAGTTGGCCAATCTATGTGATACACGTGTTTGCTTTTTACTGGAAAGAGGCGGTACAACATAGAGAAAGACTAAGAGCTACGGCTTGCTCGTGGATGTAGCTAATAACACTTCGTAATTGAATCATGTAAAGCTTTCTCTATTAGTTACAACAATAATCAATGAGTAGAAATGACAATAGAGTTGTTGAGTTGTTCAACATAATGGATTTAAGTTGGAGTAACTATTCAATGATGTAAGACATTTAGAACAAGTTTAATTAAGTCCATATAAATTCAAGATTCAGGTTTGATTTGATTCTATATTGGAAAAGTTTTAGGGCAATATTGAATTAGGTTGTAAAATACAGTAAGGCCACGTCGACATCTAAACATATATTCCTAAAACCAAACCCGGCCCAATGATGAACAACCTTTCAATGTCGTGATTGGATGGGTTAAATTTATATTTAATTCATTACATTTCATAAACTAACCCTATTCTTAGTCCATTTATCCAAATCATAACTTATTTTTCTCTTTTCGTGTTCACATAGTTTTTTTTAAAATTTTTTTTTTTTATAATAATATTAGTAATATTAGATATTTACTTTTCATCTTTAAATTTAATTGTTTAAATCCCAAATTTCAGTTTTTTGAATGATAATATTATATACCCATATAGTTCGGATTACATCAACTGTTTTGTTAAAATTAAAACCTCACACACTTACACTACAAGATATTATATCAAAGAGGGCAATTAAAATCGCCCTCATAGGTTCAAATTTCGCCCTATTAGGCAAAGAGGGCGATTTTGAAATCGCCCCCAGGTCGCCCTATTAGCTTCGTCCTATTAGCTTCAAAGGACATACAAATGTTTCGCCCTCTTTGTTAAATATCAAAGAAGGCAAAAAATTTCGCCCTCTTTGATCAATATCAAATAGGGCAAAATTTTCGCCCTCTTTGATTGAATCAAGCAAGACGAAATGTTTCTTTGCCCTATGAAAACAACTCAAACAAGTCAATCGATATTGCCCTCCTTGCTCAAACTTCGCCCTGTTTGATCAAATTTTAAAGGGCAAAACCAAAGTCGCCCTCTTTGTTCAATTTTTAGTTTTTAAAAAAAATAATTGTAAGAGTATTAACAAAAGTATTTAATAATTCTAGGACATTTAGTTAATATAAATTCTAATTTTTTTCATTATATATTCTAATTTTGTCATTATATATACAAAAGTATTAACCAAGTTTTCCTAAATAGCAATTATTTAATAATTCTAGGACATCTTTTGCATCTTCAAGCATCCCCTTTTTCCATCTGATCATTTTTCCAAGAAATGCAACCAGCCTTTGGTGTCCTCCATCCCCAAAACATCAGCACACTGACTTGATCCCCTACCTGCAAACATGACAGAAAAGAATATATTAGTAGGAATGTAGGAACTTGATGATGAATAAATGAAACCTTCAGCAAATCCTTCTTCTTTTCAATTAAATCAACTTTATTCATACAGAGAATACGCTTTTGTTTTAAATTAGGCTCAGACCCCATGCGCTCTATTAGTCTAATAACCCTTGAATTAGGCCTGAGAATCAAGGACAGATTTGAAGGATCAATAAAATTAAGGATTAGTTATGACTTTGTGAACTCAGATAATACAAATGGAATTATGAACAGGCATGCATGAAGAATCATACATATGGAACATCAGGAACAACACAAATGTAGTTATCATCACACAACATTGCAATAAATGTCACATATTGGACAAGTTTAATCAATTAAGTTTTGCAGCTGTGATAAAATATCAATAGACAAATATAAGCTGCAAACCATCAGATGCCAGAAAACATTAAGGACTGACATTTAGGCACATTAGAGATGATTGAGAGTTACATACTCCCAAGACCAAAGGAAGCAAAATACAAGTGGAGCTTAACGATTTTAGCAGAATCCAATCCTGAATTAAAATTATCCCCTGGTGATTTACTTTCACATTTCATGATTTAAAAAAAAAATTGAGAACAAACGCATAAATAGTCACAGAAGTTACATATGCATAGACTAAATCAGTGTATCAGTTATAAAAACCCTATGCCCAAACTCAATGAAAATTCAGAAAAAAAACAAGTCAAAACATTACGATTAATCCAACTTGGAGTAGCTCAGCAAAATTGGCAGAAAGCAACGTACATATCATAATAAAATATTTAGATGGCAGTCAGTAGAATGGGAAAAATTCTCTATAAAGTATTAATAGAAGTAGTGATTTACTCCACATACAACATACTTTGACAGTTAACCATGGCTGGCCAAAAATATCAAAGTAGAAAAAGATACTTTGTATAAAATATTACCTCTATCAAGCATCAAGGCCAATCTTCTCCATGATTAACCGAAGCTTTTGTTCTAGGTCTTCTTGTTTCTTCTTAGACGCTTCCAATTCAGCTCGCATAATATTATTTTCATTTTGTAGTTTTTCAACATTTTGTTCCAGCTCAGCTCTTCCTATCTTTCCATCTTTAGATGACACCGGGTGCCCTTTGCCTAAACCTCGGGCATAACCTGAACGATGTCCAAGAACCTTCACATAAGCTTCTTCAAGAGTAAGATTATCAACCCCCTTTTCACCAATTTCCTTCTCATGCAACTCCTTTAATTCCTTGAACTTCTCCTCAGCCTCATCGTCAAACTTCCCATTTTTATGCCTTACAAGATAAAACAAAGCCAGAATTTTAGTATAAAGAAAAATAAAGTGTTCGTGCATTAGACAAATATTCAATATACCTCTTTGACTTCTCCCATAACTTTAAATACATGGGATCATCTTTAGCTTGGGATGAGGTGACGTTTGAACTAGAACCATTAATTTCGGTGACCTCATTCTCATTTTCACAAGCTTGTGCCTCAAGTTCCTATCAAATCATATACATACACTTGTTAATTTTTGTTTTCTGATACAATCTGAAACTGATTTTGTTGTTAGAAGATCAAGGAGAATACAGTCAGCAGAGTTTCAGAGTCACAGCAGCTAAGACAGAGACAAATTCAGCCAAGACAGAGAACAGATTCAGCCAAGACAAAGAACAGATTCAGCTAAGACAGTGAACATATTCAGCTAAGACAGAGACAGAGACAGACATTAACAATAACTTATACTCACCAATTCATAAATTATGCGAGCTGTTGATTTCGCACCACATGCCGACTTGATCTTCTTTGCAAGAGCATTTGCCCGATTCTTCTCGCTCCTTTCCTACAGATTACAAAACAACATATAGGATTAGTAAAGGGGAAGAAAACAATCTTCTTTGCAGAATTCTGATTACAAGAGCATTCCCATAACTTACCTTTTGTTTAGGAGAGCTCCAATAGTTATAAACAAGCCACTTCCATTGTTCAAGTTTTATTGAAGGTGGGCAAGCATGCTCCGCCTCTAATAAAGATTTGCGATTTGAAAAATAGTCGGCCTTCAACCTTTCTCTCCAATGCCTATAAAGGGTTGAGCATTGAATCCTTATTGCTTTGCGGATGTGTGAACCTTCACCCAATTCGTACTTTGACTACAAAAATATTCAAATTTAGTGATATGAACCTTTTAATAGCAATGACAGCGATTACGAGTTTACGACCCAATATAATGCAGTGTATAAAATGTAAAGAGTACCAAACCTACTCAGCTCACCAATCATCATTGTGTTCTTAAAAATTCACCAATCATTCACACTAGCACTACCACAACCACAATCACAGAATCTGAATCAAATTCTAAACTCCCAACTTAATAATCTCATCATCATCATCATCATATTCATGGACCCGAATTTCCAGCTCAATATTCCGAAATATCAATTGTATAAATATAACTTATAATAATGTCAATAATTATGTACATTATAGAAGATTCTCCAGTATTTTTGCTTCTCCAGTTTCTTCTATTTCTTATTGTTATTTTCCTCTTTACTCGAATTGCAATTCTCTTCGTTTTTCATCAGTTTCATCATTATGTTTTATATTGTTTCTTCATAAGCTATCTGACATTACTAGCATAAATAACAACTCCAAATAACTTGCAAAATCAACAAATTGACAAAAAAATCAACAAATTTAGAGCAATACTAACATGCAGGAACAAATTGACAAAAAAATCAACAAATTAAGAGCAAGGATTTCGAGAATCAACAAATTCTTACAAATCAAAAGCTTAATCACATAGTTTTAAGCCAAAATTTACCAAAATTTTGAGACACCTGAACGACTTGCAATCTGACCGACTTCGAGCAATGATTTGGAGCGAAATCTGACCGACTTCGAGCACTGAATCGAGCGAAGAATCTGAACGTCTATTAGGAGTGAAGAATTAAAGCAAAGAATTAGGTCGAAGAATTAGAGCGAAAAATCTGAACGAAGATTTAGGGTTCATACATTTTTGGGGGAAAACGTTCAGAGAGAAAACGTTTAACTTTTTAATTTTTTATGTCCTTTTGTTTTGATAGAGAAAACCTTTGTTTTATTTTATTAAAATATTTATTGACTAACGAGGGCAAAAAAGGAAGTCGCCCTTTTTGCTATTGACCAACGAGGGCGAAAATGGAATTCGCCCTGTTTGTTTGAAATACAAAGACGAAAGTAACATTAGCCCTGTTTGTTTCTTTTAACACTAGTAGAAAAATTCAAAAAGGCAACCCCCTTTTGGCACCGGTTCAAGCCAAACCGGTGCCAAAACCCGGCCCAAAAATGGGCGGGATTAAAAAAGTTGGTAAAAGGCACCGGTTCAACTCAAACCGGTGCCAAAAAACTAAAAAGCACCGGTTTGAACCGGTGCCTTAGTGAACCGGTGGTTTTTTTTAAACAAAAAAAAAACCGGCCCTTTATTTCATTCATTCCCTCCTTTCTTCCCCCTTCTTTCTTCCTCTTTTCCTTAACCATTCACCTGGCCTTCACTGTTTCATTCGAAAAACCCAAACCAGAAAACCACCACTGCTGCCTCCGTCCCCTCCTTTTGCCTCCACCACTGCTGCCACCTTGAACACCACCAGAAAACCCATAACCTAGTCTCCGTCCCCTCCTTTTCCCTCCATCTCTGCTGTTCGAATTGAAGAAGCCGCACCGCAGCCCTGCTGTTCGAATTGAAGAAGCCTCGGTCTGCCGCCGCGCCGCAGCGCTGTTCTCCTCTTCTCTTCTCCTCTTCTCTGCCGCCGCGCCACCTTCGACCCTTCTTTTGCTGCACCACCTTCAACCGCCGCGCCGCAGCCCTGCTCTTCTTTTCCTGCGTACAACACCGCCTTCTTTTGCTCTTCTCATCAAATTCACCTTCTTTTGCTGCACCGCCTCCATCTCCGCGTACAGCAGCACGCCTCCACCTCCATCAACACGTACAGCAGCACGCCTCCACCTCCACCAGCGCGCACAGTCTTCCAACTAATTTAGGGTAAGTTTTTTTTTTGTTAAAAATTGAACAATTATTTTGAAATATGTAATTCTATTATTTTCAATAGCATTTTGAACAATTATTGTTAAGAAAATTAAAGTCAAGGAATGTATATAATTTTACCTAATTTTTTTAATTTTTGCATTGGTTGTTTATTTAGAAATTTTGAATACATATTATACATTAGAGTAATTTTGTATGTTTAGAGTAATTTTGAATACATATTATAGATTAGAGTAATTTTGCATTACCTTGTACCTTAGTTGAAAAATTTGTATGTTTTAATGGGTTATTTTGAGGTTGATTTAATGATTAATTATGAATATAATAGAGATTAGTAAAAATGTTACTTAATTAGTTGAGTTTTTGTATGTTTTAATGTGTAATTTTAGGTTGTTTTAATGGGTAATTGTGAATATATTAAAGAATTAGTGACCTTGCTTCTAATTAGTTGTGAATAAATTAGAAAATTGTGAATAAATTAGAGAATTGTGATTACATTATAGATTTGTGAATAATTTAGAGAATTGTGATTAAATTAGAGAATTGTGCATAAATTAGAGAAATAGTGATATTGCCACTTAATTAGTTGTGAATAAATTAGAGAATTGTGAATACATTAGAGAATTGTGAATAAATTAGAGAATTGTGAATACATTAGAGATTTGTGAATATATTAGAGAATTAGTGACGTTGCTAATTTTTGTTTTTTTAATATATAGATTCATATGTGAATTGAAGCAAGAGTTTAATAATTAGCTTGAGGACTACGTACATATTGAGCTCAAGTGGGTAGTTGCTATATTGGTATGACTACTAAACTTTACTTAGCTATATTTCTTTCTATTCATCCATTTAATAAAAGTTTATTCATGAAATTGCAACTTGTGTATTGTTTAATTGCAAATAAATACAACAATATATAGAATACTTGAATTGCATCATCATATGCCTAGATACCCGTTCAAGGCTTTCTCATTAGGAGAAAGTCTTGAATAGTCCCCGGTTGGGACTGTTCTTGAATGTGTACTCTCACTTAGGTGGTGAATGTATGTTTTCTTTTCGATTTTAAGGAACATCTCGGCTTACCATTTTCACACTATGTTCTCTGGGTACATATGTGGGTAATTAATTATCTACATCGTGTACTTGGAGAACTAGGGGGAAATGCTGCCGGATTTTCCTTAAAATTGGAAAGTTGACATACATTCACTAGTGAGAGTAGACATTCAAGGATGGGTTAGGTTGGAGTGATAAGGACCCTTTGGAAACATGCATTTTTTCACTATATGAATGGTATATTCACGTTTTGTACTTGAATTTGATTTACATAAAATATGTAGCACTTACACATTATAATTATATGGTGCTATATATATGTTTAGAGACAATTTACTAAATGGAGAAGGATCGTGGTTGGATGTATGGTAGACGCGATACATTGGAATTTTGGAATGGGGTTCAAGAGTTTTGCGAGAGGGCTTTAGCTTATCAACGCACACTGGGAGGCAAAGGCCTTTATTGTCCTTGTGTTGATTGTAATTGTGTGAATGTGGTCGATAGTGTTGAAATCATTAGAGATCATGTATTATGTCGTGGGTTTAGGCAATTTTACCATGTGTGGATTTGGCATGGAGAAAGTGGAGAGTACAGTGGGGATCTTGATCGGAATGATGTGCGTGTTAGAAGCAATGAGATTCATGTGGACGAGGAATACGAGAATGATGAGTATATTGTTGATAATGGTGAGGATGGAGCCGATGAAGATCAGGCGGATGAGATGTTGCAAGGTGTTGAAGGTGAAGTGTTTGAATTATTATCGGAGGCTTCCAAAAAGCCTTTGTATCCCGGGTGCAAAAAATACTCCAAACTATCGGCCGTGCTAACACTTTTCAACATTAAGTCGAAGCATGGGTGGACGGACATCAGTTTTACTTCTTTGTTGACCGCATTAAGTGATATGTTGCCTGATGGGAATGAAATTCCTAAGTCTTATTATTACGCAAAGAAGCTCATGTGTCCCTTTGGTTTGGAGTATAAGAAGATACATGCATGTCCTAATGACTGTATTTTGTATCGAAATGAGTATGAAAAACTGCAGGAGTGTCCACGATGCAAGCGGTCGCGGTACAAGCGCATGAGTTGCAATCCTGGCACGGAAGGACCTCCTGCTAAGGTGTTGTGGTATCTTCCCATTATTCCAAGGTTTAAGCGTCTGTTCTCAATACCAAAAGACGCTAAAAACTTGAGGTGGCATGCAGAGGGAAGAAAGAAAAACAGAATGCTGAAACAGTGGAAGAACATTGATTTGAAGTTTGAGGAATTTGGTAATGAAGTCAGAAATTTAAGGCTTGGGTTGTGCACGGACGGGATGAATCCATTTGGTACTCTTAGTACCCAACACAGCACATGGCCGGTACTTTTAGTGATTTATAATTTGCCTCCTTGGCTGTGCATGAAACGTAAGTATGTAATGCTTTCATTGCTAATAACTGGTCCTAAGCAACCTAGAAACGACATAGATGTTTACCTTGCGCCGCTTATTGACGACTTGAGAAAGATGTGGGACGAAGGGGTTTCCGTTTTCGATGCTCATCAGAACGAGATGTTCACATTGCGTGCAGCCCTTATGTGGACCATGAATGACTTCCCTGCATATGGCAACTTGTGTGGGTACAAGGTCAAAGGGAAAAAAGCATGCCCCATATGTATTGATGACACATCAAGCGTATATCTGACTCATTCTCACAAAGATGTGTACCTACGGACTCAAAGGTTCCTTAGGCGTGATCACCCGTACCGTAGGCAGAAAAAGGCTTTCGATGGAACCGTAGAAGAGGATACTGCGCCTAGACCATTGACTGGTGCTGAGATTAGTGCTCGGGTGAAAGGGATACAAACGGTGTTTGGAAAATCAGAAAAAACTGTGGTCTCAGCTGCTCTGTTTAAGAAAGAATCAATCTTTTGGAAGCTGCCGTACTAAAGAGAACATGACGTTAGGCATTGTCTTGATGTGATGCATATAGAGAAGAATGTGTGTGATGCTCTTTTGGGGACGCTTATGAATATCCCAGGCAAAACAAAGGACGGAAAGGGTGCACGGTTAGATTTGCAAGAGATGGGGATTCGTCCAGAATTGTGGCCTCAAGAAAAGGTCAGAAAGGGAAAGGAGCCGAGAATAGAAGATGAAAGTGTTTCGAAAAAAGGGAAGGAGAAGAGCAAGGGAAAGGGAAATGCCAAAGATGCGTCAAAAAAGAAAGTTAAGGGTAAAGGGAAGGATGAAAAAAATTATTTACCCCCGGCTTGCTATACATTGTCAAGCGTAGAGAAGCGTATGTTTTGTGCATGTTTGTACGGCATTAAGGTTCCATCAGGGTACTCATCTAACATGAAAAGATTTGTAACCTTAAATGGAGAATTGAAGCTGACAAGTATGAAATCCCATGATTGTCACATTATGATGCAAGTATTCCACCCGATTGCAATCCGTGGTATTCTACCGAAACACGCGAGGGAAACGATTACAAGCCTTTGTTCGTTTTTCAATACAATTTGTAGCAAAGTTCTTGATCCTTGTACACTAGATGCTTTGCAAGCTGATGTGGTTGTGACTTTGTGCAAATTTGAGATGTATTTCCCACCCTCATTTTTTGACATAATGGTTCATCTGGTTCTTCATTTGGTGCGTGAGATTAAGTTGTGCGGTCCAGTGTTCATGAGGTGGTGCTACCCTTTTGAAAGACACATGGGTACATTACAAGATAAAGTACGGAACCGAGCCCAACCTGAAGGAAGTATAATGCAAGGGACAGTGGGTGAGGAAATAGGTAACTTTGTGGCGGACTACATAGCCCTTGCTCAACCTATTGGTCTTCCTACTTCTAGACATGAAGGTAGACTTGATGGTCATGGCACAATTGGGTCGAAACGAATGTCACCAGACCGAGATCAGTTCTTACAAGCACACCTTTATGTGTTGCACCATGTTTCAGATGTGCACCCATATTTAGACGAGCACATGGCTTGTTTGCGTGTCGAATTTCCATCCAAAGGTGAAAGGGCACTTATGCAGTTGCATAATAAGAAATTTGTTGATTGGTTTCGTGAACGAGTAATGAGTGGATTGAATGATACTAATGTGACCGATACAGTACGGTGGCTTACGTACGGTCCTAGGGATGATGTCCATTCATTTGAGGGATATGACATCAATGGGTACACTTTTTGGACCGAGGCTCGTGATTTGAAATCTTCCTCCACCCAAAACAGTGGTGTAACTCTTGTGGCATCGTCAAGGGAGTTTGCAAGTTCTAAGGATAAATCACCTGTCGATGCAGAGTTGTCATACTATGGTCGAATTCAAGAAATATGGGAGCTTGATTATTGTGACTTCACGGTTGCTCTTTTCAAGTGTAAGTGGGTTGATAATATCAGACGTAACGTCAAACATGAGGACTTTACTCTTGTAGATCTTGGCCACTTGAATGATAGTGCGGAACCATTTATCCTTGCATCTCAAGCTAAGCAAGTGTTCTACGTAACTGACCCAATGGATTCAAAATGGTCTATAGTGCTAGCTGGCAAAAGAAGAATCTTAGGCATTGGAGATGTTGAGGATGAGGAAGAATATGATGCATTTGATGATTCAGCACCTTTCACTGTTCCTAGACCTGGAGTACTAAATGATATAGACAACGAAGCAGGTTATATGCGATCAGACCACAACGAAGGAATTTCAGAATGAGGTAGTTTGATTAAAAGTTAGTAATGGTTTCATTGCAAATATAGTTTAGTTATCATGTATATAGGAGCATAAGTAGGCGAAAATGATATATTTGTAGTTTGAAATTGCCTAAGTGTACTCATTATCATGCATATACAAGGTTATAGGACCATAAGTAGGTGAAACTGGCATAAATAGCTTCTACTTAACCCAACTCCTTTGTTTTGTGTATGAACTAACATTTATTCATTCTAACAACCTATTTTCCATATGTAGATTGAAATTGGCATTTTGTACTCATTATCATGCATATACAAGGTTATAGGACCATAATAAGTAGGTGAAAATGGCTAAAATAGCTTCTACATAACCATAATAACTATCATGCATATACTTTACTATACACTAATATTGTTTTATGATTGCTTTGACAGGTGCTTATATCTCATGGCGGACGATCATGATCCTCGTTTGGTAGAGGACATTGACGATGATGAGTATGAGGACGAGTACGAGGATGACGACTCCGATGATAGTGATGCTCCTTATGATGTGAATAAGGAGGATGACTTGGGTGAGCCAGAGGATCAGGCTCAAGATGAGTTCGAGCGTAGGCTTGACGATTTTTAAATGTCAGCTGAACGTGCACCGGCCATTGTAAATATAGCACGTGAGATTGTTGGTGAGAACCCGACTCCTGAAAGTCAAGGCCAAGGACAAGATGAAAACAACACAGGTGGTGGAGGGGGGGAAAAGGCACCGGCTGAAAGAAAAAGGAGGGGTCCGACGAGAAGCTTTAAGAAACCGAACGGTCCCATGGTCTTGGATTATGACAACAAAGGCCAACCCGGGCCCAAATGGCGTCGACAATATGCTAATCAAGTTGGCTTATGTTCGCGGAAAATCCCCATTACACTTGTAATGCGGCAAGTACCTCCGGGTTTAATTCAAGCATTTTGGGATGATACAAGGGTAAGTGTGTTTTTGGCACATTTAGACAATTTAAGATACCTTAACCTTATGATTGTTTTTAAATAGAAACTAATAATCGGTTTTAATTTGTGCTTGCAGAGGCAGTTTTCTATTCCTAATGATCCCGAGAAGAAAAGGGTGTTTGTCTCTTTATTAGGGGAAAGATTCAGAGGCTTTAAGACCAAGTTGACTAATCGGTGGATCCATAAGAAGAAGAAGGTGCAAACAAAGTCAAAAAATGCCAAAGAGGATAACCGTCTCCCGTGGCAAATATGGCCGACCGTGTCAAAAGATGATTGGGAAGAGTTCGTTAGAATGAAGAGTCAAAAGAAAGCCATTGTAAGTTTGTGTAAATCTGATGTCAATTGAATAATAACTTGACACTTTTTGTATTAATGAGACTAACATTTTTTGTTTTGTAGGAACTTCGAGAGCAAAATCAAGCGAATGCAGAAAAGAAGGAATACGTCCATCGTATGGGTCCTAAGACTTTTGCTGAAAAGAGACCTGAGTGGGCCGCTTCGGGTTTATACCCTAAAGCGCTTCTAGTGGCATCGAAGGAACCCTCTAGTTCCACGATCACTACATTGGTGAGTCGTGCCGGTGATTTCTTTTGTTCTCTCCATTCGTTTGATAAGAAAACCGGAAAATGGTTCATCAAGGGTCCGGAAGCCAAAAAACTGGCGGATAAGCTAGTAAGTTACCTATGAATTGTTGAAATTAAGTCACTTTTGCATCTAATCACTGTACAAACCATTAACTGTTTTACTGACCTCATTTTTCCTTATGCTATAGCTTGAGCACACTCAAGAGATGGTGGAGGGCAAATTTGAACCAAGTGTGGAGAATGACCCTTTCACCATGGCTTTGGGAAGGCCATACCATCCAGGACGAGTAGTAGGTTCGGGAGGGTCATTTCTTGGATGGAATAAGGTGATGGGTCCCGAATACAAAAAATCGGGTAGATCTCGAGCCAGTGTTAACTCACCGGGGGAGTTGGATGCCAAGGTGGCATCAATTAAGGAACAAGTACGCAGCGAGTTAGTTGGTGAATTGAATGCTTGGGCGAAGATGATGAATTTACCGACTTTTCCGTTCCTCACTCGTACCCCGGTCGACTCATGTTATGAACCAAAAGGACAAGGAGAAGGTGATAGACATGGAGGAGATGAGATACGTGGTGAAGATGTGCCACCTCAGGTAAAATCAATTGGGTTATTAAAAGTTTTAAAATACCGAGTTAATTGAGATTTTAGGTGCAATGATTGATGTACTGTTGCAGGTTCCTACTCCTACACATGCGGACTCGAGGGAGCTTGAAAATCCAACACCGCATGAATTTCCAGAGTTACAGGTGATTTGTAACCCTCTACCTTAATGAATTTTGTTATATCTATGCTGTTGTAAAAGTCCTATTTAACTATCTTCTTTTTATATATATACTTGTGTAGGAAGACACCCGGTGTGCACTTCTAGCTCCGGGGCATGCAAATAGTACCGTGTTGAGTTTGGTGGCGTATGGTAGTGCCCAACCGACGACGGGTGCTACGGCGGGGCCACATCATTACTCGGTTGGGATCGATTCAGTGGTTGCGGGGTTTGAAGACATCCCACTACCCATACCGATAGAGGAGGTTGAGATAACAGCGCTTTGGCAAGCTGTAGGTAGCTTCGTTGATTGGCCACGTGCATGGGTGAAGTTGATTAATAAGGAGGTAAATTAGCTAATCACTTGACTATTTTCTTCATTTCTCAACTTATAAACTCCTTGCATCTCAAAACAACTCATAATCACATATTTATCAGTGTTTGTCATTTGAAATTACATGAAAATCGCCTAGTTCTAAGTTTTTAGGTCCAATTCATCAAAAATAGCCATTTTGACCCGAAATGGCTACTTACTTGCCTATTTTCTTCATTTCTCAACTTATAAAATCCTTGCATCTCAAAACAACTCATAATCACATATTTATAAGTGTTTGTCATTTGAAATTACATAAAAATCGCCAAGTTCTAAGTTTTTGGGTCAAATTCATCAAAAAAAGCCATTTTGACCCGAAAAGGCTACTCACATGACTATTTTCTTCATTTCTCAACTTATAAACTCCTTGCATCTCAAAACAACTCATAATAACATATTTATAAGTGTTTGTCATTTGAAATTACATAAAAATCGCCAAGTTCTAAGTTTTTAGGTCCAATTCATCAAAAATAGCCATTTTGACCCGAAATGGCTACTTACTTGCCTATTTTCTTCATTTCTCAACTTATAAACTCCTTGCATCTCAAAACAACTCATAATCACATATTTATAAGTGTTTGTCATTTGAAATTACATAAAAATCGCCAAGTTCTAAGTTTTTGGGTCAAATTCATCAAAAAAAGCCATTTTGACCCGAAAAGGCTACTCACATGACTATTTTCTTCATTTCTCAACTTATAAACTCCTTGCATCTCAAAACAACTCATAATCACATATTTATAAGTGTTTGTCATTTGAAATTACATAAAAATCGCCAAGTTCTAAGTTTTTGGGTCAAATTCATCAAAAAAAGCCATTTTGACCCGAAAAGGCTACTCACATGACTATTTTCTTCATTTCTCAACTTATAAACTCCTTGAATCTCAAAACAACTCATAGTCACATATTTATAAGTGTTTGTCATTTGAAATTACATAAAAATCGCCAAGTTCTAAGTTTTTAGGTCCAATTCATCAAAAATAGCCATTTTGACCCGAAATGGCTACTTACTTGCCTATTTTCTTCATTTCTCAACTTATAAACTCCTTGCATCTCAAAACAACTCATAATCACATATTTATAAGTGTTTGTCATTTGAAATTACATAAAAATCGCCAAGTTCTAAGTTTTTGGGTCAAATTCATCAAAAAAAGCCATTTTGACCCGAAAAGGCTACTCACATGACTATTTTCTTCATTTCTCAACTTATAAACTCCTTGCATCTCAAAACAACTCATAATCACATATTTATAAGTGTTTGTCATTTGAAATTACATAAAAATCGCCAAGTTCTAAGTTTTTGGGTCAAATTCATCAAAAAAAGCCATTTTGACCCGAAAAGGCTACTCACATGACTATTTTCTTCATTTCTCAACTTATAAACTCCTTGAATCTCAAAACAACTCATAGTCACATATTTATAAGTGTTTGTCATTTGAAATTACATAAAAATCGCCAAGTTCTAAGTTTTTAGGTCCAATTCATCAAAAATAGCCATTTTGACCCGAAATGGCTACTCACTTGCCTATTTTCTTCATTTCTCAATTTATAAACTCCTTGCATCTCAAAACAACTCATAATCACATATTTATAAGTGTTTGTCATTTGAAATTACATAAAAATCGCCAAGTTCTAAGTTTTTAGGTCCAATTCATCAAAAAAGCCATTTTGACCCGAAATGGCTACTCACATGACTATTTTCTTCATTTCTCAACTTATAAACTCCTTGCATCTCAAAACAACTCATAATCACATATTTATAAGTGTTTGTCATTTGAAATTACATAAAAATTGCCAAGTTCTAAGTTTTTGGGTCAAATTCATCAAAAAAAGCCATTTTGACCCGAAAAGGCTACTCACATGACTATTTTCTTCATTTCTCAACTTATAAACTCCTTGCATCTCAAAACAACTCATAATCACATATTTATAAGTGTTTTTCATTTGAAATTACATAAAAATCGCCAAGTTCTAAGTTTTTGGGTCCAATTCATCAAAAATAGCCATTTTGACCCGAAATGGCTACTCACTTGGCTATTATAAGTGATTGTGAGTTGAAACTTATTATTTCTCAAACTATTTAAGATTTCCAATGGAAGCAAAACTTCAAAGAGAAAGAGGGTGGAGAAGCATAAAAGAATTGATCAACCTAAGAAGAAGCTAAGTGAACAACAGTCCAAGAGTTCACAAGCGTCGAAGTTGCACTCTTCGAAAGGTTCACCCATGCCACCTACTCCACTTGTTGAAGACATTGTTCTTCAATCGCTCTCTACTGACATGACCTTTCTTCACAACCGTGCTTGTCATTTGGTCGATCCCATGGAAGTTGCACTTCCTAAGGCAATGTTCCACTATGATGAGGATGCAATTGCATGGATCAACAAAGAAGATGTGAAGGAATTTCTACGTGGTGCAAAGCTTAACATTTCCCTCATTCAAACATTCATGAGGTACTTCAATGCCCACATAATCTATACTTTTTTCAAGTTATTCAAATTGATGGTGATTATCCTACATCTGATAAATTAATCAATGTTCATGCACGCAGAGCACTACAGGAGCACTTAACTGACACTGATTCTCCTTGTAAAGTTGGGTGGTTATGCCCCGAGCAGTTATCCACTACTAAAATCATAGGCAACCCCCATGATGTGCTGTACTATGTTGAACAGAGTATAAGGGAATCAACGCGTGCGGGAGACAAGTTCATATTCGCCCCATGTTATAGAGAGTAAGTCTAACCATGTCAAATTCAATCGATTTGGCCTCATTATATGTTGAATCCTAAATATTAATTACCTTGTCTATTGTGAACTTATGTAGGGAGCATTGGAGCCTCATGGTGATTTGTAATTCCACTAACACAATTTATCACCTTGATTCAGCTCGATCATCGGAGAAGTGGCTCGTGAAGTCTATATTGCAAAAGTAAATATATATAGCAACCTATAGTGATGATTATTGCTAATAATAACTAATTTAGTAATCATACGACTAATCAAATTTGATTGTATTTTTTTATACTACAGTGTTATGAAGAAGCTACATTGTCGTGCTCCAAAGGGTCCAACATGGAAGACACCGTTGGTAATTTACATGATATTATTGTGATTATCTTGAAAATCTATGGTAGTAAATATTTTCTCATTTCCTTTGCATGTTTCACTGATGTGATTTGTTTGTCATATGCTAGTGCGCACAACAAGAGAATGGACTTGATTGTGCTTTGTATGTGATGAGATTCATGCTTGACATTGTGACTCATTGTACGGACACTCAACAGCTTGATGAGGTAAGTCCTAAAACTTCTTGAAATGCTATATTGATGTGATTTCTAGCCTTAGACACCTAATATTATCCAACAATGACATGTTATGAGAAACAAAAAGGCTATTTCACAAGAAAGGTAGAAAATGGGTTGAATAGAAGTCATATGGGCCATATTAGGGCCATTTTGTGTTAATATGCTCTTTTGATGTGATTTCTTTCCTTATACACCTATAACTAGATAATATTGACATGTGATGAGATAAATAAAGTTCATTTAATAAGAAATGTAGGAAATGGGCAAAGTAAGGTCATATAGGCCATATTCGGGCCATTTTGAGTAAAAAGCGTCGTAAACCTTAATAAAATGCTCTCCTATACAATTTTAGGGCTTACACACATACAACTACCCAACATTGACATGTTATGAGAAAGAAATAGTTCATTTGATAAGTAATGTAGAAAATGGGCTACATAGAAGTCATATAAGCCCTATTTGGGCCATGTTGAGTAAAATGCGTTGTTAAACTTCTTGAAATGCTATATTGATATGATTTCTAGCCTTAGACACCTAATATTATCCAACAATGACATGTTATGAGAAAAAAAAAGGCTATTTCACAAGAAAGGTAGAAAATGGGTTGAATAGAAGTCATATGGGCCATATTAGGGCCATTTTGTGTTAATATGCTCTTTTGATGTGATTTCTTTCCTTATACACCTATAACTAGATAATATTGACATGTTATGAGATAAATAAAGTTCATTTAATAAGAAATGTAGGAAATGGGCAAAGTAAGGTCATATAGGCCATATTCGGGCCATTTTGGGTAAAAACCGTCATAAACCTTAACAAAATGCTCTCCTATACAATTTTAGGGCTTACACACATACAACTATCCAATATTGACATGTTATGAGAAAGAAATAGTTCATTTGATAAGTAATGTAGTAAATGGGCTATATAGAAGTCGTATAGGTAATATTTGATAAAAATATATATTTTTTGCCTAATTAATTATTTTTAAAATAATGTTTTTGTATTTCAAGTTTTGCAAGGTCCAAAAGGATGGTCCGTTGACAATCAAGGAGCTTAATGAAGTTCGTGACATGTTGGCGTCTTTCATCACCTTCAACATGTAAATGGCATGCATTGTAATTGTAAATTATTTATGTTAACTTTTGAACTATATATAACTTATTATTCATTATATATGTGTACTTACTATTATTTGTATATGTAATCAACTTTTTTTTTTTGTATTGCGTTTGGGAATATTTATATCTATATATATATATAATTGAATTCTTGTATCTAATATTATTTTTGTATATAATAATTAATAATATTATTATTAGTTATTATAATAATAAAATTATTACTTATTATATTTAATATAATTGCTGGAATTACAGGTTATTATTATTGCAGGTTTTTTTTTAAAAATATTATTGCACGATGGAAAAAAAAAACGAAAAAAAAAAAACTACACAAAAGGCACCGGTTAGGCAGGAACCGGTGCCTAAACTATCTACCACCCAAAAAAAAAATGGCGGGAGAGCAGTATTAGGCACCGGTTAACCGGTGCCTATTCTACCCTATGGCAACGGTTAACCGGTGCCTATTAAACCCTATGGCACCGGTTTTGAACCGGTGCCAAAAAGTAGGTTTTTGGCACCCCTCAAATAGGCAGCGGTTCAAACCGGTGCCTTAGACCGGGTTTGAACCGCTGCCTAATGCGTTTTTTCTACTAGTGTAAGTTTTGTAAAATAGAAAAAACGTTTACATTATATTTTATTGAACAACGAGGGCGAAAATGGAATTTGCCCTCTTTGCTCTATTATAGAGGACGATTTTGTGAATTCGCCCTCTTTGCTCTATTATAGAGGACGAAAAATTAATTCGCCCTGTTTGCTTTGAAGTACAAAGACGAAAGTAACATTCGCCCTCTTTGCTCTGTAATAAAAGGGCAATCTTAATTTCGCCCTGCTTGATAAAAACTAACAAGGCAAAATCAAAATCGCCCTCCTTGATCAATGTATATCGCCCTCTTTGATCTTTTTTCTTGTAGTGTTATTCTAGATAGAATGATAGGAATTTAAATTTTATAAGAATGTTAGAGAGTTGTTCGGTTGCTATTAACTTGTTAATTGTGTTAATTTCTCTGACAATTTTGATTGTATGATAACGCTATTGAATTATTGATTCATCTTTTTCAATTCAATTAGGACATGTCTAATGTTCGCCTAACTCAATCAAGTCTAAGGCAACTAGAAAACAACCCGATTGATCTGATCTTCGGCAAGTTGAACAGATGAAATCCCAAGGAAATGATTCTTTTTTTCGTTTCCCCTAAGGCCTAAACTAAAGAAAATGATATGGAAATAGGTGGCTTAAGTTTCAGTATTATATGTGTTGAACTGCATCCTCAAATTAAGTTTTGTGCCTTTTTAGTGTGAATTGGTTCAAAAAATAGAATTGGATCAAAAAAAAAAGAAAAAGGTATTGAAATATTCTTGACTTTCCTCAAATATAAGGGTCTGTTCACATTTAATGAAATGAGCTAAACTGAATTGATTGGAGCTGAACTGAATATTTTATAAGAGAGGGAAATTAGGAACTGAAATGAACAGAACTGAGCTGAAATGAATATTTTATGAGAGAGGGAAATTAGGAACTAAATTGAACTGAACTGATTGGAGCTAAACAGAACTGATTAGAGCTGAACTGAACTGAACTGAAATTAATTAAGTAAATGTGAATAGGCTCTAAGTGTCTAATTTATATATATGTTTTTTTCATCAGTTTAGATTGTATGTATAAGTATTTTGGTTATACTTAATAATCTATGTGTAGTAATTTTTTTTAGGACTTTTTATGAGAAACTACATATTAAACGTCAATTTTTGTGAGAAACTACCTAATTAATAAAATGTTATAAGTAACCACCTATTTAAATCAAAATGTTGTAAAAGAGTACCCATCTCCAAATTTCCACCTTTGACTAATTTCTCCAACGTTGACCATTTGAGTTCGGTCACGTAACTTTTTAAAAGTTTTTTTTCCTCTTTATTTCCATGTCCCACCGGCAGTGCCACCTCCTCTCCATTGGCCACCACCACACCATTTTGACCCATCACTACAACACCCTAACCCACCTCAAAACACCCCAAAACCAACCTCGTGTATCCCCAAAACCAACACAAGCCCTTACTCCTTCACAATTCATCGTTGCAGCCATCACCGCACCACCACACTACGACTCTACCTCCTAGCGCCACCAATAATAACACTAGTACATCCACTCTTTCTTACTGTACATTGCAGCCCATATGTCACGAGGATCCTTGCTTCCGTGCTCCCCCACCAAGGCGCAAGTAGTAGCCACACCAGTCACCATTATATTTCGACCATTTTTGGCACGCTATTCCAACAACATAGCACATCAACCAAGGCATAAATTGTAGCAATTTCAGCCTGCAAAATGTTGAGCCCAGAAACAACCCACATGTGAGCATTCTCTTGTCCCACGCTAAAACACTAAAAAGGGGGAGTGTAGTATTGTATTGGTAATGGAATCCCACATTAAAAGAATTCAAGAGTTACCACCACAATATAGGGCTAAGAGGCTACTCCCCTCATTGCCATATGGTTTTGAGGTGAAACCTCCTTAATCTTGTAAAGTGGTGGACTTGCACTCTCTCGTGACGGTTGTGGCCCAGACCCGTATCTAACATGGTATCAGAGCCAGGTTCACGATCTCATGAATGGAGCCTTAATGGCTAAACTATACCGGGCCAAAAATTATGGATAGTTCACATGTGAGGGGGGGTGTTGAACCTAGAAACAACCCACATGTGAGCATTCTCTTGTCCCACACTAAAACACTAAAAATGGGGAGTGTAGTGGTAATGGAATCCCACATTGAAAGAATTCAAGAGTTACCACCACAATATAAGGCTAAGGGGCTACTCCCCTCATTGCCATATATATGGTTTTGAGGTGGAACCTCCTTGGTCTTGTAAAGTGGTGGACTTGCACTCTCCCGTGACGGGTACGGCCCAGACCCGTATTTCATACAAAATCAGCCCAAATTTATAAAAAAAAATTATAATGTCAAATGGAAGCATGGGGAGGTAAAATGATGCAAGGGAAGCAAGAATAGAGAAACCGAGGGATATATGGATGAAATTGGGATGGTGGACACCGATTTGGGGGATAAAGGTTAGAATTTGGTTGATTAACATCACGTGACGGATACCTAGGCGGTCAGGAGAATTGGTCAATCCGTAGTCATTTACAGCATTTTTATTTTTATAAATAGTTTATTACAACATTTTTTTCTCGCAATGTTATAAAATGTTATAAAAGGTAGTTTTGAAAAAAATAAAAGTCTTTTTTAAACACTTTTGTAAAAATCATGCAATGTCTGTTTTTCCCCCGATTTGAAATTCCTAGCTCCCCCACTGCAAAAATTATGTGGGAAATTTTCAACCCAGCACCAAAGGAAGAGCACGAGGCTAATTTTCAATTTTTTTTTTAAATGAAGGCTAATTACAAACATAATGTAGTAAATAACTGAATTTTCAATTTTTTTAACAAAGGCATATTAATTTTTTAAACAACTTTTTTTTTTAAATAACAACATTTTTTTCCCTAATTTATGGTTATATTCATTAAAAAAAATTATGGTTATATTTTTATAGCTAAAATATTTAGATAGGTTATAATCTCTAAAATATGAAAAATACGCTTTTTCATATATTCCCTCTCCCAAATAATGCCTTCTAAATCTCACGATCAAATAAAAAAGCTAAAATCATCTTTAAGTTCATTTTTTTTTTAAATTTATTTTTCACAAATACAAAATAAAATAAATTCATCTTTAACGTAAACAAAAGCCCAACTTAAACAATGACATTGCAGATTCAAACTTTAATAATGTCGTATACTCAAAAAAATCATATGACTAATCAAAATTTAACACGAAATTACACATGAAAAATTCAATTAAGCACAATATCATACGATATTAGTCATATTACACAATCTTTTTAATCAAATTGTGTATACACAATTATATTATTTTTAATATCATAAATTAATATTGACCCAAAAATATGATGATTATATATTAATCTTATTAATATCATATATACATAGGTAATTTAAGAATGAGTTTTGGATGAAAAAAAAAGGTTTAAAGTTGTAGATGTTGCAACTATTAATACTTTGTATGAGTTTTCCTCAAAAAAAAAATTGCTATCAATTTTATAATTTTTTTGGATTGTTGTTTATAATATTGTAATTTAGAATAAAAAATTACTCCCTAATAATAAGAAAACAAACAACACTTTGCTGACTGGTCATGACTTAAATGATATGTAAATTAGATATTTTAATTTTTTAAAAATATAATATGTAAAGGCTAAGCTTAAATAACAAACATTATAAACGGTTTAGATTAAATCACTTGGCGTAGTCGAAGTTAGTCATCTGTAGTCGCCTTAGTTGACGAATATATAAACTAGAAGCTGCACTTTCAATCAGGCAGGTTTACACCATTTTACATAGTATGTATAAAAGTCTACACACTAGTACACTACTTCTCGTGAACTTCAAGAGAACTCAGCGATACAATCACAATAGAAGATTATAAGAATACACCAGTGATTGCTTTAAAAAAGGAGTTGATATTTTATTCATATCAACAAGATGAAATCTTTAATCGAGACCAAAAAAATTGAGATAAGCTAAAGCTAAGAAGCAATACAATAAAACATTGCAAAAACTGATGGTAATAAATAATATGATGCAACTCAAAGGTAAATATAAATTAATAATATTATACATAGATTAATGCTAGTTCAATACAATTATACAAGTCATTTATTCATAAACAAAGGGAAATTACTCAACACAAAAGTAAAATCTAAGGTAATAAAATTTCAATAAAAGACACACATAAAATTCATAATTTATGATAATGCTATAGGATGAATAAGAATTGTGCCAATTTTTTCTTGCGTAAACGTGCTAGTAGTATAGCCATCTTCATCATTGTGATAAACGTCATATAATGTCCTTGATAAGTTGGTGACTCGCAAAAGCAAAGCCTTTGGCACGATTTCTGGCCCAATTATTTCATCGTTAATGTCCTTCCATGCTCCCTCTATGTATGCTTGGAGCCCCCTCTTAGCTTCTTCGATGGAGGTTCCGAATTTATCCATGTAGCAATCTATTGAAGACGAAACATGGTTTCTTTTCTTCTCGAACTATAAAAATATCAATAAAAATGAAAAATATTGAGATTTAGAGCATTTGATTATAACACCTATGATCATTGAAAAGTAATAATTTGCAAGAAATAATTAAAAAAAAAAAAAAACACTAGGGTAGATAATTCTTTTTGAGGAAGGAAAGATCGATAATTCTAATAATACATATTATACTCAAGAAAGATGATATTACTAATTTTATTTTGGCTAGCAAGATAATAATAAGTCTAAGGGA
Source organism: Chenopodium album (assembly GCF_948465745.1). Classification (NCBI taxonomy): domain Eukaryota; kingdom Viridiplantae; phylum Streptophyta; class Magnoliopsida; order Caryophyllales; family Amaranthaceae; genus Chenopodium; species Chenopodium album. Next base: position 74,669,091 of record NC_137837.1, read on the forward strand.
AACACCACGATATACTCCACCAATTAGAAATTTAGAATATATATAGTCACATGATGACTTTTTTTTTTCTCACTGGTAAGGAGAATGTGTCATATCGGGCTAGAGCCTTTCATAGGTCCGTACATACCTCATAGCTAGCAATGTCATTCAAGAGCCTGGCGAGTATGCATGAACCTTTTTGAGCCTTTGTTGGCTGGTCGATCCATTCAAAGGCATCCTTATTTGCTATTTCCCCCATGCCTAGGAAAGCGGCAACTATTACGTACAAATAGCCGGCACTTCCAATGGCATTTTCCATGTATTCGTCTAACGTAGGAACAACATTTTGATGACGCCACATAGCTTCAATCAAGTAAGCTTGACATGTAAAGCCCATCTATCAAATAGAATTAGCCATAATTGATCAATGTTCTTATAATAATTTCTCAAAATTAAACAAAGTATATATTATAGATAAGCTTTAGTATGTACTTGTTTTTGGAGATGATAAACACCATATGATCGTTGCTCCAAAGCTAAATTTTGCTCAATTTCATCAAACATGTCTAAGATAACTTGATAAAATACTCTCAAGTAGCTCGGAAATTGGTCGATGCAAGTTTTGTCCCACCTAATATTTCACGAAGTTAAAGTCAAAATTTCTAATTAGTTCAATAATTAGGTTTAAAAAATATTTAGGTTCATTTAGTACATATATTCATGTGTAACGAACCTTTGAATTGCTTCTGTGAAGGGTTTTAACTCTTCAATAGTTCCATAAGAGTCATAGATATCATCTACAATAGATATAATCTTGAACAATTTTGTTAACAACATCCTCGCATACGAGTACTTAGGTTCGTAGTATTCGCCCAAAATCCAGAAGTGAACCTCTACCAATCGATGTCGTACAAAAGGTAATTTTTTTTCCAAATCCAGACTTCTCCACCATCTACACGTTTTAATCATAAACCATAGTTTAGAACATTCAAATTAAAGTATATATCTAAATTAATTAAGTTATCTCAAATAATTACCTGGTAAGCTCTCTAAGTTCGATGTTGTGCAATATTTGAAGCAAGTTAAAATCTAACTTTGCAAATTTAAGCAAAGTTTGATTGTTGCAAGACTTTGACTCATAAAATGAGATTTGATACCACGATTCTAGTCTTGTAGTACGTCGATGGAGGGGTAGTTTCAAGGCATGGGCTACTTGTTCGGCCATGGGAGAGCTTAATTGTGTAGCAAATGAGATTAGATGAGTAGTAGCAAATGTACGGGCTTCGTCGAGTATTTTCTCACCATGTACATCTAGATATGATGCTTCATACAAGCTCAATAAGCCTTGAACATCACTTGCTAGACAATCCTTAAAGCTTTTGTCCTCACATTTGAAGTTTTCAAATACATCTGGTTTAGTACATAAAAATAATGAATTAATAATCTTCAAATGTTAATAAATTTAACACATAAAACTATGCAAGCACAATCTTATGGTGATGAAGATGGTGTCATACCACATGAAACATTGAAGCCATGTTGTCGTAAAAGACGAAAGCGTAGTGAAACATAGTGAAGATCATCCTCATAGCAACCATCAGCATAAAACTTGTCATAGAATTTTTGAAAGATGTCTTCAATTTCATCTTCAAAGTGATATGCTACTCCAAGTCGAATTATATCATCTATAAATACAAGCCTTTCTTTTGTGTCCTTGTCAATGACCAAAAGTTCTTGACGCACTAGCTCTTTAAGTGCTACAGCCTCTTGCTCCATTTGTCCTTGGGTAACCTAAGCCAATAGCCAAAGAGAAAAAGGTAGAACATATTTTAACTTATGGACGATTTCTTCAGACCGTATCCTTTCACCTTTTAAGGCTATGTAAAAAGTATTTGCTTATTTTTACACAAATAATTAAGTTAGATCTAACCAAACTTGATTAGATCGAATTTTTATAATTGGAAAGTTTTTAATAGTCTTTAAGGTTACAAATTTGTATTCAAATAAAATTAAAATTCAGTTAAATATTAAAATTAGATCTAATCACACTAAATCAGGTAAACAAAACATACCCTAAAATAAAGACAACAAACCAAAAAAATTACTCCCTTAATTACCAAATTTGTCATATGGCTTCAATATGAAACCCCTTTTGGATTTGTAAAGTAGAATATCTTGATTAATAATAATAAGTACGTCCCAAACTTAATATTTACGAGCAATAATTATGTTACGTACGGAGTAAATGTAAATCATACCGTATCCGGAGGAGTATAGTTGAAGAAGCGATCGCCCCAAAGGTCTGGATGGTAATTTGCAAGAGGACGAACAACATTTGTTTCCTCAATTGAGCACGGCATATTTACTCAATAAAAGTTTATTCAATATTGAACTCTGAAGTATTTAGGATAAATAGAGTGTTTTATGGTTTTATGAAGAACTATTGAAGGCCAACAAAGTTAATTTATAAGGGAACAAATTTGTCTTATATGTATTGTTTTATTGATCGTTCCATTTGGAATCTTTAGATTTTAAAAATGAGAGGAAATATCCTAAATTCCGCATATAAAAGATCAAATATAGTCATACGTACGGAGTCTAGTTTAATTGGTCTTAGAAGGTATATTATATAATTTTTTTTTTGGTGTAGGTATATTATATAATTAATAGTCAATGTTTATAATTTATTGCTAATGTGAATTTAAAAATTTTTGCAATCAAAGATTTACAATGGTAAACGTATACAGAAAAATAATTATGAAATGAAGGTTGTAATTAATAATTTAAGAATGTAGGTGTATACAAATATTTATATGCATGTTTGTCAATACCTTCTTTATGTAAATAGTACTACATTTAGGAATTGTTCTTTTCAACATACTTAAGAAATTTGTTACTTTGTACCTATTTTTTTATTTATTATTTAAAATCAAATTAGATTAGATTAGACTAGACCGGAACTTTTAATTTATGAATACTTATTGCTAAATGTCTATAATTGCGTATCAAATTTTATATGAAAATTATTCCCTCCGTCCTTTATTGATAGTCTCTTTTGGATAAATTTTAGTCCCAAAATATTCATCCCATATGTTTTTTTAACAACCATTAATATTAAATTTTTACTAAAATTCAATTCAATTTGCAACAATATTTGTGCAAATTTAATTTTCCCATGTGAATTTGGTTTTTCCATGTACTTTTATTACTTTTTCTCTCTACTTTTTTGCATACTCAATGTAAATTTATCTTTCCAGTGTATTTTACTATATCTTATTTATGCTTATTATTTCCCGTGAAAAGTAAGGGACTATCAATAAGGGACGGATGGAGTATAAGTATATTTGAAAAGTACACGATGAGACAAATCTAAAAATATTGAATTTGACAGTGTTTGTTTTTTTTTTTTTTTTTTTTGTTTTTGTTTTTGTGTATTTTTTTTTTTTACATTTATAGACTTAGGCCCCATTCACTTCACCTTATTTTTGTTGAACTGAAATTATTTTTATTGAAAAAAAATTATATTTGCTGAATTTAAATTATTTTACCGAACTTAAATTTATTTTACTAAACTTAAATTATTTTTTCTGAACAGAAATTATATTTTTACTGATTTTCAATTATAATTCTTCTTTAAGATAACTGAATTTTACTTAGCCGAACCTACTTTTACTAAAATGAAATTAATTTTACAAAAATGAAATTAATTTTACTGAAATGAAATTAATTTTACTGAACTGAAATTATTTTTACTGAACTGAAATAATTTTTACTTGATATTATTTTTTAAGGTGAAGTGAACAGGGCTTTGGTGTGGAGGCATCATTGGCCCTTTAAACTAAGGTGAATCTAGACTAGATTCAGCTTACTATTTGCACCAAAAAAAAAAAAAAAAAAAAAAAAAAAAATAAAAAAAAAATCAGCTTACTCTCTCTATTTGTTTTATTTAGAGTCGTGAAATGAAATTTTATGATTTAATTACTTTTCCATACTTCAAAACATAGTCATGTGCACTTTTGTTATATTTATCTTGATTTTTAGTTTCCAAAAATGTATTCTTTATAAGTTTATAATTGTTAGTAGTATGTAAAATGATACGTAGTATACTTTAGTTAAGATATTACATTGATTATTGTACAAAAAGTGAATAGGACAAACAAATAAAAATAGAGGAGTATATTTTTTTTTACCATTTGAGTGGGTTTTCATTTTTAAGCACGTTAAGGCCTTGTTCTTTTGAGGTTATGGGCAGAGTATATTTCAGCAGATCAGAGCAGAGCAGATTTCAGCATGGCAGAGCCGTGTAAAGCAGATTTCATTATTATTATTATTATTATTATTATTATTATTATTATTATTATTATTATTATTATTATTATTAGAGAACCTACAAAATCAATTTACAAGATATTGGTGGGAAGCCGAGATACAATCTAGGGCCCCACCCCTCTAGCTATAGCAAACCCGATCCTGCTGAAAATGTGAGCAGCTGCACGAGCACCAATATCCTGAGTCTTAGCGAACGCATGTACCCGCTTCAACAACGCAATAGCATCCTTCTTTAATTCCCCCTACGAAGAAAGGGAGATTGGAAGAAAACCATAGCCAATAGCCCTGCAACGCGCCCCATACTTGTCCCGCTTCCGCTGAGCCGCCGCCGACACAACACGACCAGGAACGACGTCAGACAACCCAGATTGTGTCAAAGGGGAAGACCCCGTCAAGTCAACACATACATCAAGGCCTCTATCCCAGGAATAAAGCAACACATCTGCTGGTCGTAGAGCCCCGTTGTTCTCTCCAGACAACCTAACGTTAACCTCCTTTCGAGCAGAAATCCCAGACCGAAAACAAATATCCACAAGGGTGTCACGAACAACGTTGTGACAATGTTTAATACCCACCATCCCAGGTCTGCTGCTACTACTACTGCTACTGCTACTACAACTGCTGCTACTACTGCTACTACTACTACTACTACTGCTGCTGCTGCTACTACTACTACTACTACTAATATTAATATTATGGCATTATTATTATAATCATTAAATATTATTTAATTATTATTATTATTAAAAATTAATAATAACTATTATTATTATTATTATTATTATTATTATTATTATTATTATTATTATTACAAAAATTAATAATTACTATTATCTTCAAATATTAGTTATTATCTTTAAATATTAATTTTTATTATAAAAAATCAATTATTATTATTATTATTATTATTATTATTATTATTATTGTTGTTGTTGTTGTTATTATTATTATTAATATTACTACTACTATTATTATCATTATTACTATTATTATTATTATTATTATTATTATTATTATTATTATTATTATTACATATTGATTATTATTTTAATATTATTATTATTATTATTATTATTATTATTATTATTATTATTAATTATTTATTTATTATTATTATTAAATATTAATCTTTAATAATATTATTATTATTATTAAATAGTACTTATTTATTTATTATTATTATTATTAAATATTAATTTTTAATAATATCATTATTATTAAATATAATTTATTTATTATTATTATTAAATATTAATTATTATTATAATAATAATTCAATATTAATTATTATTATTATTATTAAATATTAATTGTTTATTATTATTATTATTAAATATTAATTATTATTATAATAATTCAATATTAAGTATTATTTTTAAGTAGAGTGGAGCAGAGCAGAGCAGAGCAGCTCTAAAGAACAGGGCCTAAGACTATTAAGTTTTAAGATTTGTTTTTAGGATAAAGTTTAATAATTTCAAGAATGTTAGTCTCCTAGTCCCTCATTATTTTTCCCATTATCCTTATTAATGTTTAAAAAAGTATTTCCTATTTTTATTTATAGTTATATTTATTCCCACAACACCGTGCAGATAAATAATATAAAAACATTACTGTCACAAAAATTTTCCTAAAAACTATGCTGACATTAAATAAAAAATTAATTCATAAGGATTTTTTTTAATGATATATTTAGCCCTTAGGGCTATATATAAACGAGAAGGTATTGGGTGCGGCAAGCCGCACCAAACAATTCGTGCATCATGTATATATGATATGCAATATTTGATACTTCCTCCGTTTCTTTTTAGTTGACACGTGTCTTTAGTCACGTTTGCCAATGCATATATTAAATTATTAATATCTTTAATTACCGATAAGCAAAAATTATAAAAAGTTGATATTATGAAAATATATATTGTGACGAATCTAACAAGATCCCACTTGGCTATATTTTTCCTCACATATAAATCACAAAACATGGTCAAAGGGAAGCGAGTGAATAGTGCTAAAGTCAAAACATGCCAACAAATAAAAAAAGGAGGTAGTATAGGATATGTATTATTTGATAGATCGAGGATATGTACAACTTGTTGGAGGATATGTATTATTTGATAGAGGATACGTATAGTTTGTTAGTAGGAATATTTATTGTTTGTTATATGATAGTAGTATCTGATAGAGGATATGTACAATTTATCTTTGATAGAGGATACGTACCGCTTGTTGGAGGATATGATGTAGTATTTGGTGGAGGATATGTGTTAGTTAATAGAGGATACGTACAGTTTATTAAAAGATATATAGTATTTGATGGAGGATATGTAGTATTTAATAGAGGATATGTACAATTTGTTGGAGAATATGTGTTACAACAATGATATCATGTAATCAATATATAGAAGATATCATCAAGCATATACATGATATCATGTAACCAATAGAGAATATCATTGCACAAACAGATAATATCATATATAGGCGATATGCTGTCATATACATCCACAGTAAATGATATCATCTAATAGAGGATCATGGAACTAATAAAGGATATCATAGAATACAGGATTATCATAGACACAATAGATGACATCATATAACCAATAGAGAATAATATCATCCAACAAACTAATAGAGGATATCATCCAACCTACAACTGATATCATATAACCGTTAGAGGATATATATATTATCCAACCTATAAATGATATCATGCATCTAGGTATTGGATGACATCATCTAGCTTATATGAAGTAGATGATATCATAGAATCAATGAAAGATATCATATCGCCTATAGATAATATCATGAAACCTATGTAATAGAGGATATCATTGAACTTATAGAGAATATCATGGAACCAATACGGGATATCATCTAGACAATGGATGATATCATCGATCTTAGCTCATAGAGAATATCATCAACCTTATATATGATATCATCCAGCTTATTATATATAATATAATCCAGACAATAGTATTTATTTTATAAAAATAATTAAAATTAAAGGTCAACAATGGCGGAACCACCATTAAACGTCCCGTACTAAGCTCATGGGTATAACATAACATGCTCATTTCTCAACTAATATACATGTATTTGTTATCAAAATGCTCACAATTTAGCATAAAATCACATAGGACGACAATCAATTCAATAATTATACATCATACAAGAAAGCCTCAAATTGATTTTTTTTGGGCATTTTTCAAAAAATCCGATAATCTCAAGCAATTATCAAGCCAATTCAAGCATAAATTATGGACAAATATTATAAATAACAATCTTTATTTTCTCTATCCGCTCCATTCTCTATTTCAATTCAAGCATAAATCATGGACAAATAAAATGGAGAAATTTAGTAGAAAGTTGAGGAGAGAGAAAATAGTGGTGGGTTAAAGGTGAAGGAGGAGAGAGAAAGTGAATTAGGATTGAGTGGGAGGACAATTGGTGGAGGTGAGTGGAAATGAGGGTGTGAGAACAGCAAAAACGGTCGCTGAAATTAAAATTCTTGCGACCACCTCAGACGGTCGCTAAAAATAGCAAAAACGGTCGCTGAAATTAATTGCGACCGTCAACGGTCGTACTGTCATAGTCGTTATTCACTTGGCCACAAAAATACATATATTATTACGACTGGTTGACGGTCGCAATAAATTTGCAACCGTTTTCCTTATTTTCAACAACCGGTACTGAAACGGTCGTAAATATTATTAATTACGACTAGTACAATAACGGTTGCATATATTACACTTTGCGACAACTTTAGACGGCCGCTAAAAAAAACAAAAATAAACGAAACCCAGTATATTTGAAACAAAACTATAAACCAAAATCATACAAAAAAAATCAACCAAAAATTAAATTAACCCAAAAGGCAAAAATCAAATCAAAATACAACTAAAAATTACGAACCACTAAAATCAAACCTAAAATAAAAAAAATTTAACAAAAATCAGACCAAAATTCATAAGAAAAATCTAACTAAATATTAATTAAACCAAACAAAAAAAAAATTGACCAAAATTTATATCCAAAAGAATTAAACCCATAAAAATTAAACCCAAAAAAATTGACCAAACAAAAAACAAAATAAAACCCACATAAAAAAAAAATCCCACATAAATAGAATCGAACTTAAACCCATATAAATAAAATCGAAAATAAATAAAACCCACATAAATATAATCGAAAAAAATTAACCACATAAATTCTACCAAAATATCGAACTAAGAACGAAACAAAACCATAAAAATTGAAAATAACCAAACACAAACAAATTTTTCTGAAATTTCAACATACCTTTCTCATTAGTTTTTCCTCTTTGGGGTTAAATGGTCAAATTCGACCATGAAAACTCTAGATCTGGAATTTTTATGGTCGAAATTGACCATGAACACCATAAATTGTTTGTTGCTCGTTGAATAAAGCAAAATTTGTTTATTGCTCAGTGAAGAACACAAGCAAAAAAGAAAATTATAGTGAGGAGGATAGGCGAGCTAGCAATGTTAAAGAGGACAGAGGGAGGAACAGAAGAGAGGAAAGGAAATAGAAGAAAGAGAAAGGAAAGAGGAGAAGAGTGAGAAAAAGGCGTGAGAAGAGATAGAAGAGAAAGAGGAGAGAGAAAAGAAACAAGAAGCGTCGTGAGAAATGAGAATTCGGGTTAGGACCTGAGCTGACCACAATTTTATATCCTTGTTTTTTTTAAAAAAAGAAATAACCTTTTTGCGACTGACCCTTAAACAGTCCCAATTTGTGAAATTTGGGACCGCTTTTAGCGGTCTCAACTGGGTTATTTTTATTTTAAATTATTTTACACACTTATTTTATTTTTTAAAAATGTTAAACTACCATTGCGACGGTTTAATAGCTAAATGTCGATCACATAACGGTTGCAAATCTGCGACCGCTTGAAAACGGTCGCAAATCTGCGACCGCGTTTAAAACGGTCGCAAGTTTCATATTTTTTGACCGTTTTAATGAAGGCCATAGAAATATGGTCGCAATTTGACCGAATTTTAGTAGTGAAAGTTTGTATTACCGTACAAACAATAGCTGGACTAACGAAATGTTTGGTCAGGCTGGACTGACCTAATTGTTTGTGTATATGAACATTAAATCTACTTATTAAAATGGAATTAAGATGATAATTCATGATAAAATCATATGCAAATCGATGTAATTAATGTTTATTTATCCTCAATATTTCGATTCCTTTTTTAGCTAACCCTTAGAGCTCATTATTTTCCTTTTTTTATGTACATTTTTTCAAATATGGGGAACAATTATTTATGCAAGTAAAATAGGCCAAGTTATCATTTAAAAAATGCGTTGTTAATTTTATAATTTTTTTAAATTTATAATTCACATGAAAAACTCCAAATGACAAACTTATCATGGGACACATGGAGTAGTTGTTTTCTTATCTTTTAGGAATCCTAATAGTTTTTGTTTTTTTTTAATTTTATTTTTTAATCTATTTAATTTGTAATGATAATTTAAGACAATACATATCTTCAATATAAATTTAGAGTTTACCACCTTTGTAAACCCACCGAAACTCCTCAAAATCACATAGCCACCTTGGAAATCACAAAACACCTCAATAGACACCCAAACTCCCTCGTTCCTAGAGAGAGAGAGAGAGAGAGAGAGAGAGAGAGAGGGGGGGGGGAGGTTGGGAAAAGGGTAATAGCGCTTGTGGAGCAAAGATAAAGTACTTAAGAAAATATGTGGTCGAATTGAAATCAATATTAGTAAAATTTGAGTCCAAAAGGCACACTCAGGTGAATTATGAATTGTGTCTCTTTTGAAAAAGATGTTTTCTCACAAAAATCTCATGACAAATTTTTCATTAATTAGATTCGAATAAATTTTGCCAATTCCACTCGCCCTAAAGCCATCCTATGTTTCTTTCATATCGCCGTCCAGTGATCCACAATGTGACAATCACCATCATTGGAAACTCCAAAACAAGGCCAATATAACACAACAAGCATCCACCACAAGTCACTAAATAATATAACCTGTAACACATTTAGTTATACTTGGAATTCAATCAGAAAGCCCCACTAAGCCACAATATGGCATTTAACATACGTATATATAAGCATCATATAAGTAAATTCCAACTACGTACCACTATAGCAATTGGTGTGGCTATTATAGCAATTGGTGTGGCTAACCCTTTTTTGTCACCATATTATTGTTTGTAATATTCTTACATGCACCATCATTTATACCCAGATTGATGTCTACAAATAAAAATTATATACATGACATATTCACTTTGATGTATTAATCACTTTAAACGTGTTCAGAAAAAAAAAAAAAAAAAAATTGTTGACAGGTGATAAATTCTGAGCCAATTAATAAAATATCTTGGTTGATGAGACAGACATGCTATATGGACTCACTCATCTGCAATTTGTCAACTAGTTGTGAGGATGGTACAAAAATGGGAGAGATGGTTTTTTCACTAATTTATTCTTATTAGGAGTGATCCACGCGCGCGTTGCGTGCGAAGCAATTTGATAGAACCTTTATGAAAAATAGGATGATTTATTTACGTTTGAGGTTGGTGTACACCTTGTAATAGTTTGGGTCACACACAAGAGTGTGTCCCAAACTCCCAATGTAGTGAAATGTACTGAATTTATTTGCTTAGTCATTTAACTTAGATTTAAATTAGAAGTGTATATGTAGCTAATAGGTTTAATTATTGTTTATTGCAAAATACTTTTAGAGATGTTTTTAAGTTTAGATTTTGTCATATACGAAGTATCATTTTAGAAATATATTTTGAATGTGATTACGTGAATATTTTCGTTCATTCCAAATTAGGTGGCAATTCTTAATAGTTTGTCTATTTGGCCGGTAATGAAGTCACGTTCCAAGCTTTCAATATTTTTGACAATATGATAAGAAACATCAAAACAATTAAAAAAAATGCCTTGTTTATTACAAGTAGATTGTAAAATATGAATGGAAATCAAAGTAATAGTAGTATTTTAAAAGTGTAATGTGTTTGAGAGGAAACTGATGTGCTATTTAAATTAAGCTATTTCCAAAGAAAATTAAAAATAAAAAATAAAAAAATGCATTGCCTCTCTCCCATCTCTGTCTCTCATTCGTTGCGTCAAAAAAAATCTCTCCTTCTTGGTCTGATGTTTAGAGAGTGAGGTTTTCCCTCAATAGTTGCATGATAAGAGAGCAGTCCTTTTAAATTTCTTCACCCATCGTATGTGGCTTCTTCAAATGCCTATTAATATATATAAATTTAGTGAATTATTAGATACTCTACCACATAGAAATTGTCAAATTGAAGGCATCAGTATATAACCAATGTATAGCAATTAGCAACACATAGGAATAAAATTGATTACATAAAAAGGCATACAAAAGCTAAGCTAAATTACGTGAAATACATTCAAGGTTCGCAAGACCTAATCTAATGGAATAAGTTGGTGGCAAATATGTATGAGCAATTTCCTAGAAGACGAACAAAATAAATAAAATAAGATATTACGTCAAATAATAAGCTTAATACCATACTTGCCATTTAAAATATAATAATATATGCCTAAATATTTCAAAAAAAAAATGCCTAAACCAAAACCACCATGGTGAAGAAATATCTTCAGAATTGCAGAGAACTCATGTACGTAGAGCAAGAAGAATTACAAATTCTCAGACGACACGAATTATATATATGCTTGTTTACACAAAATAAATTATCTAATTTGTCGAGTCTCAAGGGGATTGTTATGTACATCTCTAATAATTCTTGAACGAGACACATTGAAATATAAATGCATGCGATGGCGTGATATTAACTATCTTAATCCGTTTAAATTTAGGTGATACTTTTGTGACTTTCTTTACCATACATATTTAGTCACTCATAAAAATCTCAAAAACTAATTTTCAAAAGAAGTCATATCTTACTAATAAGTCCGTAACAGAAAGATCATCCTAATGATCGATCTCACAACTTCCTTTATATACACATATAATTAACTTCATGAGATGCAGAGATGGTCTAGGATACTTTTCCGTGAATATGCATGCACTTTTACAAACTATATTGGTACATGCATATGCATGTTCAAGTATCTTGATAAAATCAACTTTAACCAACATGTGCATGGCAAATTGGCAATGGAAAATAAAAAAAAAAATCCCACACTCACTAGTAGAAAAATACAATAAGACACCCCCATAAAGGCACCGGTTCCGGCCAAACCGGTGTCCTAAACCGGCCCAAATTTGGGCGCAATTTTACACAAATATAAAAGGCACCGGTTCAGACCAAACCGATGCCAAAAATAAAAAGGGCACCGGTTTGAACCGGTGCCTTAATTTTTTTAAAAAAAACCGCTTAAACTTTCTTTCTTCTTCCTTCTCTCTTTCGTTCTTATTCACTGTTTCATTCAAATTCCAGCCCTAAAGCGCAACTCTCCATTTTCGTTCTCCATTTTCAGGCCACCACCATTCATTCGTTCTCTCTCTTCGCCCCTTCTCCTTCCTCGGTATTCCAGTCTCCAGGTCCGGCGACCGGCAACGCCGCGACGGCTAGTCAGTAGTCACCCTAACCCCTCTTCAATTCGCCTCTTTGTTGAAGCTTGAAGTTCCTCTTTTTGCTCAGTTACGGTCTCACACCTCACCCATTCACGACCCAATTTCTTCTCGGCGGCAAGTCGGCCTCCAAGGCAGCAAGGCTCCAACTCTCCAACGCTCCAAAGCCTCCAACCGTCGGTCCCCTTCTTTCCTTTCTCTTTTAATTTGTTTCAAACTTTCAATAAGGTTCTGTTTTTTGTTGGTTAGAATTTAAGATTTTGAGTATGAAATTATTAATTAAATTATGAATTGAAATATTGAATAATTGAATTCATTAAGGTTGCTTTTGGAAACAAGGAATTCATTTCAAATACTTCAATTGAATTTCTGGAATTGAAAATGTGAATTTCAAATTCTAAATCTTTGTTTGGGAAACATAAGAATTTCAAATATAGTAATTCAAATTCTATGGGTAATCTATAGTGTCGTCCCAATACTACTCAATTGTCCATGCAAAAGACCCAAAGCTAGCAAACCAGCAAATTTTTTTTTTTCTAAAACAGCAAAGCAGCAACATTTAAATTGATAATGATAATTAAAAAAAAATAACCTTAAATTGTGTAAATATGCAGGAAATTAACCCTGCGTTAACAATTGATAACAATTAATTAGAAGATGTTAAAATAAAATTGGGCAAAGAATCGTTAATTATGATTGAAAAACAAAAGAGGAGTGAAGCATGTCAATTTCTTTTTCATCAAAATAAATTAAATTGTAGGTTTTTTACAAAAATGCAAAGAAAAATAAAGATAATAAATGACATACTCGTTAAAAAAAAAAAAGGAAAAAGTTTGAGGAAGCACTTTCAAGCTAAGCTTGTTTTCTACCTTTAATGGTGGCTGAGAGGAGGAGAGAAAGTCAGGGATAGTAGTTTTTTGGATTTGAAATGACAGCCTATGGGAATGGATTTCAAATTCTATGGGCTAAACATAAATTGATAAAGGCTAGAATTTGGATTGAATTGAATTGACCCAATTGTTGATTTGAAGATTTGAAGTAATGAAGTATAATGTTTTTTTTTGCCTGTTTATATAATAATTGAATTGACCCAATTGTTGATGAATTTAACTTGCTTCTTTCCTCTTTTTGCTATGTTGAACTGCCTTACTCACTTACTGCCCAGTTTAATTTCTAATTTTTTTTTTAATCCACCGCATTACTGCCTCCACCATTGCGCACCACCGCTGCTTCCTCCACTACTAGGGTCGTCCTCCTAGCTGCTGCCTTCCTTGTCTCCTCCTAGCTGCTGCCCTCCTTGTTTCCTTCCATTCAAGGTTTCTTTTTAATTTTTTTTTTACATTATTTTCCAATTATATAATTATATATATTAATTTGTTTTGCATTTTGAACCATTGTTAGTAAATTAAAATTTAGGTTTGAATATAATTTTTCTCAATTTTAGGTTTGAATATAATTGGGAAATTGTGAAAATATTAGAGATTAGTAACCTTGTTACTCAATTAGTTGGATTTTATTATGTTTTAATGGTTAATTTAATGTGTTTTGGTGGATAATTTTGAAATAATTATAGAAAATATATTAACCTTGGTACTTAAATAGGTGAAATTTGGTATTTTACTTTTAATGGTTAATTTGAAGTTGTTTTGATGGATTATTTGTAGGGGATGATAGGTACTACGCAGCGGAAATAATCATGAATCATATTCATATAGCACCTAACCAAGGATCTCATGCACAACACATAAAGAGTAAGAACAATACCTTTGAAGCGTGATTCCACAAGTGATCGAGCAAGAACAATAAGGAGAACAAGAACCCCACGTGTGATTCCTCTACTTAGTCCACGAGCACGGATTAAACCTCCACTAATTCTAGTTAGTTGTGACTGAACGCTTCAATCAACCTTCAACGGAGATCCGAGTCACGAACACACCACACCACCACCCACGCGCCACCACACGCGCCGCCCACAAGGGAGAGCCGTACGGACGGGGAGGAGAGAGAGTGAGGGCCGAATAGAGAGAGAGAGAATTAGGGTTTTGGGATGCTTGGTTGCTTGTGTGACAATTTACTGTATGTCATTGTTCTCTCTTGCAACCCTAGGCATGGTTTATATTTATAGATCATATCAAGAAATAAAACCATGTCAAGTCCAAAACCCATTAGACTCTTCTAATTATCCAAGCCCAAATATCAATGTGGTATGTCATGAACTCATGAGGCCCAATAATGGGCCTCTAACTTGTTTAACCCAATACTCTTATGTGTGACCTTGTAGGATCCATTCTATAAGGCTTTGGGCTATTAAGCTAGCCCAAATATCAATTGTCATATCTAGCACCAAACATTGACGACCCTATAGAATGAACTTATTATCTCCATAATAGTGATCCTTGATATATCTAGTAATTGCACTTATCGAAGACATAACTCCTTCAATCTCCCACTTGTCTGAGACAAGTGCGCAATATTCAAATTCCTTAAGTCAATGTGTGTCGATTTGATAATATGATTGCATCTCATGTCGTGATCATATTAGTCTACAAATCTTTTCTTGAAAACTGAGTGAGAATTACAAAACAAATGATTACTATGTAAACCATTTGAGCACGGCCATGCATTTTTCTGAATTCTCCCTCTTCAAGAGGCCAAGACACATTCCTAATTAAATAGGTAGACTCAATTCAATCTTGTGGAAACCAAAGCTCCCACTCAATTTCTGAAATAACCGGGAAACACCCTTTATAATCTCCTGTTACGGGCAGACGTTTGAGTGTACCACAGCTATAACATCCATTGAATGAAATCAATGTTCCACTCATGTCAAAGGAATCCACTAATATATCGGGAAGTTCTATACTTGAACTTCAAAGTAGGTCTATAGTTCGATCATGCATCATTCATGCATATCCATGTGATTGACCGAGCCTCACTATGCTCCTATAGCCCATGAAACTGCGCTATCCAATCAATCTTACATGCTAGTCCATTATTAGAAATCATTTATGTCCAATTTAATGATTCTGAACTAGGAACTTTAAATAATATATGGATTTTGTTCACCTGTGGGGTTTCATTCACCAAGTCATCAACCTGATGAGCCCATCAATCCATAATTATTTTGGACATTTTATTTTATATTGAAAACCATCATTAAATAAGAGAAATAATAAAATTTCTGATTAAACATAATTCTGCAAATGAATGTATTACATATGTAACTTATTTTTCTCCAAAAATAAATACAACTTCTAATTACATCATTTGCCTCAATCCAGATTCACTAGCATGTTTTTCATGCTTTGGAAGTGGAAGGGGTTTAGTAAGTGGATCAGCAATGTTCTCATCCGTATGAATTTTGCACATCTTGACATATCCTCTGTCAACGATCTCTCGAATGAGGTAATATTTCCTCTCTACATGTTTGGATTTGAAGTGTGACCTAGGCTCCTTTGACTGAGCAATGGCGCCATTATTATCACAATACAACTGGATTCCCTTTTGAGCACTTGGTATAATATCCAGCTCAGTTAGGAACTTCTTAATCCAAACTGCTTCCTTAGCTGCTTCAACAGCAGCTAAATATTCTGATTCTGTTGTAGAGTCTGCGACAGTGCTTTGCTTCGAACTTTTCCAGCTCACTGCTCCTCCATTCAGACAGAAAATGTATCCAGATTGTGATCTGAAATCATCTCTATCTGTTTGGAAACTTGCATCAGTATAACCTTTGACAACCAACTCATTTTCGCCAACATATACTAGAAATATTCCTTTAGTCCTTCTCAAGTACTTAAGGATGTTCTTGGCAGCTGTCCAGTGTGCTTCTCCTGGATTTGCCTGAAACCTGCTACACATACTCAGAGCATATGCAACATCTGGCCTCGTACATATCATGGCATACGTGATTGACCCTATTGCCGAAGCATAAGGTTTATCAACAATACGTCTCATCTCTTCTGGCGTGTTAGGGCATTGAGATTTACTGAGCGTAATGCCATGAGACATGGGGAGAAATCCTCTCTTAGAGTCTTTCATGGAATACCTATCAAGAACCTTATCAATATAAGTTTCTTGACTTAATCCAATCATCCTTCGAGATCTGTCTCGATGTATCTTGATCCCCAATATGTATTCAGCCTCTCCTAAGTCCTTCATGGAAAAACAACTCTTCAACCATTCCTTGACTGAATCAAGCATTGGTATGTCATTTCCCATGAGTAGTATGTCATCTATATACAAGACTAGGAAAACAATGCTGCTCCCACTAGACTTCTTGTATACACAAGGTTCCTCTTCACTTTTGATAAAATCAAACTGTTTGATTGCTTTATCAAAACGAAGATTCCAACTCCTAGATGCTTGCTTCAATCCATAAATGGATTTCTGAAGTTTGCATACCTTTCTAGGATTTTCTGGATCTTCAAAACCCTCAGGTTATATCGTATACACTTCCTCCGTCAAGAACCCATTCAAGAAGGCGGTTTTGACATCCATCTGCCAAATTTCGTAATCGAAAAATGCAGCAATCGCTAGAAGAATCCGAATGGACTTAAGCATGGCTACTGGGGAAAAGGTTTCATCATAGTCAATACCATGAATCTGTCTGTATCCTTTTGCAACCAGTCTTGCTTTGTGGATGTAGGCATTTCCATCCTTGTCTGTTTTAATTTTGTAAGCCCATTTGCAACCAATAGGTTTTACCCCATCAGACAAGTCAACTAGGGTCCACACTTCATTTTCAGACATTGATTCCATTTCGGATTTCATGGCCTCAAGCCATTTATCTGAGTTGGGGCTCGCCAAAGATTGCTTGTAGGTTGTGGGTTCTTCATTCTCCAATAAGAAGATTTCAGAATCCTCAGTTATCAGAACCTCAACAAACTGTTTGTTTCTGATTCTGGCAGACCTACGTGGGGTAGGAGCAACAATAGAAATATTCTCTCCAACTCTTTGAAGATTTTCGCAAGAACTAGGTTCAAGTGGGACGATAGGAGTCTCGCTAGTCGAATTAGCTTGCTCCGACGCATGATTAATCGACTCATGCGCCCTCGCCTCTGATGTGGTGTTATCCACATCCATTTGTTGCTCGTCTCGAATTTCTTCGAGAACCACTTTACTCCCACTTGGCTTTCTAGACAGGAATTCCTTTTCTAGAAAGACACCATCGCGAGCAACAAACACTTTGTTATCTTCGCGATTGTAGAAGTAATACCCTTTTGTTTCTTTTGGATAGCCCACAAAGAAACACTTGTCTGATTTAGGTTGTAGTTTATCACTTTGTAAACTTTTTACATAGGCTTCACAACCCCAAATCTTGAGATAAGACAACTTTGGAACTTTTCCAGTCCATATCTCATATGGTGTCTTCTCAACTGCTTTGGACGGGCTTCTGTTTAGTACTCTGGCAGCTATTTCTAATGCATATCCCCAAAATGATATGTGAAGATCAGTAAAGCTCATCATGGACCTCACCATATCAAGTAAAGTCCTGTTCCTCCTTTCTGACACATCATTCAACTGTGGCGTTCCTGGAGGAGTTAATTGTGAAATTATTCCACAATTAATCAGATGTTCATCAAATTCTTAGGTTAAATATTCACCACCACGATCTGATCGTAATGCTTTAATTGTTTTCCCAAGTTGGTTTTGTACCTCATTTTGGAATTCTTTGAACTTTTCAAAGGATTCCGATTTGTTCTTCATTAAGTAGACATAACCATATCTACTTAAATCATCAGTAAAAGTAATGAAGTAGTTAAACCCACCCCTTGCTTTTAAACTCATCGGTCCACACACATCCGTATGTATGAGTCCCAAAAGATCACTAGCTCTTTCACCTATACCCGTGAAGGGTGACTTAGTCATTTTCCCAAGCAAGCATGACTCACAATTTTCAAATGATTCATAATCAAATGAAGAAAGAAGTCCATCCTTGTGTAATTTCTGGATGCGCTTTTGGTTTATGTAACCAAGCATACAATGCCATAGGTAAGTTGGGTTTGAACCATCTGTTTTCTGCCTTTTATGATCAATTTTGTAGACATGGGTTGTATATTCTAATACATACAAACCATTAATTAATTTGGCGTTGGCATATAACATATTTTCTTTCGAAATAAAACAACACTTATCTCTTATTTCAAATGAAAATCCTTCAGAATCTAAAACAGGAACTGAAATAATGTTTTTAGTTATTATTGGTACATAATAACAGTTATTAAGCACCAAAATAAGTCCAGAAGGAAGTCTTAAATGATAGCTTCTAATAGTAAGTGCAGCAACTTTTGCTCCATTTCCTACTCGAAGCGTTACTTCCCCTTTTGCCAACTTCTTACTTTCTTTCAAGCCCTGCACGTTATTAACGATATGAGCACCACATCCGGTATCAAATACCCAAGTGGAAGATGAAGTAAGATTAATTTCTACAACGAAAACATTAAGTAACTCTTTACCTTCTGTTTTCACTGGTGTATAGTGGGGACACCCTGGTGTATGGCATGGACAACTACCGCAAAAGAAGCATTCGCTTCCTCTCCTCTTCAAGAACTCCTCAGCATGGTTAAGCAACAAATTGATCAATGTCACCGAAGATCCCTCATCATTATGAGTGAGCTTGACAATGTCAAAACCATCATGGAGTGAGAACAAAATAATATCATGAGCAGAGTCATCATCGATCGGTTTCCTAAGGACATCCATTTGATTGAACATTTCAATCAATTCCCTTACATGGGCCCTTACTGACTGACCAGGCATGAGTCTTTTAGCCATTATTTTACAATAGACATTGTAAGCTTCATACCTTACACTGTCAGTCCAGGAATAGTAAATCTGAGGAATCGAGTTAACGACCTCTCTTACATTTTGATCATTTATGCCTCCACTACCTAGTGCTCCTATGCCACCTCGACAGATAGCACGAAGACATTTGTACAATATGGTTAGCTCATAGTGCCTGAATCTTCTTTTCCAACAAGTTGGAATAGATTCTTGTAGGGAATAATTTCAAGCCATTAAAAATCCCACTAGCTTGAACCCCACTGTGATCATACACTAAAGTACGGTGGCGTCCAAAAGGGAAGAAGATAGAGCAAAAGAGTCGCCAACAAGTTTTTAAGGAACTTGTAAACCGTTCACGAGGTGAAGGTTACACCCCTTAACAATCCAAGAGATCGTCAACTCCATAAGGTCATGAACCAAATAAGGGTTCGGGGATGATGGTACAAATCCAACCTAAAAGAGATTGAACCTGCCCTAATAATAGGCCTCTACTTTATTCTGCTCGTATTCATGTGCGCTTTCTGATTAACATACAATCAATATGATTAACCCTAAACCTGTTTAATCTATGTTGGTTGAATTTAATGCACAAATAAACTATTATTGGCGATCACTTGAAATTATAATCACAATTAACCTAACAAGATTATTAATTATCTTATTAAGCGTGATTGCAAGTACAAATTCCCTTTAAACATGCAATAAAAGGTGATCAAGCAATAAATAATAAATAGCATATCAAGCAACATAATAAATAATCAATATCATTAATCATAAATGTTAGAAAGAACATAGGAAGCATCATAATAATCATATTTAATATTAAAAATACCCTAGACATGATACTAGGAATATCATAATAACAATATAAACATGATGTCTACATCATAAAATCAATTAAAATACTTACTTGGATGCCTCGTACCTCTTTCTAATAACAAAATACACACGTTAGTAACTTCAAGGAAAATAATAAACAAAGCAATTAAATTAAATAATTGAAATAGAGATTTGGGACCAAACCCTCAGAAATTAAAACCTTTCACGTCTAGGGCGAAGGCAACTTCGAATATGGCTAGGTGTATCAAGATCTTGTGAATGCGGAATTTTGTATGAAAAAGCAAGAAAGAAAGAATGCTAAAAGATTAATGTTATTGAGAATTGACGAAAGAAAGATGATGAATAAAGAGAATTAGAGAATGTTGATGACTATTGATTGTAGAAAATTGATAATCGGTGATTGGAGATAATTGGTGATTGGAGATTGTAGATGAATCAAAACGGAGTTTTTGATACGATATTTATAAAGAAAATCGGCCAAAAAAGATAATTTATCAAAACAGAGTCTGAAGATCACAGAAACAACTTGGCGCCAGGACCAGTGGCTAGCGCCAGGCGCCAATGGCTGGCGTCTAGCGCCAATCCTGGTTCCAGGCGCCAAGGCCTGGGGTTGGACGCCAAACCGGCTTTTAACACGTTTTCGAAACTATGATAATTTTACCGTACTGGAAGATAAAATAATATAATTTCAGTCGAAAATGCTATTTGATCTAATTAAAACTCTAAAGAATCCTAATTGAATTAAGAATGATAAGACCTTCTAGAATGTTCCAGAAGACCAAAACCATTCCTAATTACATTAGGAATGATAAATCATATTAGGCCCTCCCCTAGATCATTGGGCCGTACTTAAAACTCAAATCGGGCCCAGTTTAGTAAATTGGCCATAAATTCCTCAATATTCATCGGAATTGGGCTTATAATATATCGTTGGAAAGGTCTTTGCAAGCCCCATCCAACTACACCACTATTGGACCCTTATCATGGTCAAAGTATCGATAGGGACGGAGAATGATTCAGAACGTTCTGCGATCCTAAATCAATATTATAACGCCAATACCTGCAAAACAATGTTAGTTAAACAGATAAAAGAGTTAAGAAACGCGTATCTTGCACCGTCGAGCACACGTCTCTGAAAGTAACCGATTGCTTTGCTGTTGTTGTTTTGATGACCTCCTGCAAGCTAGAGAATGCCATCCCGCTTGAAAACCACTACGCCTTGTAACTGCTTCCAAATTAGAAGATTGCTTCGCCCGAAACGATCCTCTCTGCTTTGATAATATTCCACGTCCAAGGGAATATCATCGAAAATTATTTCTCTTGAAATAATTCTCATCCGCATTATGATCACGTTCCATGCCTTAGGAACTATGATCGAAGACAATTTCGCCCGAAATTACCTTCAGTTGTTTGTGACAACTTTCCGCAAGCTAGGGAATGATGCCGAAGACATCTTCTCTTGAAGTCATCCTCATTTGATGCGATAATCTCCCAAAGGAAAATACCGAAGACCCACGCCCGTCGATCTTTAAAAGTTCGCCTGAACTTTGCTTTTTTGCTATGCCTGTACGTCGGCGTTCTTTGCTCTTGAACCAGTATGTCGGTGCCTTTTTGCTAATGAACCTGTATGTTGGTGCCTTTTGCTAATGAGCCAATGCTTAGGCGCTTTAAGTTTAGTGAGACGATCTTTTCATCAGGTCGATCACTTTACGTAATCAAGCCGATTACCTAATCATGTCAAATTGCTCAGAGGGGCTAACTGGCGTACCAAGGAACCCAAAATATATTGCAGAAGGCTAGCACAACCCTAGAAGGTGGCAGGCTGCTTTGGCGTCGCTGAAAATCAATCAGCGCCAGCTTTTCGCATTAGCGCCATGCGCTGAAATTGGCGTCTGGCGCCAAGCACATAATGTGACGCCAATGCCTAGGGACTGGCGCCAGCACGGGAATCACTTTAAATTCCCGTTTCAGTTCGTTTCGTGCTCTGGTTCGTTGCGAACGCTGCTCGAAAGAAGCCTAAACTTCAATTGATCGTTGCTCATTCATTTCTCAACCGAATTCGCTCAAATTTGTTGCAAATCAAAGCTCTTTTCATCCATATTCCCGATCTATGTAAGTTCCCTTCCAACTCACACCGGTTTTTATGAATTATTGGCATGTTCATTCACGAATTTCATGAAAATTCGAAACTTATAATGCTCAATTTGCTTTATTTATCAAACTTTATGCCATGAAATTGCTTGTTTATGTTTGTATATTGCCTTAGGAGTAATTTGAGACTTGTTTGACTCAATTTGGCGAAGAAATGAGCAATCCGCCATTGTTGGACCTCCTAAGGTCGTGAAGAACAATGTGGCTCGTTCTTGATGTTTTTTTGCTAGCAATTCTTGTTCAATTTGTCACAATAATCACTATAGTGTTGCAAGAAATTGTTTGATTACTTGGAAAATGCTTGTCATGCTTAATTCGAATTTGTGCTCTGTTTTAGTACTACGTACTTTGTTTTTGCGAACATAGTATCATGCGGCTAGGCAAACCTTTAGATACTATAGAACCTTGATTTATGATGATTCTACACAATGTAGCATGGCTAGACAACGAGGCTCCGGTTCACGGTCCCGAAACACTAGACGGGAGCATGAGCCCGTGGAGGATGACACTACACCATCCACTTCGCTTGGTCAGTTCCCAGAGTGGGATGAGCAGACATTGTTTTTTGCCCCTGTCCACCATATTTCTGAGAGGGTGAGACGGGGAACCGAGCCGGGAAGGACACGACATCGCGGCTCTGGCTGCGATGGTCTCGGTGATTTGTATAGGATGCATATCGCCAGAGATCGAGAGACGAGACTCCTATGGGAGTCTTGCGGGTTGGTTGCCCTGTTTGAGACCTCCGAGGATATGGTCGCCTCCAGCGGGGGTCACCACGTAGTACGCGCTTTGGTGGAGTTCTTCTGGGACACCACCAACACATTCCATTTTTCATGGGGTGAGATGATGGTCACTCCTACAGACTTCAGTCTCATCACAGGACTGGAGTTCTCTTCTGTGCCGCTGCCATTCGACGGCAGTATCGATGTCTTTGCTCCAGAGGTCGAGGAACTACTGGGACCGATTGCTGTTCGGGCCCGAGCTGAGGTCGAGACGACTCAGTTTAGTGCTAGAGGGATTCGCCGCTCGACGCTGGCAGCGGCTCTTGATGACGATGCGACCGCCCGAGAGCAGCGGGTGCGCATCTTCGTGCTGATGTTATTGTAAGGGACATTCTCCCCTGATAGGGGTAGTAGGGCATTGCTTTACTATCTCCCTGCTGTTCGCGATCTCCGGCGGATCGGGACTTATGACTGGGCCAGCTTGGCCTATACTGACTTCGTTCGCGCACTGAGGGACTCGTGTCGCCACCGGTCTCTTAGGACGAATGTCGCTTTGTCCGCTTTCTGGAAAGTTGTAGAGGTAAACATTATTCCCTATAACATTTAGCCCTATATGTTTAATTAGCCTTTACTCATGCTTTAGCCTTTTGTAGATCTGGTTCTATGAATACTTACCTTCCATTGCGCCGGCGAGACCATCGCCGAGGGGGTATCCGGTGAGCGCCTCTTGGGGCGGCCACCATGTGGACCTGTCTACTGCACGTGTCCGGAGTCGGATCATCTCGGTATGATTCTTGGTGCTTATCTTGCTCTTCTGCGATATTTCATACATGTTCTTACCCGATTGGTATTTTTACAGGGACCTGAGGTAGTATACCGGCCATGGGGTGGTTGGACAGTCCCTGGATTAGCCGCACAGTACTCTGCTGAGCGCCGTTATTTTCTGGGGACCTACGGAGCAGTTGCGTATTTAGGAGAGAGAGTTGCTAGACAACACTCTTCCGATGTCTTTGTCGTTCCTGCTCCTCCACCACGCCACATGTTCGACGAGAGAGAGTTGTCGAGCATGGCTGAGGAGCCTGGTTCTCTTTGGCGATCCCATCTGATCCTCGGGCGGAGTTATGCTGAGGAGCTACTTCCTTTGTTAGCTCCAGCCCCCATGCCGGCCGAGGATGTGAGGGTAAGATTCTTGGCTTTTGTTTTGCATTGAGTAGCCCCCGAGTAATACCTTACTGATTTCTTTTTCTGTTATATCAGGATGGTCCCACTGAGTTTGTGCCACCCCGTATGTCTATCCACTACCAGGGGATGTACGGGCCGATCGAGGAGATGATTCCTCCGGCTCCTGAGGGTGAGTGCTTCGTGGAGCGGTCGATTCCTCGTCATCAGACCAGAGTAAGTCTAGCTCTAATCCAGAATCTTGTATTCAGTTATCATGCATTTTTACTGACTTAACTTTCCTTGACAGTTCTCACGCGAGGTGGTTTCGGCTATGGCACGATGCATTGATGCCTTCCGGAGCCAACTCGTCCGGATGAGGAACGCAGCTACCTGTCGTCGAGACGACGCCGTCCGAGAGGTAACTTTTCTTTACTTATTGTTTCTGCACTTATGCTTCAGTTTTCACCTTGTTTCTGTTTTATTTCTTTTTACAGGGTCAGCCAATTGCTTCTCACACCCGTACGAGGCCTGAGGGGCGAAGAGAGCCGGCGAGGTCTAGCTCGAGACGTCGTCGCACTTCGTCAGGAGGTAGAGGTGGCCGTTCTGAGGCTGCTCGAGCCGACGTTGCTGAGGGCTCAGGGTCTTCTTCTGAGGAGGTTCCGGCTGCGCCGTTAGGAGAGGCTACCTCGGCTTTCAGAGGTGGTGGGATGTACGAGGTTGGCTCGTCATCGCAGCAGCTTCCGCGATCTCAGCCTCAGGTTGGCCTTGACTGGAGCGGTCCTGTTTTGAGTTTCCCTCCTCCTACGGAGACTGGAACTGGTGCTGGGGCTGGAGCTGGTGGAGAGGTGACTCCTCGAACAGCGCAGTTTTATGGCATGATGGGCCTACGTCCTCCGGCGCCGTAGTTTATTTCTGTATATGCATTTTTATTTTGACTTTTTATAGAACTTTTCCTTTGACTTGTTATTTAGATACTTTGTTCTGTAAATCTACTATTATGTATTATTATTATGTTAGTGTATGTTAGTGTGTGCAAATGTGATAACAATTTTGCGCAAAAATTCCGTCATTTTTATTATTGATGGAGGGTATTATCCGACTCTCTCCCCCAAAAAGAAAAAATAAAAAGGAAAAATAAAACGGAGAGAAAGGCTGATGTTTTTTAATTTTAATAAAAGATCCAAAAAAGAATAAACAATTAACTAAACATAATTGCTATGTTTAATTAATTAAAAAAAAGATAGAAGGATATTTAGAAGAAAATAAAACGGGGCCATAAAGTCATTAACCGACTCCAATTTAATATCAAAACGCACACTGAGCACACGCGGCTGTCCTGCTGACTTGGCGCCAGCTGGCGTCAGCTTGTGGCGCGTGGCGCCAGGCGCTATTGCTAGCGTGTGGCGCCAAGAGCAGATGGGTGACGCCAATTTCAGGTGTATGACGCCAATTGACGCTGACTACGTATTCCAGTCAGGTTGAAAGTCCTCGCAATTTGTGTATAAATAGCCCCCTGCTCAGTCGATTATTCACATAATTCCAGCGAAAAAATTATTCTTCTCTTTAGAAAAAATATTAATCATGTCTTTAGCCGCTAAAACCTTCACCCAATATTCTCATGAGTGGTGTCGATCTCTCAATGCTAGAGAAAGAAAAGAATTGGATTTATTTCACTTGGGGGGAATATATGGCATTAAAGGGGTAGATCTAGACATAGACTTCATTCATACCGCTTTAGAATATTGGAATATTGACACACATTGTTTTAGAATAGGGTATGATGAAATTAGCCCTTTGCCAGAGGAATTTGGTGCTATTTTAGGCTTTCCTGCAATAGACCTGGTGGTGATCCCTAGAGTAGATGCATATTACTATAAGGATTTTGAGCGCTTCTTTAATTTGAAGGAAAGGGATTTATCAAGGATAGTGAATGGCAACGTGGTGAACTTAAAGGAATTCGCACGCTATTACTTTGATAAACCGCTTTCTGAATCTTTTCACATATATAGAAGAAAGGCGTTCTTATTCTGCATGCTTAATCAATATTGTCTTAGTAGTGGTAAAATTAACGAGGGTCGATCAATTATAACCACTGTGCTAGAACAAATTGAATCAGGGAGAAATCCGATGCCTTTAATAGTTGGAGAGACTATGATTGGTCTAGATGAATTGAAAAGGGACCCAAAAGCACCTCTTCGCGGTTCTCCAATTTTATTACAGGTAGAAAAATAATATTTTTAATTACAGAAATTAAAAACATATTTTTGTATTGTAATATTAACTTAAAAGCACCTTTTTTTTTTTTTTTTTTTCAGATGTGGCTAATGGAAAGATTAGGATTAATTAGCCCTCCGGACGACATTGAAAGTTACACGCCCACTTGCTTTGTAAGAAGAAAGAAACGCATCCCTAAAATTGGGCGCCATGGGTGGAAGAAAGTCTTTGAATCACGTGACTTTGCTATCAAGTGGGTCATCCCATGGTGGAAAATAAAAAGGATGGTTGGTGTTAACAAGCAACCTTTCTGCCGTCTTCCAAGCTTGTCTCTCATGACATATTATTATCCCTGTAGAGTAAAGAGACAATATGGCTTGCTTCAAAATATTCCTTCCGGGGATCTTCGTCCTCCCTATGAGTATCCCATATCTCAAGAAGTAGATAAATTTGACACGTACTGGAGCGCTAGACCTTTATGGGAAGTGATTACCCAAAAGGTTCCCCCTTCTTTGCCTAATGATGTAAAGAAGTGGTTGCTGAAGAAGTCTTCAATTGATCAGGGTAGGACTGATGTGAAGAATCGTCTAGGTGACAGGGTGACACTGGCCAAGGAACGCTTAGGTGCAAGAATTGAGTTCAAGACACCTATAATGCCTAAAAAGAAGGATTCTACTAAAGACAAGGGGAAGAGGAAAGCTACCACTGCAGACAAAAAGGTTTGGGTGGAAAAGAAGCATGGGGTGCTAGCGAAAGGGGAAACAATCCATTCTAAGATTGAATGTAGGTCCTCTAAAGGATGCCTACTAGCCAAAGTAATGGATGAAGAGGAGGAGACAGAAAAGAATTGGAAAAGAGCAAAGAAGGAGAAGAAAGATTAGAATATTGCTTAGCTTTTGATTTATTAGATTCTTAGTTTTTATTTAAAGTTAATTTATTTCAGCTTTTAAATTCCATTAACAATGCAATTTTATTTTATTAATGAAATTTCAGCTTTCAATTAAATTGTTACTTTAAATTTGTTTTATTAAAGCAATGAAAAACCGAAAAAATTGATTTTCCAGAAATTCTTCGAGTACGAAAGCCGAAAATTTTCCGAAAAACACCGAAATTCGCCCAGATTTTATTACTGAATTGGCGTCAATAATTTCGAATTGGCGCCGGATATTGAGGTCTGGCGCCAGGCGCCAATACTGTCGTCTGGCGCTAATGGCCTTTCGCTGGCGTCAGGCTCTGTTCTACGACGCCAGTTGTTTTTCCGACTTTTGTTGACTGTTTTTGTAGATTCTGGAATGCGGAGATGTCGAAAAATAAAGTGGCCGCACCCGTAATGGGTTGCCTACGTATCCTTTCTTAAGGAATCAGGCCGAACGTAGCTCTCTTGAGTGTCCTACTCAAGTAATTATGGGTAGTATTTTGTAAGTTGGTCAAGATTGGTCATGTTTGAGAATTCATTGCCGTCCATGTCAGTTAATTTTGCTGCACCACCTGACAGGATTGTTTTGACAATGTAGGGGCCAGACCAATTAGGTCTAAACTTTCCCCTTGGATCTAAAACATTTTTCCTTAGTGCTTTTAATACCGGCCCAAATCTCCTATTTTGATATTTCTTGTCTTGTCATTCTTATTAAAATGTCTAGCCATACGAGTTTGATAACACTGAGTGTGATGTAGGGCTTCTAGTCGTTTTTCGTCGAGTAGGATCAATTCTTCATATCGTGCCCTAGTCCATTCGACTTCATCGAGTTTACTTTCTAGCGCAATACGTAGAGATGGCATTTCTAGTTCGACAGGTTGTACGGCATCCATTCCATAAACCAAAGAAAATGGTGTATTTCCTGTTGACGTACGGATTGACGTGCGATAACCCCATAATGCAAAGTGAAGCTTGTCAGGCCAATCCTTGTAATTTTCTGTCATTTTCTCGATGATAGTCTTTAAATTTTTATTAGCTGCCTCGACTGCTCCGTTTGCTTGAGGTCTATAAGGGGACGAATGATGATGTTGGATACCATATTTATGTAGCAATTCTTCACATTCGGCTTGAAAGTGAGTTCCATTGTCACTTATCATTTCATGTGGGACTCCATATCGACAAATGATATTTCTCTCGATAAAAAGTGCTACATGTTTTGCGGTGAGTTTAGCATATGATTGTGCTTCAACCCACTTCGTAAAGTAATCGATCGCTACTAGAATAAATTCATAGCCTCCCGTCCCTGGAGGAAGGATCTTTCCAATTATGTCAATTCCCCATGTAGAGAATGGCCATGGTGATGTATAGGTGTAGAGCAAAGATGGAGGAACGTGCTGTAAATTGGCATAAATTTGACACTTAGGGCATCTTTTTACATATTGATGGCAATCCTTATTCATGGTAGTCCAATAATACCCCTCTCGCATTATTTTCTGGACTAACATTTTGCCATTTATATGAGTTCCACATATTCCTTCGTGGATCATTCTCATTATTCTTTGTGCATCCACCTTCCCTACGCATAGGAGAGCTCGACCTTTAGGTACCCTTTTATGTAGCTCGTTGTCTATGAGTACATATTGAGAAGCCAAAAGTCTCAAGGCTCGTTTTGCTCTTTTGTCAGCATGAGGAGGGTATTCTCCATTGGTGACATAGTTGAGGATGTCTGTGTACCATGGTTCTTCTTCTCGTTCTTCATCTTCGTCTTGGACTGGGTTTTCGTCTTCTATAGCCTGTATATATGCTGGTTTGTGCCTTTTTTCGATAGTTAGAGGCATTTGCTCGATATCCGTGGGAATCCTAACCATTGAGGCTAGTCTTGCCAAGGCATCAGCAAATTGATTTTCTTCTCTTGGTAGGTATGTGTATTCTACCTTCTCTAACTAATCGGTAAGAGTTTCCAGATAAGTTTGGTAAGGAGCTAGGCTTTCGCTCCTAACTTTCCACCTTTTAGATATTTGATTGATGATTAGAGAGGAATCTCCGAATATCCTTAACTTTTTTACTCCCAATGTCAGGGCTGTTTCAAGGCCTACCACACATGCTTCATATTCAGCAGCATTGTTGGTAACGTCGAAATCAAGCTTTATTGAGATTGGGACGTGTTCTTCTTTAGGTGATACTAGTAGCACTCCGACACCACATCCCTTTTGGTTTGAGGCTCCGTCAAAGTACAAGGTCCAAGTATCATCTTCAGTGACCATCAAATCTTCATCTGGAAATTCACTGTCTTGTATTGGTGTCGAGTCTTCTATTGGAAAGTCTGCCAGAAATTCTGACACCACGGATCCTTTAATAGCTTTTTGTGGCATAAACCGTACATCAAACTGGGCTAAGTTGACTATCCATCTTGAAATACGTCCATTGAGTGTTGATTTCTCGAACAAGTATTTGAGTGGATCCAATCGAGATACCACAAAAACGGTATGCACCAACATGTAATGTCTCAACTTAGTTGTGGCCCACACCAAAGCGAGGCACAATTTCTCGAGTGGTGTATAGCGTGTTTCGTATTCGAGCATCTTCTTACTTAAGTAATAGATTGCATTCTCTTTGTTTTCTACCTCTTGTGCTAGCATGGCTCCCATTGTCTCTTTGGTAACCGTCAAATATAACCTAAGAGGTATTCCGGGAAGTGCTGGCGCTAATACGAGAGGATTTGCGAGATAGGCTTTGATCCGGTCAAAGGCTTTTTGACACTCTTCATCCCATATTACTGGTACATTCTTCTTGAGCTTTTTGAAGATTGGTTCACATATCGTTGTTAATTTTGATATGAACCTGCTTATGTATTGTAACCGGCCAATGAATCCTCGAATCTGCTTCTCGGTCTTGGGCGGTGGCATTGACATGATTGCTTTAATCTTGGTTGGATCTACCTCTATTCCTCTAGAGCTTATGACGTATCCCAATAGCTTATCCGAGGTTACTCCGAAAGCGCATTTTGAGGGATTTAACCTCATATTATATTTTCTTAGCCTTTCGAAAAATTTTCTTAAGGCTACTTGATGGCCTGGACGGTCTTTTGATTTTACAATCATGTCGTCTACATATACCTCAACTTCTTTGTGCATCATGTCATGGAGCAAGGCAGTTGCTGCACGTTGGTAAGTAGCACCTGTGTTTTTCAACCCAAATGGCATTACCGTGTAACAGTAAGTGCCCCATGTTGTAATAAAAGTTGTTTTCTCCATGTCTTCTTCTGCCATGAGAATCTGATTGTACCCTGCGTATCCATCCATGAATGAGAGGAGCGCGTGATTTGCTGTGTTGTCTACCAGAATATCGATGTGTGGCAAAGGGAAGTCGTCCTTTGGGCTTGCCTTATTTAGATCTCGATAGTCGACACACATCCTTACCCTTCCATCTTTCTTTGGTACTGGGACGACGTTAGCGACCCATTCGGGGTATTTGGATACCTTGATGAAACCTGCAGTTATTTGTTTTTGAACTTCTTCTTTCATTTTTAGTGCTACGTCGGGTTTCATTCGACGTAGCTTTTGTTTTACAGGTTTCATTCCTGGAATTAATGGTATAGTGTGTTGGGCTATTTCTCTGTTAATGCCTGGCATATCTTCATATGACCAAGCAAATACATCGATAAATTCTTTAAGCAAATTAATTAAATCGGTTCTTTCTTGTTTATTCAATGTTAGTCCGATTTTAACTTCTCTTTTATGAGTTGAATCATTTGAGATGTCAACTGTTTCAGTCTCTTCAATTACTGGTGTTTTCTTTTCAAGTGTTTCCATTGCTTTAATAAATTCTTTATCTTTTTCATCATTAGCTAAGCAATATTCGTCATCTTGAGTTAGGGAAGAACACGAGAAGTAAGGAGAATGAGCGATATTATTATACTCTGAGATCATTACATCAAAGAGTGATATGTCCTCAGGGACTGGATCACTAACTATCCTAGGAGAAGAAACAGAAAGGGAAGGCGTTATAACTAAAGACTTAGAAGATTCTAAAGGGAAAAACTCTGACTCAGACTCTGACTCTGACCCTGACGATTCTTCAAACATTGGCCCTTGTCCTGTCGTGATTGATATCTTCCTCCCACTCGGAGTAATCACCTTGATAGTCTTGCGCCACCCTTGCAGTAATCCTTCAGCTGGAGTAATTAGCTTCGAGGGATCAAAGTTTTCACTTTGTAGGATTGTTTGAATGAGTGAGGAGTTGTCTTCCTCATAAACTGATTCATTCTTTTCTCGCCCAAACATTAATCCCATGAAGTTAAAGTCAAAACATGGAGGTGCTTTCTCCTTATGGACGGGAATTGGGATTTCATCAGTGAAATAGCAATCCAAGAAAATCTTGAATCCTTGTTGTCGTATGCCATTTACAACAAATGGTTCGGGAAATTCATAGCATGGATAGTCCTCTCCTTCCTTTATAAACTGACCATTAAGCGTAAGAGGGTACTGATCCATGGGAATTGCTTTCTTTTGAATGCGAGCGTCCCTACGTGCTTTTAATTTGTCCTGGGCTCGCTTGAGATCTTTCCGAGTCGGTTCGAAACCAAGTCCGAAAGTATCTAGTTTAGGGAGGCCAGGTGACTCTATCGATTTTGCTATCCCCTTTTTCTTTCCTAAGGTCATCCCAGGGAAGTGTCCTTGTTTTTTCAGCATAGTGTTGATAATCATGTTGGAATGGGGGTCGTGGCAAAGAGATGTCTTTTCATCCTCTTGGATTAAGGAGACTTCTTCGTTAAAGCTTCATAGGTCTTCATCATCTTCGTCGTGCTCCACGTTGATGATTGGATTCTCTATTGACTTGATCCTCATTGGTGAAGCATCAATAGTGATGGGGATTCCTCCAACTATAGCTTTCACTTGTTGATGGAGAGATGAAGGGACGACCTTTAGATCATGGAGCCAAGGGCGTCCTAACAACAGATTGAATGAGGCTCTGATGTCTACCACTTGAAAAGTAGTAGCATGTTCTATTGCTCCTGCCGTCACATTTAGGGTTATTTTGCCAAGAGCTTGACGTCGAGTATTATCGTAAGCTCTTATTCCTTGTGTAGACGGAGTTAAATCCTCATTCTTTATGCCGAGCATCCTCGCAGTCCTAAGTGGACAGACGTTAATAGCCGATCCATTGTCTACCAGTGTCATGGGAACATTCATTCTTTTACAGACTACTGTGAGGTTTAACGCTTTGTAGTGCTTGTCACCTTTCGGGGGTAAATCTTTATCAGAGAAGGTGATTAGATTAATTGGACTAGGGAGATCACTCGTGAGGAAGTTAACTAGTCCCTCAGGAGTGGTGTCAGAATCGATCCCAATTTTATCCAAGGCATTCATCACAGCCAACCTATGTTCTCGAGATGTTGCTAGAAGCTTCCATACATTCATCTCGACTTTTGTCTTCTTGAATTGTTTAACAATGTCATTGTCCTCGATGACAGGTATGGGAACTTGTTGTACAGTAGGCATGGGTTGCGTTGAAATAAGAGGTTGTATTCTCCCGGATCTTGTGAGGACGTCTATTGATGTATCTTCTTCAGCCCAAATATCGTCTGTGGTGTATGATATGGAAGGTGAAGGTTCTAATATGTCTTTTAGATAGACATCTTCTTCATCACTATCCCATACTCCATTAACATTTATATCCTCTTCTTGTTGAACTTGGACTAATTCTTTTCTATCAATCATTTTCTGCACCAAATCCTTGAATTTGAAGCAGTTTTCTATGGTGTGTCCTCCTGACTGATGGTATTGACAGTAATATCTATCTGTTCTTTTTAATGATTCAAATGGTCTTGGTTCGAGAGGTTTGACTTTGCCACTCTCGGAGAGCATTTTAAACATTTGTGCATACGGGATCCCAATTGGAGTATAAATTTTATTACTCTTCTTGGGTCTTTCGGTGACTTGTAAGGGAAAGTATTTTGCCTCATAAGTCGTTTTTACTGGTGTGGATTCTCTCTTAGGTTCTTGATCATATTCCTTGCGAAGTTCATTCAGAATTTTGAGAGTTTCATGTAACAGTTGTGATGTCTCCCTCAGATATAGTGTGAGTATTCGTATCTCTGCCTCATTTGCTAGTTCTGGAGGATTATCCTCGACATCGAAAAAGATCTCTTCTTCTTCTTCTTCGGTCACTTTGACAGGCTTAATGAGAGATGAGGGGTCGACTTCGCTTTCTTCATCGGAAATAGCCAATGTGTGAGCTAGAGGTGCATTATCAATACTCGGTTTCTTACTGGCAGGAGGCAACGGCAGTTTATTATTGTCAATCAAGTCTTGGATAGCTTCCTTAAGTTTCCAACAGCTTTCAGTAGAATGGCCCCTACCTTGATGATACTTGCAATGTGCATTGGGGTTCCAATTAGGCGACCTTTTCTCGACTGGTGGATCTCCAAATGGTCCAATGGGAGTTATAAGACCTTTTGCATTTAGCCGATCAAATGCGGTGTCATAACTCATGCCAATAGGAGTGAAGTTTCTCCTAAACAGTTTCTTTTGTCCTTGGTTGTTCATGGCAAGGACTTCTCCTAGATTAAAGGTGCTAACATTATTTGAGTGGGCGGTTTTAGAAGAAGAAGGATTGTCGTTCTTCTAACCTTTCCAGCCACTGTTGGAGTTATTGTTGGCAGCTTTTGATTTAGCTAAGTCATCTTCAATATTAATCCCAATATCATAAACAGCCTTAAAGGTATGAAGGTTATTTTGATATTTAAGATGTTTTGAATATTTTTCTTGGAGATTTTTAATGAACAATCTCACGGACTCTTTTTCACTTGGTACCTCAATCATTTTAGCTGAGGTTTCTCTCCACTTGTTAAAGAAAGATGTGAAGCCTTCATTCTCCTTCTGCTTGAGAATTTCAAGTTCTCTATGGTCAGTTTTGACTTGAACGTTGCACTTGTACCTATCAACGAAAGCGTTTGCTATGGATTCCCAGGTAGAGGTCTTTTCTTTTTCAAGAGAAAAGAACCATTGTTGGCAAACGGTCTCGAGAGATAGCGAGAACAGAGAAGGGAAAATTTTCTTATTGATGCCCTTGATACTCATTATTGTTTCAAACGCCCTTAGATGGAAGTAGGGATTGTCGATTGCCCTAAACTTTGGGATGTCGTTGGCACTGAACTTCTGCGGAAGAAGATCCTTATCCAGCGAGACCCCTTGGGATGTGAGTTCTTGAAACTTGTAGTCACTGGACAACTTTCTTAGGCTTTCTTGCATGAGGTCCATCTGCTGTTGCTTCGCGGGATCCTCGATCTTAAGTGCGAGAAGCTTTAGTGTCTCAGTTACAGTAGCCAATTGGTTCTTGAGATCGTTAACTTCTTCCTGAGTTGCCATTATAACTCTTGCTTTCCTCTTGCGGGCTATAGGTTTGTCGAAAAGTTGGACTTGTACGAAAAGGTTATCTTTGATTAATCGTCCTTCCTTTCTTGACCACGCGCTGTAGATTAAGCCAATTTGCGTTTTAAATACTTAACTCGAATCAGTTTGACTTTATGGCTTTTATTTAAATAGAAGGGAAAAAAAAGGTATGTATATTTTTAGGGAGCAATAATGTACATGTGTTTAGGGAACTTAAGTACTATTATTTATTGGAGGATTAATATCCGACTTACCCCCCCTAAAAAAAATGACGAAAAATAACGCGTGCACACAAGACTCCCTTAATCATGGACATGTGTAATAGTGTGTGTATTGAGTGTAAGTGACATGTTTGGACTCTTGTGTAAAACCATGGGACTTAGTGCCTAAACTCGAATATTGATTCAACTAAGCAGAATTAACCGAATTAAACGGGAAACTGGATAATTAGACATTAGGTGATGACTCGACAAATAATCCGAACTGTCGGCCAAGCGACAGGACTGGCGTCACAATATGGTGGTTGGCGCCAGACTTTTTAGTAAATGTCTGGCGCTACGCACCATACAGTGGCGCTACAGCCCAAATTTTGGCACCAACATTGGAACCTCGGTCTGGGACTGTTTTCGATATTATTAGTCAACTTGGGTATGCCTAAAGTCGTACTAGGTCGATTCCGATTAAAAGAAGAAAAAACTTTATTGACTCGAATTAATTAATTAATTAATTAGGCAAAGTTCTTTAAGTCATTAATTTTGATCTCAACACAAATCAACAAACGGTTAAGAGGAGCATAGGATATATATGCACAACAAGTAATGCACAATTAGTCAAGTAGGCACAATATGATGCAATGAGTTCGCAACCTAACCATGGCTCTAGTTCTCTAAAGTTCGGGATATGGTTTAGTCAAATAGGGTCCATGGTTAATTGTCCAGATGCACCGTGTAGAAGCCTAACCGTGAAGGGTTAACGCGTGTGGATAGAACACCGCAAGTTTTTAGAAAAAACTCGCTTCCATGGTTTGGTGAATTCAACATCTCAGATGTACCCTTTGTTGCCAGGAGCGTTCAATCGGGTAGATAGAGCATGAATTCCCAGAGGGTTATGTCCATATGTAGAACACATATGGGTTTCAGAAAAATGAGAACAAATTCAATAAGGAAGTAGGATCGAGCAAACAATACGAAAAACCGGTCGAAATTAGAACGCATATTTCTGGCTCGGTATTGGGGGAAATTGGCGCTAGCAAACAGAGACTGGCGCCAACTTTTAACTCCTCAGCATGGTTAAGCAACAAATTGATCAATGTCACCGAAGATCCCTCATCATTATGAGTGAGCTTGACAATGTCAAAACCATCATGGAGTGAGAACAAAATAATATCATGAGCAGAGTCATCATCGATCGGTTTCCTAAGGACATCCATTTGATTGAACATTTCAATCAATTCCCTTACATGGGCACGAGGTGAAGGTTACACCCCTTAACGATCCAAGAGATCGTCAACTCCATAAG
This sequence comes from Chenopodium album, assembly GCF_948465745.1. Lineage (NCBI taxonomy): Eukaryota > Viridiplantae > Streptophyta > Magnoliopsida > Caryophyllales > Amaranthaceae > Chenopodium > Chenopodium album. The sequence goes on from NC_137837.1 coordinate 74,705,675, forward strand.
GTCATGAACCAAATAAGGGTTCGGGGATGATGGTACAAATCCAACCTAAAAGAGATTGAACCTGCCCTAATAATAGGCCTCTACTTTATTCTGCTCGTATTCATGTGCGCTTTCTGATTAACATACAATCAATATGATTAACCCTAAACCTGTTTAATCTATGTTGGTTGAATTTAATGCACAAATAAACTATTATTGGCGATCACTTGAAATTATAATCACAATTAACCTAACAAGATTATTAATTATCTTATTAAGCGTGATTGCAAGTACAAATTCCCTTTAAACATGCAATAAAAGGTGATCAAGCAATAAATAATAAATAGCATATCAAGCAACATAATAAATAATCAATATCATTAATCATAAATGTTAGAAAGAACATAGGAAGCATCATAATAATCATATTTAATATTAAAAATACCCTAGACATGATACTAGGAATATCATAATAACAATATAAACATGATGTCTACATCATAAAATCAATTAAAATACTTACTTGGATGCCTCGTACCTCTTTCTAATAACAAAATACACACGTTAGTAACTTCAAGGAAAATAATAAACAAAGCAATTAAATTAAATAATTGAAATAGAGATTTGGGACCAAACCCTCAGAAATTAAAACCTTTCACGTCTAAGGCGAAGGTAACTTCGAATATGGCTAGGTGTATCAAGATCTTGTGAATGCGGAATTTTGTATGAAAAAGCAAGAAAGAAAGAATGCTAAAAGATTAATGTTATTGAGAATTGACGAAAGAAAGATGATGAATAAAGAGAATTAGAGAATGTTGATGACTATTGATTGTAGAAAATTGATAATCGGTGATTGGAGATAATTGGTGATTGGAGATTGTAGATGAATCAAAACGGAGTTTTTGATACGATATTTATAAAGAAAATCGGCCAAAAAAGATAATTTATCAAAACAGAGTCTGAAGATCACAGAAACAACTTGGCGCCAGGACCAGTGGCTAGCGCCAAGCGCCAATGGCTGGCGTCTAGCGCCAATCCTGGTTCCAGGCGCCAAGGCCTGGGGTTGGACGCCAAACCGGCTTTTAACACGTTTTCGAAACTATGATAATTTTACCGTACTGGAAGATAAAATAATATAATTTCAGTCGAAAATGCTATTTGATCTAATTAAAACTCTAAAGAATCCTAATTGAATTAAGAATGATAAGACCTTCTAGAATGTTCCAGAAGACCAAAAACATTCCTAATTACATTAGGAATGATAAATCATATTAGGCCCTCCCCTAGATCATTGGGCCGTACTTAAAACTCAAACCGGGCCCAGTTTAGTAAATTGGCCATAAATTCCTCAATATTCATCGGAATTGGGCTTATAATATATCGTTGGAAAGGTCTTTGCAAGCCCCATCCAACTACACCACTATTGGACCCTTATCATGGACCAACCAAACTGGATTGGCTGTTTTCTTAAAATAAAGTTTTCAAAAACAGAGAGAAGAGAAAAGAAAAGAAATAAAACTTTCCGCAACACTAGACCTTTCCACACTTTCGTTTCATTCGATCATGATCCGACGTGAAAGGTACTCATCACTGGGTTCGGTTTTGGGGAGACACAAATGGGTGTCTACAATTCTAAAATGAGCTCTCTGATTTTCTCTGCAGCTGAAACAATTTCAGCATGCCTTTCAGCTCCATACTTTTCTGTGTATTTGCTCTCAACAGGAATGTATAAACGAGATTCAAGCCCATGGCTTGTGAGAACATTTCTCAACTCCTTTTCCCATTCCCTAAAGTTTCTGAGATTCAGCCTTAAGTTAAGTTTCATTGGTAAAATTGTGTTGTCGTATAAGTTATTCATCTACAAACAAAAACAAAACGAGGCATAATTCAATAATTATGTTTAATAAACTTTTAAAGTACCATAAGCGATTATAATATTGGTAACTTTAAAACATTCATTCAATTTAAATCATCCCTATTGAATAGAATGATTCCAAGATCCTTTATTTGTGCAATAATTGACCGAACTTTGGCCCTACCATCAACTATTACATTTTCAAGGTGAGTAAACTCTTTACTGATTACAACTCTTTGTAATTCTTGATTGAATAATTACACATCACATGTTTAATTATTACCTTAGCTTCAAGGTTCTAAACTCTTTAGGTAACCTTGTTGAGTGTAACCAATCAAAAGTGTAAAATTTGTTTTACCCCCACTCCCCTAAGATATAATATGACACCCTGCTTTGGCATGAATCACCATAAATATCAAAGGTTTCATCGGGTTTTTGATTGGAAAAGCTACCTCAATATTACTGGGACCTAGATTCATTATGTTGTGATTATTTAATGAACTCTAGCGCATCATCAAACAACATAAATAAAATCTAACATGCATAATCTACTAATGCATAAGTAAAACATGACATAGTATGGCCCCTTAATCCTAAGAAAACTAATAAAGCAAAAGCTCCCACTTGAACCTTCATGGATCTTATCCATCTTGCTTCTTGGGCCTCCACTCCATGGATTCTTGGATTAACTGCAACCTGTAATTCTATTCTATTCTATCTACTACTTAAATAAAATGAAATAAATTACAAAAATACTTAACGGTACGCAGACCGTATTTAGATTACAAAAATACGAAACGATGCGCAGATCGTATTTAGAATCTATGGGCCATACTAGTCTATATAGCAATATATAACATCATATATTATAAAATGCCATATAATAAATCACTCATCATGCTTTCCTAAACTACAACATCGAATGTTCACAGTAAAGGAAACATGGCTCCTAAAAAATCTCATATTTTAATTAATTACTGTAATTAGATAATATCATATATTATTCATGACCAATTATAAAATATCATATATTTTAATTTAGGTATGAGATAGAATCAAATCTTATTTTAATTATGGAAGATAAATCATATTTATTTTCCATGATTATCCTAACTTTTAGGAGATTCTATCCTAATTACTTGTCAATCACAAATTTTAAATCAGTTAATATCCTAAAATAATTATGGGATAATCATATTATTTAATCAATTATTATCCAAATAGAATCTTTTGCTCCATAGTTATCCTATCTTAACAAAATTAACAACTTTAATGTTGTTAATTATCTTTTCAAAATCAAAACTTATCTTTTAATTTTAATTTTGAAAACTGATTTTATTCAAAATAAAATAAAATAAATTTTTTTTTTGAAAACCCGCGTCAGCCACCGTGGTGTGGCCAGCCGAAGCCGGCCACGGTGGCCGCACACCTTACGGTGTGCGCTGCCCCTACAGCGACACCCGGACAGCAGCAGCAGCACACACATCGGGGTGGTGCACTGCTGCGCTGCCCCCTTGACTGACCCCTGCCCAGCCCACCCTCCCTCCTGGACCACCACCGGTGCGGCAGTCGCCGTGGCTGCGCCACCCAGCCGCGGCTGCCGCACCTTAATACCTTTTTTTTTTTTTGATTTTTAATTTAAAACAAAACATTTTTATTAAAATTAAAATTAATGTGGTCCATCCAATTTAAAAATTAAATCATATTCAATTTTTAAATTAGGGTTCTTCATGAATTTAATCCCAATTCAATTTAACTTTTAAATTAAATAGGTTGATCATGAAAAATTCATAATTTATCATGAAATCAATTAGATTAAATTCTTTAAACATAAAATTTTCGAATTAAATCAAAATCAAAACACACATTTCATAAATTAGGGTTCTTGATTTCGAAATTTTCGAAATATTAAAGGGGGGGGGGGGGTTCGAATTTTTGAACTTGATAGGGCAATTTTCGGATCTTTTTAGGGCTAATATGAAGCAAATTAAACACCTTTAATGATTCTATATTGTTAAATCACATTTAATATAATAATTGACCCATAATTAAATTATTCTCCCTCCTAATTGAATTAAAATTGTGGATCAACAAAGGTTAATACTCAATATATGTAATTGCAAGAGGCTAACTGATACCACTGTAGGGGATGATAGGTACTACGCAGCGGAAATAATCATGAATCATATTCATATAGCACCTAACCAAGGATCTCATGCACAACACATAAAGAGTAAGAACAATACCTTTGAAGCGTGATTCCACAAGTGATCGAGCAAGAACAATAAGGAGAACAAGAACCCCACGTGTGATTCATCTACTTAGTCCACGAGCACGGATTAAATCTCCACTAATGCTAGTTAGTTGTGACTGAACGCTTCAATCAACCTTCAACGGAGATCCGAGTAACGAACACACCACACCACCACCCACGCGCCACCACACGCGCCGCCCACAAGGGAGAGCCGTACGGACAGGGAGGAGAGAGAGTGAGGGTCGAATAGAGAGAGAGAGAATTAGGGTTTTGGGATGCTTGGTTGCTTGTGTGACAATTTACTGTATGTCAATTGTTCTCTCTTGCAACCCTAGGCATGGTTTATATTTATAGATCATATCTAGAAATAAAACCATGTCAAGTCCAAAACCCATTAGACTCTTCTAATTATCCAAGCCCAAATATCAATGTGGTATGTCATGAACTCATGAGGCCCAATAATGGGCCTCTAACTTGTTTAACACAATACTCTTATGTGTGACCTTGTAGGATCCATTCTATAAGGCTTTGGGCTATTAAGCTAGCCCAAAGATCAATTGTCATATTTAGCACCAAACATTGACGACCCTATAGAATGAACTTATTATCTCCATAATAGTGATCCTTGATATATCTAGTAATTGCACTTATCGAAGACATAACTCCTTCATTATTTTGAATATGTTAGAGATTAGTTAACTTTGTTATTAAATTAGTTGAATTTTGGAATGTTTAAATGGTTAATATTAAGTTGTTTTGATGGGTATATTTGAATTAATTTGAGATTAGTAACCTTGCTTGTTACTAAAGTAGATGAATTTTGGAATGGGTAAATGGTTACTTTTAAGTTGTTTTGATGGGTAATTTTGAAAAAATTAGAGATTAGTAACCTTGTTAGTTTAGCAACTGTTAGTTCAATGAATGATGTGTTTTAGCTTATAAATAAATTAGTGAATTGACATGTTATAAGAAAGAAATAGTACATACCTTATATTTAACATAATTTTTGTATATTGTTTTTTTTTTAATAGAATTGTGAATTGAAGCACGAGTTGCTTGAGGACTACATATTGAGCTCAAGTGGGTAGTTGCTATATTGGTATGACTTATAAACTTTACTTAGCTATATTTCTTTCTATTTATCCATTTAATAAAAGTTGATTCATGAAATTGCAACTTGTGTATTGTTTAATTGCAAATAAATACAACAATATATAGAATACTTGCATCATCATATGTCTAGATACCCGTTCAAGGCTTTCTCATTAGGAGAAAGTCTTGAATAGTCCCCGGTTGGGACTGTTCTTGAATGTGTACTCTCACTTAGGTGGTGAATGTATGTTTTCTTTTCGATTTTAAGGAACATCTTGGCTTATCATTTCCTCACTATGTTCTCTGGGTACATATGTGGGTAATTAATTATCTACATCGTGTACTTGGAGAACTAGGGGGAAATGCTGCCGGATTTTCCTTAAAATTGGAAAGTTGACATACATTCACTAGTGAAAGTAGACATTCAAGGATGGGTTAGGTTGGAGTGATAAGGACCCTTTGGAAACATGCATTTTTTCACTATATGAATGGTATATTCACGTTTTGTACTTGAATTTGATTTACATAAAATATGTAGCACTTACACATTATAAATTATATGTTGCTATATATGTTTAGAGACAATTTACTAAATGGAGAAGGATCGTGGTTGGATGTATGGTAGACGCGATACATTGGAATTTTGGAATGGGGTTCAAGAGTTTTGCGAGAGGGCTTTAGCTTATCAACGCAAACTGGGTGGCAAAGGCCTTTATTGTCCTTGTGTTGATTGTAATAATGTGAATGTGGTCGATAGTGTTGAAATCATTAGAGATCATGTATTATGTCGTGGGTTTAGGCAATTATACCATGTGTGGATTTGGCACGGAGAAAGTGGAGAGTACAGTGGGGATCTTGATCGGAATGATGTGCGTGTTAGAAGCAGTGAGATTCATGTGGACGAGGAATACGAGAATGATGACTATATTGTTGATAATGATGAGGATGGAGCCGACGATGATCAGGCGGATGAGGTCGAGGATGAACAAGTGGATGAGATGTTGCATGGTGTTGAAGGTGAAGTGTTTGAGTTATTATCGGAGACTTCCAAAAAGCCTTTGTATCCCGGGTGCAAAAAATTCTCCAAACTATCGGTCATGATAACAATTTTCAACATTAAGTCGAAGCATGGGTGGACGGACATCAGTTTTACTTCTTTGTTGACCGCATTAAGTGATATGTTTCCTGATGGGAATGAAATTCCTAAGTCTTACTATTACGCAAAGAAGCTCATGTGTCCCTTTGGTTTGGAGTATAAGAAGATACATGCATGTCCTAATGACTGTATTTTGTATCGAAATGAGTATGAACAACTGCAGGAGTGTCCACGATGCAAGCGGTCGCGGTACAAGCGCATGAGTTGCAATCCTGGCACGGAGGAACCTCCTGCTAACGTGTTGTGGTATCTTCCCATTATTCCAAGGTTTAAGCGTCTGTTCTCAATACCAAAAGACGCTAAAAACTTGAGGTGGCATGCAGAGGGAAGAAAGAAAAACAGAATGTTGAAGCATCCAGCTGACTCTCCACAGTGGAAGAACATTGATTTGAAGTTTGAGGAATTTGGTAATGAAGTCAGAAATTTAAGGCTTGGGTTGTGCACGGACGGGATGAATCCATTTGGCACTCTTAGTACCCAACACAGCACATGGCCGGTACTTTTAGTGATTTATAATTTGCCTCCTTGGCTGTGCATGAAACGTAAGTATGTAATGCTTTCATTGCTAATAACTGGTCCTAAGCAACCTGGAAACGACATAGATGTTTACCTTGCGCCGCTTATTGACGACTTGAGAAAGATGTGGGACGAAGGGGTTTCCGTTTTTGATGCTTATCAGAACGAGATGTTCACATTGCGTGCAGCCCTTATGTGGACCATGGATGACTTCCCTGCATATGGAAACTTGTGTGGGTACAAGGTCAAAGGGAAAAAAGCATGCCCCATATGTATTGATGACACATCAAGCGTATACCTGGCTCATTCTCACAAAGATGTCTACCTACGGACTCGAAGGTTCCTTAGGCGTGATCACCCGTACCGTAGGCAGAAAAAGGCTTTTGATGGAACCGTGGAAGAGGATACTGCGCCTAGACCATTGACTGGTGCTGAGATTAGTGCTCGGGTGAAAGGAATACGAACGGTGTTTGGAAAATCAGAAAAAACTGTGGTCTCAGCTGCTCTGTTTAAGAAAGAATCAATCTTTTGGAAGCTTTCGTACTGGAGAGAACATGACGTTAGGCATTGTCTTGATGTGATGCATATTGAGAAGAATGTGTGTGATGCTCTTTTGGGGACGCTTATGAATATCCCAGGCAAAACAAAGGACGGAAAGGGTGCACGGTTAGATTTGAAAGAGATGGGGATTCGTCCAAAATTGTGGCCTCAAGAAAAGGTTAGAAAGGGGAAGGAGTCGAGAATAGAAGATGAAAATGTTTCGAAAAAAGGGAAGGAGAAGAGCAAGGGAAAGGGAAAGGCCAAAGATGCGTCAAAGAAGAAAGTTAAGGGTAAAGGGAAGGATGAAAAGAATTATTTACCCCCGGCTTGCTATACATTGTCTAGGGTAGAGAAACGTATGTTTTGTGCATGTATGTACGGCATTAAGGTTCCATCAGGGTACTCATCTAACATGAAAAGATTTGTAACCTTAAATGGAGAATTGAAGTTGACAAGTATGAAATCCCATGATTGTCACATTATGATGTAAGTATTCCTACCGATTGCAATCCGTGGTATTCTACCGAAACACGTGAGGGAAGCGATTACAAGCCTTTTTTCGTTTTTCAATACAATTTGTAGCAAAGTTCTTGATCCTTGTACACTAGATGCTTTGCAAGCAGATGTGGTTGTGACTTTGTGCAAATTTGAGATGTATTTTCCACCCTCATTTTTTGACATAATGGTTCATCTGGTTCTTCATTTGGTGTGTGAGATTAAGTTGTGCGGTCCAGTGTTCATGAGGTGGTGCTACCCTTTTAAAAGATACATGGGTACATTACAAGATAAAGTACGGAACCGGGCTCACCCTGAAGGAAGTATGATGCAAGGGACAGTGGGTGAGGAGATAGGTAACTTTGTGGCGGACTACATAGCCCTTGATCAACCTATTGGTCTTCCTACTTATCGACATGAAGGTAGACTTGATGGTCATGGCACAATTGGGTCGAAACGAATGTCATCAGACCGAGATCAGTTCTTACAAGCACACCTTTATGTGTTGCACCATGTTTCAGATGTGCACCCACATTTAGACGAGCACATGGCTAGTTTGCGTGCCGATTTTCCATCCAAAGGTGAAAGGGCATTTGCATAATAAGAGGTTTGTTGATTGGTTTCGTGATTGAGTAATGAGTGGATTGAATGATACTAATGTGACCGATACAGTACGGTGGCTTGCGTACGGTCCTAGGGATGATGTCCGTTCATTTGAGGGATATGACATCAATGGGTACACTTTTTGGACCGAGCGCCATGATTTGAAATCTTCCTCCACCCAAAACAGTGGTGTAACTCTTGTGGCATCGTCAAGGGAGTTTGCAAGTTCTAAGGATAAATCACCTGTCGATGCAGAGTTGTCATACTATGGTCGAATTCAAGAAATATGGGAGCTTGATTATTGTGACTTCACGGTTGCTCTTTTCAAGTGTAAGTGGGTTGATAATATCAGGCGTAACGTCAAACATGAGGACTTTACTCTTGTAGATCTTGGCCACTTGAATGATAGTGCGGAACCATTTATCCTTGCATCTCAAGCTAAGCAAGTGTTCTACGTAACTGACCCAATGGATTCAAAATGGTCTATAGTGCTAGCTGGCAAAAGAAGAATCCTAGGCATTGGAGATGTTGAGGAAGAGGAAGAATATGATGCGTTTGATGATTTAGCACATTTCACTGTTCCTAGACCTATTGTACTAAATGACATAGACAACGAAGCAGGTTATATGCGATCAGACCACAACGAAGGAATTTCAAAATGAGGTAGTTTGATTAAAAGTTAGTAATGGTTTCATTGCAAATATAGTTTAGTTATCATGTATATAGGAGCATAAGTAGGCGAAAATGATATATTTGTAGTTTGAAATTGCCTAAGTGTACTCATTATCATGCATATACAAGGTTATAGGACCATAAGTAGGTGAAATTGGCTTAAATAGCTTCTACTTAACCCAATTCTTTTATTTTGTGTATGAACTAACATTTATTCATTTTAACAACCTATATTCAATATATTTAACATGTTTGTAGTTTGAAATTGCCTAAGTGTACTCATTATCATGCATATACAAGGTTATAGGACCATAAGTAGGTGAAAATGGCTTTAATAGCTTCTACTTAACCTAAGTCCTTTGTTTTGTGTATGAACTAACATTTATTCATTCTAACAACCTATTTTCCATATGTATAAGTGATATGTAGATTGAAATTTCCATTTTGTACTCATTATCATGCATATACAAGGTTATAGGACCATAATAAGTAGGTGAAAATGGCTTAAATAGCTTCTACTTAACCATAATAACTATCATGTATATACTTTACTATACACTAATATTGTTTTATGATTGCTTTGACAGGTGCTTATATCTCATGGCGGACGATCATGATCCTCATTTGGGAGAGGACATTGACGATGATGAGTATGAGGACAAGTACGAGGATGAGGACGAGGACGATAGTGATGTGCCTTATGATGTGAATAAGGAGGATGACTTGGGTGAGCCAGAGGATCAGGCTCAAGATGAGTTCGAGCGTAGGCTTGACGATTTTGAAATTTCAGCTGAACGCGCACCGCCTATTGTAAATACAGCACGTGAGATTGTTGGTGAGAACCCCACTCCTGAAAGTCAAGGCCAAGGACAAGATGAAAACAACACAGGTGGTGGAGGGGGGAGGGGAAGGCACCGGCTCAAAGAAAAAGAAGGGGTCCGACGAGAAGCTTTAAGAAACCGGACGGTCCCATGGTCTTGGAGTATGACAACAAAGGCCAACCCGGGCCCAAATGGCGTTGATAATATGCTAATCAAGTTGGCATATGTTCGTGAAAAATCCCCATTACACACCTGTAATGCGGCAAGTACCTCCGGGTTTGATTCAAACATTTTGGGATGATACAAGGGTAAGTGTGTTTTTGGCACATTTACACAATTTAAGATACCTTAACCTTATGGTTGTTAATAATCGGTTTTAATTTGTGCTTGCATAGGCTGTTTTCTATTCCTAATGATCCCGAGAAGAGAAGGGTGTTTGAATCTTTATTAGCGGAAAGATTTAGAGGCTTTAAGACCAAGTTGACTAATCGGTGGATCTACAAGAAGAAGAAGAAAACAAAGAAGAAGAATGCTGAAGAAGATGACCGTCTCCCGTGGAAAATATGGCCGACCGTGTCAAAAGATGATTGGGAAGAGTTCGTTATAATGAAGACTCAAAAGAAAGCCATTGTAAGTTTGTGTTAATCTGATCTCAATTGAATAATAGCTTGACACTTTTTGTAGCAATGAGACTAACATTTTTTGTTTTGTAGGAACTTCGAGAGCAAAATAAAGCGAATGCAGAAAAGAAGGAATACGTCCATCGTATGGGTCCTAAGATTTTGGTGAAAAGAGACCTGAGTGGGTCGATTCGGGTTTATACCCTAAAGCGCTTCTAGTGGCATCGAAGGATCCCTCTAGTTCCACGATCACTACATTGGTGAGTCGTGCTGGTGATTTCTTTTGTTCTCTCCATACGTTTGATAAGGAAACGGAAAATGGGTCATCAAGGGTCCAGAAGCCAAAAAACCGGCGGATAAACTTGTAAGTTACCTATGAATTGTTGAAATTAAGTCACTTTTGCATCTAAATCACTGTACAAACCATTAACTGTTTTAATGACCTCATTTTTTCCTTATGCTATAGCTTGAGCACACTTAAGAGATGGTGGAGGGAAAATTTGAACCAAGTGTGGAGAATGACCCTTTCACTATGGCTTTGGGAAGGCCATACTATCCAGGACGAGTAGTAGGTTCGGGAGGGTCATTGCTTGGATGGAATAAGGTGATGGGTCACGAATACACAAAATCGGGTAGATCTCGAGCCAGTGTTAACTCACCGGGGGAGTTGGATGCCAAGGTGGCATCAATTAAGGAACAAGTACGCAACGAGTTAGTTGGTGAATTGAATGCTTGGGCGAAGCTGATGAACTTACCGACTTTGCCGTTCCTCACGAGTACCCCGGTCGACTCATGTTCTGAACCAAAAGGACAAGGAGAAGGTGATAGACATGGAGGAGATGAGATACGTGGTGAAGATGTGCCACCTGAGGTAAAATCAATTGGGTTATTAAAAGTTTTAAAATATTGAGTTAATTGAGATTTGAGGTGCAATGATTGATGTACTGTTGTAGGTTCCTACTCCTACACATGCGGACTCAAGGGAGCTTGAAAATCCAACACCGCATGAATTTCCAGAGTTACAGGTGATTTGTAACCCTCTACCTTAATGAATTTTGTTATATTATCTATGATGTTGTAAAAGTCCTATTTAACTATCTTCTTTTTATATATATACTTATGTAGGAAGACACCCGGTGTGCACTTCTAGCCCCGGGGCATTCAAATAGTACGGCGTTGAGTTGGGTGGCGTATGGTAGTGCCCAACCGACGACGGGTGCTACGGCGGGGCCACATCATTACTCGGTTGGGAACAATTTAGTGGTTGCGGGGTTCGAAGACATCCCACTACCCGTACCGATAGAGGAGGTTGAGATAACAACGCTTTGGCAAGCTGTAGGTAGCTTCGTTGATTGGCCACGTGCATGGGTTAAGTTGATTAATAAGGAGGTAGATTATTTAGTTCTCAAATTTTGTAAGTGTTATACCATTAGGCACTCTTAAAATAAAACATCCAAGTATTTTTTTTTTTTTACAATATGCAAGGTCTGCCAAGTTGATTTAAAATTGCTCAAAAATTTTTTTTTTAAAAATATGCAAGTTCCGCCGCCCCGGGACACCCGAGGGAGCCGCCCCCGCTGCCGGAACAGCGAAGGCAGCCCGCGCCGAGGCCACAGCAGCCCCGACAAGTGGCTGCCAAGGCTGTAGCAGCCTCGGCAGCACCTGCCTGTGCTGCTACAGCCATGGCAGCCACCTGTCGAGGCAGCAGCAGCCAGGCAGGCTGCTACCGAGGCTGCAGCAGACTGGCAGCCACCTGCCGTGGCTGCTACAGCCTTGGCAGCCACCTGTCGAGGCTGCTGTGGCCTCGGCGCGGGCTGCCTTTGCTGTTCCGGCAGCGGGGGCGGCGCCCTCGGGTGTCCCGGGGCGGCGGAAGTTGCATATTTTTTAAAAAATAAATTTTCTAAGCAATTTTAAATATATAAAGCCATTTGAGCCGAAATGGCTACTCACTTGCCTATTTTCTTCATTTCTCAACTAATAAACTTATACATTCTCAAACCATATCATAATTACATATTTATAAGTGATTGTGAGTTGAAATTGCATAAAAGAAGCAAAGTTCTAATTTTTTTTGGCGCATTTTATCAAAATAAAGCCACTTCGAGCCGAAATGGCTACTCACTTGCCTATTTTCTTCATTTCTCAACTTATAAACTCCTTGCATCTCAAAACAACTCATAATCACATATTTATAAGTGTTTGTCATTTGAAATTACATAAAAATCGCCAAGTTGTAAGGTTTTAGGTCCAAATCATCAAAATAAAGCCATTTTGAGCCGAAATGGCTACTCACTTGCCTATTTTCTTCATTTCTCAACTAATAAACTTATACATTCTCAAACCATATCATAATTACATATGTATAAGTGATTGTGAGTTGAAATTGCATAAATAAAGCAAAGTTCTAATTTTTTTGGCGCATTTCATCAAAATAAAGCCACTTCGAGCCGAAATGGCTATTCACTTGCCTATTTTCTTCATTTCTCAACTTATAAACTCCTTGCATCTCAAAACAACTCATAATCACATATTTATAAGTGTTTGTCATTTGAAATTACATTAAAATCGCCAAGTTCTAAGGTTTTGGGTCCAATTCATCAAAAATCAAGGTCATTTGAGCCGAAATGGCTACTCACTTCCTTATTTTCTTCATTTCTCAACTAATAAACTTATACATTCTCAAACCATATCATAATTACATATGCATAAGTGATTGTGAGTTGAAATTGCATAAAAGAAGCAAAGTTCTAATTTTTTTGGGCCCATTTCATCAAAATAAAGCCATTTTCTTCATTTCTCAACTTATAAACTTATTCTTTCTCAAACTATTTCAGATTTTGAATGGAAGCAAAACTTCAAAGAGAAAGAGGGTGGAGAAGCTTAAAAGAATTGATCAACCTAAGAAGAAGCTAAGTGAACAACGGTCCAAGAGTGAACAAGCGTCGAAGTTGCACTCTTCGAAAGGTTCACCCATGCCACCTACTCCACTTGTTGAAGACATTGTTCTTCAATCACTCTCTGCTGACATGACCTTTCTTCACAACCGTGCTTGTCATTTGGTCGATCCCATGGAAGTTGCACTTCCTAAGGCAATGTTCCACTATGATGAAGATGCAGTTGCATGGATCAGCAAAGAAGATGTGAAGGAATTTCTACGTGGTGCAAAGCTTAACATTTCCCTCATTAAAACATTCATGAGGTACTTCAATGCCCACATAATCTATAATTTTTTCAAGTTATTCAAATTGATGGTGATTATCCTACATCTGATAAATTATTCAATGTTCATGCACGCAGAGCACTACAGGAGCACTTAACTGACACTGATTCTCCTTGTAAAGTTGGGTGGTTATGCCCCGAGCAGTTATCCACTACTAGAATCATAGGCAACCCCCATCACGTGTTGTACTATGTTGAACAGAGTATCAGGGAATCAGCGCGTGCGGGAGACAAGTTCATATTCGCCCCATGTTATAGAGAGTAAGTCTAACCATGTCAAATTCAATCGATTTGGCCTCATTATATGTTGACTCCTAAATATTAATTTGCTTGTCTATTGTGAACTTATGTAGGGAGCATTGGAGCCTCATGGTGATTTGTAATTCCGCTAACACAATTTATCACCTTGATTCAGCTCGATCATCGGAGAAGTGGCTCGTGAAGTCTATATTGCAAAAGTAAATATATATAGCAACCTAGTGATGATTATTGCTAATAATAACTAATTTAGTAATCATACGACTAATCAAATTTGAATGTACTTTTTTTTACTACAGTGTTATGAAGAAGCTACATTGTCGTGCTCCAAAGGGTCCAACATGGAAGTCACCGTTGGTAATTTACATGATATTGTGATTATATTCAAAATCTATGTTAGTAAATATTTGCTCATTTCCTTTGCATGTTTCACTGATGTGATTTGTTTGTCATATGCTAGTGCGCACAACAAGATAATGGACTTGATTGTGCTTTGTATGTGATGAGATTCATGCTTGACATTGTGACTCATTGTACGGACACTCAACAGCTTGATGAGGTAAGTCCTAAAACTTATTAAAATGTCATATTGATGTGATTTCTAGCCTTAGACACCTAATATTACCCAACAATGGCAGTTATGAGAAACAAAAAGGCTATTTCACAAGAAAGGTAGAAAATGGGCTTAATAGAAGTCATATGGGCCATATTAGGGCCATTTTGTGTTAATATGCTCTTTTGATGTGATTTCTTTCCTTATACACCTATAACTAGATAATATTGACATGTTATGAGATAAATAAAGTTCATTTAATAAGAAATGTAGGAAATGGGCAAAGTAAAGTCATATAGGCCATATTCGGGCCATTTTGAGTAAAAAGCATCATAAACCTTAATAAAATGCTCTCCTATACAATTTTAGGGCTTACACACATACAACTACCCAACATGACATGTTATGAGAAAGAAATCGTTCATTTGATAAGTAATGTAGAAAATGGGCTACATAGAAGTCATATAGGCCCTATTTGGGCCATGTTGAGTAAAATGCGTTGTTAAACTTATTGAAATGCTATATTGATGTGATTTCTAGCCTTAGACACCTAATATTACCCAACAATGACATGTTATGAGAAACAAAAAGGCTATTTCACAAGAAAGGTAGAAAATGGGCTTAATAGAAGTCATATGGGCCATATTAGGGCCATTTTGTGTTAATATGCTCTTTTGATGTGATTTCTTTCCTTATACACCTATAACTAGATAATATTGACATGTTATGAGATAAATAAAGTTCATTTAATAAGAAATGTAGGAAATGGGCAAAGTAAAGTCATATAGGCCATATTCGGGCCATTTTGAGTAAAAAGCGTCATAAACCTTAATAAAATGCTCTCCTATACAATTTTAGGGCTTACACACATACAACTACCCAACATTGACATGTTATGAGAAAGAAATAGTTCATTTGATAAGTAATTTTGGAAATGGGCTACATAGAAGTCATATAGGTAATATTTGATAAAATACATATTGTTTTGCCTAATTAATTAATTTTAATATAATGTTTTTGTATTTCAAGTTTTGCAAGGTCCAAAAGGATGGTCCATTGACAATCAAGGAGCTTAATGAATTTCATGACATGTTGGCGTCTTTTATCACCTTCAACATGTAAATGGCATTGTAATTGTAAATTATTTATGTTAACTTTTGAACTATATAACTTATTATTCATTATATATGTACTTACTATTATTTATATATTTAAGCAACTTTTTTTTTTTTTGTATTGCGTTTGAGAATATTTATATCTATATATTTAATTGAATTCTTGTTTTTAATATTATTTTTGTATCTTATTGTAATAATTAATAATATTATTATTATTAGTTATTATAATAATAATATTATTAATTATTATATTTAATATAATTGCTGGAATTACAGGTTATTATTATTGCTGGAAACAGGTTTTTTTTTAAAATATTATTGCACGAAAATTGGAAAAAAAAAATTGGTGAATAGGCACCGGTTAGGCAGCAACCGGTGCCTAAAATAGCTACCACCAAAAAAAAAATTGGCGGGAGAGCAGTTTAAGGCACCGGTTAACCGGTGCCTAAGTGGGCATATAGCACCGGTTAACCGGTGCCTATTTCACCCTATGGCACCGGTTTTGAACCGGTGCCAAAAATTGGGGTTTTGGCACCCCCCACATAGGCAGCGGTTCAAACCGGTGCCTTAGACCGGGTTTGAACCGCTGCCAAATCCCTTTTTCACCTAGTGACTACTTGAGTTCAAAGTAAGATATAATCCAACATATTAATTGACAACATATAGGAGTAGCTTTTACGTGGGTTATAGATTGATTAAGTTTCTTATTTCCTTTAAACGTGGTACACATAATACTCACACTTGCACTTAGTAATTTATCCTCAAATATAAGTCTATACATTTCTTCTTGAACGAAAATGGATAAATTAAAAGATGAATTTTGTCTCTGTTGAGCAAGCTCTACGAAGACACCAACGCCGGGCCTTAGCTTAGCAATACAAGTCCTAACACAAACAATGTATATCAAATGGCACATAACAACCACATTGAACCTAACACGGATATCAATTTGTAAGAATAAATAGAGGAGAGACAAGATATATATAAAGAAGCTCGATTAGGCCTCTAAACAGTTTCAAGTTAGAGCTACGTACAGAAACTCAGCCACTTAGAGATCATCCTCATCTTATTAACTTGTGCTTAAAACATAGTCTAAAGCTCTAAATGTTTTTATTATCAGTTTTAAAATCTTTCATGAAATCTACCATCAAAACCATTATAAAAAAGACAGCAGTTTGCAAATTTGAAATTATAAACACCATTGCTACCTATATATAATTGAAGAAATAAAGACAATGAACCAACAACGAAGTTGAGAGCTAAATGCATAATTTAGCACAAAATCAGTAAACAATGTATCAAATGTAATTAACATTGCACAATCTCCCAAAGGTATCAAGAGAAATACTTACATGTTTACATGGAAAATCAAGCTTCTTGAGCTTAAGAGTGCGAACGACAAGCAACTTTTGAAGGTCCCCAAACTCAGACTCAAGCTTCCCCACATGAGCCTCTACTCCTTTCCCTTTCCCATTCAAAAACTCCGGTACTTTGACCTTCCCTGTCATATCAAACAACACATCAAGCCCTCAAATAAAAAGTTAAAACCAAACTAATAAAGGAATATCTCTAATGGGTTCTGCACAAAATCCAATTGCATTTCCAGAAAGAATGAAGTAAGTCCACAAATTATAATTTGAAAGAGAAAATTTAATCTTACAACAAAGACAAAGGAGAATGATTTTTCATTCTTCTTTGAACTTGGCAAATTAAATACAATAACCAAGTCTAATTAAAAATTTGTGCCCTTTCAGACTTCTAACACCAAAAATAAAGAACAAACAACTTCAAAAGGTTGTAAATTCATGACAAATTCCGACAATATCAATATCACTCAAGAACAATTGTATCTTAAGGCAACTATTATCTAATGATTCTCATCATTGAGCATCAAAAACTATTCTCATCATTGAGCATCAGACCCTGTGCCACAATAAAGACACGGTTTGTGCCATGAACATTAATTGAAGTAGATTTATATTGTTTCTAAAATCAATGAGATTTGTAACATTAATCTGAAACTTGTTTTATATACCAAATTGAATCAAACCATCCCAAAATTATGAACTAATTGAATTGAATCAAAAAATAAAACCATTTTTAAAACAAACTGAATTGAATTGACAAAACCCCTTAAAATCTAAACAATCTAAAATAAATCAGAAACCCCCAATTTTTTATTTTTTATTTTTAAAATAAAATCCCTTTTGGGTTTTATGAGATAATGATCAATTATACAAATGCAAGCATAATTGAACTAACAAATACTATCATATAAGATCATACTACTAGAATAATAAATTTAAGAGAAAAGAAAAAAAAAATTATGAGTCGTTGTATCAGATCATTTCACATAGATACCCAGATGAATGTCAAAGCTCAACTAAAGTAGAAATTCAACACCGATGAACATTATAAACAAAATAAGAAGAAAACTCAAAAATTAAAATTTGATGACAAAAAAGAATGCCTGAATTAAGAAGTTGCCATTTAGAAGTTTTGTTTATTAAAATTAAAGCCTAATTTTTCAGAAATGAGCAATTTTTCCACCTTCCTATTCAACCACAACAAATTGAAAGGGAGGGAAAATACATTACAAGTTTATGAGTTTCATTTATATTTTAAGTGGTTGCAGTCCTGAGATGGCAACAGTCTGATGCCGGAAACTTCGCCACCACCATTACTTCTGCCGCCGATCATCGCATTTTCTCTCCTCTTTTTCTTGTTCGACAAAAAAGAAAGACTGAATCAAAAACACGCACCAATATAATATCATAGCGTTGGACTAACAACAAAGCTTATAATTAAACTGTTATGGAAGAACTTGAAAATAATTTAACGAACCCAGAAATCAAAATTTTAAAAATGAATACAAACCAGTAGAGTAGTGAGGAACTTGAAAAGCATGCAACAACAAGGTATCAGGTTCAGCAAGGTCGGCAAAGCCAGAGCCGCCATTCATGTGACCACCGCTAGAAACGCCTTCACATTCGGTGGCTTCTTTCTTAACCACGCCATACTAGTATGGATCTTCTATCTCCGAGGCCTCATCTTCTCTTAATTTCTTCAAAATTTGGGATTTTCCCCCTGAAATTAGGGCTTTTTGAATTCTAGAACATTATAATTGAAAGAAAAAAATTCAACTTTGAGTTAGAGGATGACAAAGCTAAAAATTGAAATTTGATTATTTTACATGGCTACAAATTTAAAATTAAGCTCAAAAATCCTAAACCCCCAAAACCCGTAGAAAACAATAAAAAAAAATGAACTTTGGGTATTTCTCTAATTAACCCAAATTATACTCAAACATTAGTCCTAAAAAATCACCAAAAATCTACATATATACTCAATAAAAATCCAGAAAAAATTGAAAGAGGAGTGAGGAAATGGTACCTCAGCAGCGAGATACTCACCTTCAAACTAACAGGTAACAAAAAACATAAATCTTTGACCGATCATTTCACCTTCAAACTAAGATAGAGAAAGCGTGCAAGTTTCCGACATCGAAAACCTGCGAATTGCCTTGATCAGTGGTCACAGCTAAATTGGATAGCCATCACTTGAAAAAATTCAACTGCATTTGATGGAGGTGAGAAAGCTCAGAAGTTGCTCATTGTTGATGGTTTTAGAGAAAGTGAAGATGGAAGAAGAGAGAGAAAAGGGGCGTATGGAAGAGACACTACAGAGATAGAGGAAAGTAAAAAGTAAAATATTGCAGAAGAAAGAAAAGCCAATGGTCAAGATTCCTAACTGTTAAGTAAAAAGTAAAATATTGCAGAAGAAAGTAACAATGCATGCTTACTGCTAAGTGATACAATCGAGGTGTAAGAACTTTGCCACACCCTTGCCATGTCAGCAAGCTCACACAAGCAATTGACACATGTTGCTACTGTTCATAAGGGAACAAGGTGAAACATTTTAAGGGTTGTAGATGCAGTACGGAGTAGCATCTTAGTACAAGAAACCATGCAGTAATCACCGTCTGCTTAAATATAAATGGTACGGAGTAAATCCTAATTTAATAAAAATATTAACTTAGGAAATTGATTAAACATGTCATTTAACTATTTAACCCCACATATAAGCGTGTACATCATTCATTTGCTAATTAATAAATCAACGTAATTTGTTTGTGATGGATTTCAATCATTAACTTTAACTTTTGGTTGAGTTAGTCATTTAACATGGTGTCAAGAGTAAGCATGAAATAAAGGTCACGAGTTCAAATGTTATCCATCCCCTAGTTTCAAGTAGATTATGTTGCGTTGAGTGTAAATGGACTTATGTGCCTCCACATTTCAAGTTCAAAGGACTCTCATATAAAGGGACATGATAGAGTATACAAATAAATTTAGTTTTTATTTATTTATTGGCGGAGGGAGAGGGGTACAAGGGGGGACAACTGTCTCCCAACTGTGGAAATAAATTTAGTTTTTATTTATTTATTTTTTATTTTAATATAACAATATTAGTAATATGTTCATCTTTAAGTTTAATTGTTTAAATCCCAATTTTCAATTTTTGAATGATAATATCATATACATATATAGTTTGGATTACTTAATTGTTTTGTTAAAATTAAAGCATCAAACACTTATTCTATATAAATTGAAATTTTATTCAAATGTTAGAGTTATTCGGTTGCTAGCATGCTGCTAACTTGTTATTTTGTGTGACAATTTTGATTGTATGATGTCATAATTGTTTTTTTTTTTGAAAGAATAAATTTTAGTGTAGTTTAATTATTAGGGATTGATAGAGTATATAAACCGATGCTGGATTTTAAATATTTGTTTAATTTTTTAGTTGAGTTGGTCCTCTGACATAATATAAAGAACCAACGTGACACAAAGGTCACATGTTTGATTCTCATCCACTTGGGTCCTCATGTGAGGGAGAGTGATAGAGTATTAGAGTATATAAATTGTTTCCGGGATTCAACCATCAATTTAATTTTTTTGTTTTTGTTTAGTTGGTATTCTAACATGGATTTTTGAAGGTAAAGAAACAAAACCTGGCTAAAGAATGAGTTGAAAAAAGAGATGCAGTCCATGGTACACCAACGATATCAAGTGGAATGGTACACAATAATTCAAGGATTGTATGCATAGTTTGTTGTTGGACTTCTAGCTAAGACGTACAATGGGAGTTCTTTTCATGAGATTGAAAATCTATTGGTTATTGTAGATTCTCCTTGATAGTGGAATGGATATCTTAACTTGTTAATCGAACAGAAATGTAGTCCAATTATATATTGTAATACTTTTTTTAGAATATGGCCCAAGTCCATTTCATAATTGAAGAATTTTAACAAGGCAAACAAAAAGATTATTTAATTTAAAAGTAAGTACAACTTATAAATGATTAGAAATTTAGAATTTTTTGGCAAGTACCTTAAATGAAATTTATAAGGTGATAAAAATGACTAAACTTTAGATGTTACTTTGAGTATCATCCCAATCTAAGGTGTTAAAATATTACTGTTTATCCTTTAAATTATCTTTATTTTTAAATATATACATAAAAAAAGCTTTAATTTGTACAGAATTTTAGCTTCCTAAACAAAAAGGTTTTCTTCATATTAATACCTTTATAATTTTATGGAATAATTTTCAAAATAGTACTTACATATTCATTTTTGTGAAAAAGATATATGTTCAAAGTGGTAAAAAAAGTTCTTATAGTGGTGAAAATAGTCACTTTTGTTGTGAAAAGGGACCTTGATGTCGGAATATGGCCATTGACATCAATTTTTCGGCGTTGACCATGTTTTTTAAAAAAGTCATTTTCTTCTTCTTCTTCTTCTTCTTCTTCTTCTTTGTTAGTTGAAACGAACACTACAAGAGGGGGGGGGGTTAATTGTATTTGAGTTCCTAGTGACTACTTTTGCAAATTATAAACAGAACATAAAAGGATCTTAACAATGCACACAAGATTTTACGAGGAAACCTTCCAGGGCCCAACTGGAAGTAAAACCTCGACCCTTCTAAGGGATTTTTCAACACAAAAACCAATTCACTATAATAGGGCAAACACCAACTTACAAACCTATTATAAGACAGACCTTTGCTCACAAGTTCCAACTAGAACTTGCTATACAGTAGGACTCTATCCTACCTAATTCAAGTCCCCTGACTTAATTTCACTCGTACCCTCACAGTACAATCTCAGCCTTTGAACACAAAGCTGTCTCACTTGTATGCACTATAGATATCATACACTCACACCCAATAACCCAGCCAATTACAGAAAATATAACACCTAGAATATGTTAGGCAAGCAATGCACAAAATCCGAAACTAATATGACAAGATAAAGCTTGGCAAACTTACACGAATTAAGCTCTTAAGATTTCTTCACGCATAAACTCACAAAAAACCTAATGAGATCACTTCTCTACTATTTATACAAGTATAACTTGTATAGAAAGTAGGGTTTTCAAAAAGATAAAACTTAACTTTCCTTATCTCAATAACACGGTTTAAGTAAAACATATTTGTAAAAATCTTTTATCGGAAAACGAAGAAAGCTATAATTAAAAAGAATAATATCTTTTTAACAAAACTGATTTTAAGAAAATAAAATCTTTTTCTAAAATCTATCTTTTTATCTTTTCCAATTTTATCATATTTTCCCATTTATCTTGTCACGCTTCTAATAGATTTCATGCATATCTACTTAACATATTTAACAATAAATCTAGAAGATAAAATATTAACTAAATTACTATTGTTGTGTCGCGTTTCTGTAAACTCGAATTACTTGGGCTTAACGCAGACCAGGAACAAGTTCCTGCTGTCAAATGATCTCCAGTCCTCAACTGGAACTTCACAGTCTAAGTTCCTTATGGAACTTACTGTCTTCAGCTTACATCTTCCAAGTTCTTGTTAGGGAACATTCCTGTTAAGGAGTTTAGTTCTTGTTAGAGAATTCTTCTTCTATATTGTTTAACTTTCCATTAAGGTCTCTTCATGTCTTCATAATTCAAGATACTCTTCCACCACCAAGGTCAACTTCACCTGTACTAATCAAACACTTATAAACCTTTATTAGTTGAGTTTGCTTTAATTTAAGTTCATCATCATCAAAATCTTTAAGCTTCAACATTCTTCTTCTTCTTTTCCCCCACGTTTTCACTTTCTCTTTCTCTCTCTCTCTGTCTCTCTCTCTATCTATCTATCCCCAAATTGTCTCTCAAAACTCTTCCGCTCTCCTCAAAATCATGGGAAGAAAAGAAAGAAAAGACATTTTTTGAACATCAGTACATCAGGTGCCACGCATGAGATGGTCACCACCTGATAAGTGAAGTCAACTGTCATTTTCTGATGTCAATGATCCTTCTGATAATAAAAAGTGATTTATAAAGACCTTTTTCACCACTTTAAACATATAAAGTCCCTTTGCACAAAAAAAAAAAAAACATATTTTAGAATTTTCTTTTCTAATTCCCTAATTTCATCAATTTATCAGTTTTATCATTTAATGAACTAATTAACATGTTTTAAAATTGGGTGTCTATAATGACATGCTACAATATGAAAGTATGAGTTTCATTTTGAATTACTCAAGCACAATTTCTATCTTACTCCTGGAGTACCAACACAAGATACTCCAGGTTTATAAATTTATGTTATTTTTATATGTTAACTTATTATTTTAATTTAAATATATGTTATTTTGAAATTAGTACATGTTATTTTATATTTGCATCTTTGTTTTTAAAACTCAACATTGATCATTTCATTTTACTCCAAGTTTATAAAATTTATGTTATTTTGATATGAACTTATTATTTTAATTTATATATATGTTATTTTTAAATAAGTACATGTTATTTCATTCTTGCATGCTTATTTTTTTTTTATACATGTTGCTGAAGTAAATAAGTAAATAACATATTGTTTTAGCAAAACAACACAAGAATCAATCAAAATAACAAAAGGTTTAGGTAAGGGTTCTAATTTAGCAAGACAACTCGCGAGTAGCTCGAACTCGGTCCGATTAAAACTCAACTCGAGTTTGCTCGTGCTCGCTCGAGTCAGCTCGAAACTCAATAAGTGTACAAGAAATTCAATAATTTTCTATTCTTTCGTCTTTAAAAATTAAAAATTTGTCTTGATACTTAATTAATTTAAAATAATAAGCTTATGTAGAAAAAATTAATATAAAGAGAAGAAAATATCATTAACAAATATTTGAAATTCAAGAGACGTAAACCTTTAAACAAGCAACTCGTGAAGTCGTGATCGGCTCGGCTCGACTCGGCTCGAAAATTAATGAGCACGAGTCGAGCAACCCTCTACTCGTGATCAACTCGCTCAATTAGCATCCCTAGGTTTAAGCAAAAAAACTCAATCATAAATGATGAGGAGTACATGATCTAGGAGTATATACAATACTAACTCTTACTCAAGTGTCAAATCTAATAAAAAGTACTCCATATTATACAAGGCTCGTGTTATAAATGGTGTCCCGGCCCAATGTGGCGAGTCCCATTTTTATGTCCATTTTAGTTATAAAAATCGCACCATAAGTAGAAGCTGCATTGGAATCTTTGCCTATATATGATTATAACATGGTAAAAAGGTAGAAAATATAAAAATTGAGAATGGTTTCTTGAATTGCATTTAACAAAGTACATTAGGGGTCCCCCTTAAATAGGCTTAGGGAAAAAACAAACTGAACACAAAATTAGGAGCACTTTCAAGAAGTGGGATACACCACTATTCCTTAACAAATGTAACTAGAATATGCTAATTTATTTATTCACTGGACTTAGTAAACATTAGTTAGCTACTGTTACTTACAAACAGGAACTAACCGGAACTACTTTTAACACACTACTTATTGCTAATCAACATGTTGGCGTTGCAATAAGCATAAGAGGGTTTTGTCGCCCAACCGTGATACCAACACTTTCCGCAACGTCCAAAGTATGACCTTCTCTTCCATTAGGTAACGCCCAATTGAATTCTCGAACAAGGCTTGCTAATACAAGTTCGACATTGACCATGCCAAACGATAGTCCAGGACAACTTCTTCTACCAGCTCCAAAAGGAACGAGATGCAAATGTTGGCCCCTAAAATCGATAGAGGATGAACCTTTTAAGAATCGCTCTGGATAAAAAACCTCTGGATCTTGCCAAATTTTAGGGTCTCGTTGAATTGCCCATACATTGATGAAAACTTGAGTCCTTGCACAAATGTAATAATTATTGATTTCGATATCTTGGGAGGACTCTCGAAATATTATGGAAACCGGAGGATGTAACCTAAGTGTCTCCTTGATCACGGCCTTTAGGTACTTCATATTTTCCAAGTCATCCTCACTTACTCTTGTTTTGGTTTTTGTGATGTGCTTTACCTCTTCTTGTAGTTTTTTCATAACCTCGGGATGCCTTATCAACTCTGTCATTGCCCACTCTAATGTCGCAGAAGATGACCCTGTCCCCCCAACTAACATATCCTGGATCACATTAAGATATGTGTAACGACTAGGAGTAGATCTTACAAAAGGCATATGAATGATATATTGCTTGTTATAGGATCAATAGATTTTGAAACACCATTGAACTACTATTAATAAAACAAATCCCTTCGTGTCTATTAGAGTTCATGACAATTGTGCTTTATTTGAAGTTTATTTGGAAATTCTCGACCACTACCTTTAAGTTTATCATCTTTGACTTTTCAAAATTGGTCTGGCCTTTAATGAAGACTCTAGAGGGATTACTTGACTAGTAATATATTCCCTCCGTCCCTAAATTACATTTCTCTTTGGAAATTTACACGGGAAATTAAGGAGGAAAGAATAAGACAAATAACAATAATTAGATAATGCAATGGGAAGTACAAAGATAGATTAGTTATTACTCATGACATGTCATCAATCCTTTGCAAAAAAAAGGACCAATCACATGATCCTAATTGAAAATTTTTAACCAATCATATTCATTGTAATTTGGCACAAGGATTATGAGTGAGATTAGGTAAGGATGAGTGAGAAATCATTAAATATAAAACAGAAAAAGAGAGTTGATTTACTAAAAAAAACTTACCAAAAATAGAATGGAGGAATGTAATTTTGGAATACCAAAAATAGAAAGGAGGAATGTAATTTAGGGACAGAGGGAGTACTCCGTAACTTCAGTCACCTAATAATGTACCACCTCTATTTTACATTATTTGTAACGATTTGACATTAAACAGAGTGAAAAATGTCTAATTGTTGCAAGGTATTATTAATTGTAACATCTACTACTCATCAAATGGATGAAGATTATAATTTCAAATAAAGATGTTTAATTCAAGTCTTGAGAATTACAAAATCTTAAGTGGACCTGGTCCACACTAATTTATTATAGACCACTAATATTAGCGATATTATGGTTCATTTTTTTTATAAAAATAAAAGTCATTATATTAATATAGGTTATTTTGTTGAAATAAAAGTCATTGTAATAATATTATAAAGGATATAAGAGGTTATATATAATTTTTTAATAATATTTTTTTATATATTGATCAATATAAATAATAAAGGTTACTATGTTTACTAAGGTTATTTTGTTGAGAAACAAGTGTCCCCCCCCCCCCCCCCCCATTTTAATAGTAAAAATCATCACTACTTTTATCATTTCATTCAATTCGTCTTATAACATAAAAATAACTATGTACTTTGTATGAAATATGCTAATTTTTGTATTTGCCCCACTTAACTTTTTGAAAAGTTGCATACTATTTACATCATTTTTCTTTGCGGTATGATTTCATAAATATTTAGCATGTGTTTACATACGCACCAAAAATATAATACTTCATATATCTTAGAAATTAGGTAATCCCAACTTATTTTTTTTATTCTATCTTTTGTTAAATTAGTGATGGCCTATGCTCTACAATTAAAATAGGGGAGAGTCTACAGTACATGACATACACTGTTATGTATTATAAATGATACGTATTGCTATGTACTACTAAATTAGATATATAGATTTAAAATTAAAGCTTTAATTTTTTTTTTTTTAAAGAAAAAAGTTAATTCCTCCTGCCAAAAAAATTAAAAAGTCGATTCTTTCTCCTCCCAATTTTGCTTTCCACTTTAATTATTTCATGTAGCTTGAAGCAAATTATAATTGGAAGGAATAAAATCACTCAATATCATTGATTCATTGAAGATTCAATTGAGGTAACTAATTTGATTGTTTGTCAATTTTAAATCTTCCTCACATATCTAAAACCCTAATTTGTGTTTCCAATATTGGATCAATCAATTATTAACATTTACCTTCATTGAATTCGTGATTAATATTTCAAACATTGAACAATCATATTTCATTTAATTATTTTTGTATCAACGAATATTAAAGAATAAATAATAGCATTGATATAAACATAAAAATATTAATTGAAATCTAATGTGGGCTTCATGGCGTTGTAGGGGCTGCACTTAGGGACATCAGATCAGTGTGGAAGTGCCCGACTAGTGGCTGCATCAAGGCTACTGTTGATGCTCATATTCCAGCTGGGAATTGGGCATGTGTTGGTGTTGTTTTCAGAGAGATGGTTTGGGTATAGAAATTTGTGGATCGTATTTGTTTGATGTTTGTTGTTTTTCTCATGTTCAAAGAGCTTGTACCACATTAGCTCACCTAATGGCACTGTGGGATACAAGTGTGAATTCCGAGTATATATGTTTGGGATTGATTATGTACTTGTCTTATACGGATTAGAAACTCTTTAGGTCAAAATCTGAAAAAATTGTTGTCATCTATAATAATAGATCACTTCATCATCAAGTGTTATATGATTATCATAGCTAGGTAATTAATGATTATTCAAAAGTTTTAGGGTTTGAACGTAAGTGTTGTGTTGCCAAATCAAGTGTTTGCTCAATTGCTCTTATGTACGAGTAAGTGACATGGTTTGTGCTTAATAATTTCATATCGTGTGGACATTTAGTTTTGTACTCTTAAAAATGTGTTGTATTTTCTATTGAATAGCTTATTTATTTTGAATTTGAAAGCTTATTGACTCAAATGATAGAGCAATGTACCTTTGTACATAGATGTAGGTTCAAATCCTACATAAGCTATAATTATAACACTACATATAAATTGGATGCGGCAAAAGAAATATTATGGTGCTTTACGCATCCTTTCTTGTACTTAATGGCTCAAACTAATAGATCTCATGTTTTGTTTATCATGTCGCCTTAAAAAGAATAAATAAATTGTATAAATATTCTCTCCGTCCCATTATTAAATTATAATTTATCATATTTTGTGAAAAATTAATCCCTCTTTGTAAGGTATATGGCACAATTAAGTCAATAATTAAGACAATTAAAACGAAAATAATGTTTAATCATATTTTGGACAATAAGAGATGGCAAAAAAGAATCTTAAAAAAAAAAGGCTAATTTAAGTGTTGGTATTCACATTAAATAATATGTAAAAAAAATATTTTGTAATAAATAATAAGCACTATAATTGAAAAAAAAAATTAAAATTAATTTGGAAAAAGAATCGATCCTGGTACCTTCAAGTGAAACTAGGAAACACTTGACCATCTTAGCTAGATTTAAAATTTGTTTAAAAATACAAATATTAAATAGTATATTAGATAAATAGAATTAGTGGTACATAGCAGTACATTACTTTAGTGGTACATTGTGGTACATGTCATTTACTATAGAATTTTCGTTAAAATAGAGGAAGTAATGTGGATGCAGGATGCTTTTGTGGTAGTTATCCTAAAAATGAATACTGTTACAATATAATTTATTGGTTAATTTGTATTTATTTTTTAATGTCAAAATTAATTATAATTTATGTATCTAATTTTTAAAATTTATTTATTTTTAAATATTTTTTATAATTCTAATTAATTTTCAAAATTTAATTTTTATTATTAAAGAAATAAAAAAAATTAATAAATCATTTATAATTTTGACATAAAAATTCAAAATTTATTCAATAAAAAATTAATATTAAAAGAGACATTTTAAGGATGAGTACCATAAAATTTTCAAAGTATTTATTACTACAATGGGAAATGAATCGATCACTTACTAGTATAAGGCCTTTGATGTCATCTCTTGAAATTTTCTTGGGGTCTTCTCTTTGAATATCAAGCAAAACCTCTACCAAATCGTGGATATTATCTTCCTTATCAAAGTTTTGTCGATTATTTCGACGAATTTGATGCTCTTGAATCACTTCTTCACTAAAGTCATTGAACTTCTTCCGTACAATTTCAACTCGACTTTCCAAACCACTCAATTTATCAATCCAACCCAATAATGGAATGCTATCTCCAATACTTGGTTCTCCTAACACCCTTATAAGCTCCTTGAATAGTGGATGAAACTCGATACCAATACCGCCTTCAGCGACCGTATACTTCCTCCCTAACGCCGTCCTACTAACAATACCTTTAAAAAGTGTAAGAAAAGTCTCACTCAAATTTAAGACTAAACCGTCGTAGGTGTTAATCTCTTCAATCAACAACTCGAGCTCTTCTTCTCTAATTCGTCGAAAAGATTCAACACTTTTATTCGACAATAGTTGCATCATACATATACTCTTCATAAACCTCCATTTTTCTCCGTATGAACTAAAAGCTACTGTAGTATCTTCTTTAAAAATTCTCTCAATGAAACGACGTTTAGGCCTGTTAGCAAAAATTAAGTCATGTGTTTTTATGATCTCTTTCGCAGCATCAGCTGAGGACACGACAAGGGTAGGACGGTTGCCTAAGTAGAGCAACATGAGCTCGCCGTGCTTATGGGATAGGGATCGTAGGGAACGGTAAGGGAATTTGCCGAGTTGATGGAGGTTTCCTATGATAGGTAGCTTTGGTGGCGAGGGTGGCAAATTTCTGTTGCTTGTAATTTTGTTCGACAACCATTTGTAAATTGATATTAAGATAAATGAAAATGGTACAAGGAAAGCGAGTTTCTCTGTAATGTTTGCAAGATCAAATGGTATTTTGTTGATGTGCATTGTGTTTCGAAGTTAGAGTGATTATAGGTGAAATTTAATTCAGCTATACATCTTTAAATATGGACTAGAAATTGATATACGATGTACAAGAGCAAATGTACTACCTCCATTCATACTCTCTATTTTTTTTAAGTACCCATAGTGACATATGACACATATGTCGATGTAAAATTTTAACCAATAATACTTTTAGTTATCAGGAAGACAGGAACTATAAATTATACCCTCTCTGTCCCATAATTTCATGCCTATTTCTAAAAAAACACGATAATTAAAGAGAATGATAACACTTGGAGAATATTCTATTGAAAGGATAAAAAGTAGAGAATATTGTATAGGAATAATTTAAAGGCTTTAAAAAGTAGGTTTATTAAGAAAAGATATGGGAATAGGTTAAGCATCACGGTCCTAAGAAACAGCCGAGTAGTGAGGTTGAACCTTCTACACCACCTTTAGTTAAGGGCAAAAGGTCTTTGAACCTAAATTTGATTAAGAATTGTGATAAGATGAGGTCTGGGTTAAGGTAATTTGTCATTGTACAAGGCATGATTCAGCACATAATATTTCAACGTTACTCTTAGGTGGTGAGGGTAGTATATCTCCTTATTTGCAATGTTTTAACCCTTTTAATTAAAAAACGTAAGGGGTCTTCCTATCACTACCATTTGGGTAGTGTTAGTTTTAAGTTTAATTTCTAAGGGCTCGATGGCTCCCTAGTTTGGGCCACCACGGTTTACATGAATGTGGCAGCCTGGAACTGTAGGGGTCTTGGAGCAGCGGACTCCCCTAAGGTTCCATATATTGCCTCGTTAGTTTGTTCTTATGGTGTTGATATTATGTTTTTAGTTGAAACCAGAACTAGTGTTACTGTTGCTATACAAAAGTTGTCCTCTTTAGCTTTTAGTGGGTTTTTTTGGTATGGATGCTAATGGGCTTAGTAGGTGTTTTTTTTTTTTTTTTTTTTTTTTTTTTGCCCCCCTTAAGGTAGTTCCTATTTCAGTTTCACCTAATGTAATCTTTTGTGAATCCATGTTCCTGGTCATGTAATAAAGATTGTAGTTTTTGTGTATGGATCGCCTCACATTTCTGCTCGTAATTCTATTTTGGATGAGGTTTCTACTATTCTTAGGACAATTGACAATGTTGTTTTACTAGGAGACTTTAACCAAGTTGAATACTTGATAGACAAAGTTGGTGGGTCTTTAATATTCTTGGTCGTTAGAACTTTGTAGATTGTAAATTAAATGAGGAATTAATGGATGTACCTTTTTTTGGGACCTCATTATACTTGGACTAATGGCCAAATAGATAACTCGATTTTCGAGCGTCTTGACAAGGCTTATGCTTCTAGGAAATGGTTGGGGTCTTTTTCTAGGTCTAGTTATTTCAACTAGGAAGCGTCCTTATAGGATTGAGAATTGGTGTTCGTTGTTTCGGAAAGTTTCCTTGCTTATAGGTATCAATTGGCAAGCTAATGCCCAGGGGTCTAAGATGTTTTTGGTTTGTCCTCAATTGAACTATATTCGTCGTTTGTTATTAGGTTGGTGTGTTATTCATAAGAAATCGTGGGGTATTAACTGGAGAAAGATAGAGACTTCCTGTAGGGAATAAATTCAAGCGTTAACCCCTAGCTTGAACCCCACTGTGATCATACACTAAAGTACGGTGACGTCCAAAAGGGAAGAAGATAGAGCAAAAGAGTCGCCAACAAGTTTTAGGAACTTGTAAATCGTTCACAGGGTGAAGGTTACACCCCTTAACGATCCAAGAGATCGTCAACTCCATAAGGTCTAGAACCAAATAAGGGTTCGGGGATGAAGGTACAAATCCAACCTAAAAGTGATTGAACCTGCCCTAATAATAGGCCTCTACTTTATTCTGATCGTATTCATGTGCGCTTTCTGACTAACATGCAATCAATAGGTTTACCCTAAACCTGTTTAATCTATGTTGGTTGAATATAATGCACAAATAAAACTATTATTGGCGATCACTTGAATTATAATCAAATTAACCCTAACAAGATTGTTAATTATCTTATTAAGCGTGATTACAAATACAAATTCCCTTTAAACATGCATAAAAGGTGTGATCAAGCAATAAAAATCAATATCAAGAAACATAATAAATAATCAATAATAATCATTATAAATAAAATAATCATCATATTAATAATAATTAAAACAATCATCATAAAAAAAATAATCATCATCAAAATAATAATATTCATAATAACAATTATAATCATAATCATGTTCATGTTAATATTAAAGCATAATAATTGCAAGATCCTAGGCATGATACTAACAAGATTAATAACAAACCCTAGCATGTCACTAAGCAATAAAAATCAAAGCTTTAGCCCTAACATGATACTAACAATCATAAATATTAGGAAGAACATAGGAAGCATCGTAACAATCATAATAAGCATATTTGATATTATAACCTTTTCCCTAAACATGATACTAGGAATATCATAATAACAATTTAAACATGATTTCTACATCATAATATCAATTAAAACCATTTAAGCACTTACTTTGATGCCTCGTACCTCTTTCTAATAACAAAATACACACGTTAGTAACTTCAAGGAAAATAATAAACAAACAATTAAATTAAATAATTGAAATAGAGATTTGGGACCAAACCCTCAGAAATTAAACCTTTCGCGTCTAGGGCGAAGGCAACTTCGAATATGGCTAGGTGTTTCTAGATCTTGTGAATGCGGAATTTTGTATGTAAAAACAAAGTTTAGAAAAGAGAAAGAGATGAAATAATCAAGAAAACTTGATGAGAATTGGTGAATGATTAAGAGAGAATTAGAGAATTAATGATTGCGAATGAAAACTCATTGTAGGTCCATGAAAACGGAGTTTTTAATACGTTATTTATAGAGAAATCAGCCAAAAAGATAAAATATCAAAACAGAGCACTTGGCGCATGCAAAACGAGATTGGTGCACGCAAAACAGAGCTGGCGCCAGCACCAGCTTATTAGCGCCAGGCGCCAGGCCTGGTTCTAGGCGCCAATGCCAAGAGTCAGGCGCCAGACCTGTTTTTGACGCGTTTTCGAAAATCAGATAAGTTTGCCGTACTGGAGGATAAAATCGTATCTTTTCCTCAAAAATGCTATTTGATTTTAATTAAAACTCTGAAAAGTCAACAAAAGTCAATTTATCAATGCTAATTGAATTAGGAATGAAAAGAACCTTCTAGAAGAATTTAGAAGACTAAAACCATTCCTAATTGCATTAGGAATGATAAATCTATTAGGCCCTCCCCTAGATCATTGGGTCGTATATAAAGCTCAAACCGGGCCCAGTTTAGTAAATTGGCCATAACTTCCTCAATATTCATCGGAATTGGGCTTATCATATATCGTTGGAAAGGTCTTTGCAAGCCCCATCCAACTACACTACTATTGGACCCATATCATGGACCAACCAAACTGGATTGGTTATTTTCTTAAAATAAGTTTTCAAAAACATAGAGAAGAGAAAAGAAATTAAAACTATCCGCAACACTAGACTTTCCACACTTTCGCTTCATTCGATTATGATTCGACATGAAAGGTACTCATCACCGGGTTTGGTTTTGGGGAGACACAAATGGGTGTCTACAGAAGCCCCCACTTTGACTGAGTTTGGAGAAACGCAAGTTTCGAAAACAAAAGTCAAAGTAGCGATAGGGATGGAGAATGATTCAGAACGTTCTGTGATCCTAAATCATTCTTGTAACGCCGATACCTGCAAACTAGCGTTAGTTAAAACAGATAAAAGAGTTAAGAAACGCGTATCTTGCACCGTCGAGCACACGTCTCTGAAAGTAACCGATTTTCTGCCATTTTACTGTTGTTTTGATGACCTCCTGCAAGCTAGAGAATGCCATCCCGCTTGAAAACCGCTACGCCTGTAACTGCTTCCAATATAGAAGACTGCTTCGCCTGAAACGATCCTCCTCCGCTATGATAATATTCCTCGTCCAAGGGAATACCATCGAAGATTGCTTCTCTTGAAACAATCGTCAGTTGTTTGTGATAACTCTCCACAATCTAGGGAACGCCACCTTGCTGTTTTGATGTTCACTCGACTCTGAACAAAAGAGCTTCTTTTTGATATGTTCACGCGCCTCTGAACAAAGAGCTTCTTTTTGATATGATCTTCTGAATGATGTGTCCACGCGTCTCTGAACGAAGAGCTTGATAATAGGATGCCCACGCGTCTCTGATCGAAAGAGCTTGAAAATAGGAGACCTTTGATGATATGTCCACGCGTCTCTGAACAAAAGAGCTTTTGAATGATATGCCCACGCGTCTCCGGAGCAAAAGAGCTTGATGGAAATGTTCACGCGTCTCTGAACAAAAGAGCTTTTGAATGATATGCCCACGCGTCTCTAGAGCAAAAGAGCTTGATGATATGTCCACGCGTCTCTGAACAGAAGAGCTTGATTGATATGCCCACGCGTCTCTGGAGCAAAAGAGCTTGATGGAAGAAATGTTCACTCGTCTCTGAACAATAGAGCTTCGATAATATGTCCACGCGTCTCTGAACAATAGAGCTTGAATAATATGCCCACGCGTCTCTGGAGCAAAGAGCTTTGATGGAGATGTTCATGCGTCTCTGAACAATAGAGCTTCGGTACTTGAGCGTTTGTTGCGATAATATTCTGAAGAGGAAATTTCCGAAGACCAACGTTTGTCGATCTCTAAAGCTCGCCTGAACTTTGCTTCCGCTAAAACCAGTATGTCGGTGTTTCCGTGATGAGCCAATTCTTAGGCGCTTTAAGCTAAGTGAGACGATCTTTCATCAGGTCGACCACTTATTGTGATTCTAATCAAACTGACTACTTAATCTTGTCGAATTTCTTATAGGGGCTAACTGGTGTACCAAGGAACCCGAAATTGCTGTATGAGGTTGAAATAACCTTTCTGAGAGGCTTCGAGCTCTGTCGCTGCTGAAATATCTCTGGCGCCAGGAATTGACTCTGTCGCCAGATTCTGTGATAGGGTCTTCCCTATTCTGCTGCAACTGTATTTATTTTTGACTATAGAACTTTGCCATTCTTTTTAACCATCTTAGGGTTGACCTAAGGCTTTAAATTATCTTAGGGTTGACCTAAGGTTTAATGTTGCTTGACTCATCGACTTGACACGACTCAAGGTATAAACTTGACTCGATATGATTGACTGACTCGAGGTTAACTCGACTCGAAGTGAAATGACACGTGTGACTCATGACCCGTGTGTGCATTGTAATGTGATCGTGCGATGCAAAAAAGCAAAAATTTTCCGTCATTTTTGTGTGGAGGGTACCGACTTTCTCCCGAAAAAGAAAGACGCGAAAAAGAATCAAAGTTTTGAAGGTGCATGTTGAATGAGCTTAGTCAAATGTTGTTTGATACTATCTCTCAATGTGCAAGGATTAATCCATCCTAGGCTATCTCAACTGTTGACTCAATGATGAAAGCATTTAGGTAACTTAGGCATGGAGGCTAAGCACTTCATACTTCGTGATGCAATGATGATTATGATTGATGAGTGATGTTGATATGACAAGGCATGCTTCAGTGTTGTGTTAAGATTCCATGACAAAGGGTTCCTAAGGGAAGTATTTGGTCATGTATCTGTGATGTGTGTGATAGTGACACTAAAGTTAGGCCACAAGAGCTAAGTGTGTGGAAAAATATATTGAAAAGAGTCAAATGGTGGTGACTCTTAGGCTAG
Organism: Chenopodium album; assembly: GCF_948465745.1. NCBI lineage: Eukaryota > Viridiplantae > Streptophyta > Magnoliopsida > Caryophyllales > Amaranthaceae > Chenopodium > Chenopodium album. Next base: position 74,741,159 of record NC_137837.1, read on the forward strand.
GTAAGCTAATGATGTAGGGATCAAGCCCCCAAGTCTAGCTCTACGTGAAAAGGGGTGAGCATTGGAAATTCCTAGGTATGATCATAGTGTAAGTGTGTGAATGTGAATATGAATGCATTTTTATTACGGCCGCACCTCAATGTGAGGTTGCCTACGTATCCGTTAGGAATCAGGCAGAACGTAGCTCTAGCCGAACCTCGCACAAGTGTGTGTATACCTCAAAAAGGTATTTTTAAGGGTTGTAACGTGGTTAGGCTAAAGGTTTGAAAGAAGAAGGGGATAAAGGCTCAAGACCCTAGCTAAGCCCCCAAGGTGTGCAACCTTACTTTCGAATCTTTATATTTTTATGCTTGAGTTTCTACTCTTTTTTAGCTCTCTTTTATCTTTTGCTTTAGCATCTATTTTATTTTTATAAGCATGGGCAATCCCGATCATGCGGTCTATCACTCACTTGGCATTCATGTTTCTCAGGCACGGTACCGAGCACTCGATAAGAGACGCAATCTGAGACGTGTTCTTATCGAAGATATTTTCATATCAAAGACATTGGAACACTTACCCTTTTGTACACTTTTATGATTATTTTATTTTTGCTTATTTTTATTTTGATCTTTTGAATTACTCAAGCTCTTTTTTAGAATTGCATAAGTTACACACCATCCCATCCCGAGGTTAGGTAGATGTAGGTTGAAAAAAGAAAGGTCTATCATTAGACGAGGCTCAAAGTGGTTTATGAAGAAAGGATTGCATATTTGAAAGGTGAAAGGAGATATGATGTGGCTACAAGGGGTGCCTCAAATCATTGGTATACCTTGTGCTTAGTTCGGCATTTTTTTTTGTGTAATATAATGAAATGATCATATGCAAGAAAATAAAGGCTCATTTTATTTTTTAAAAAAAAAGGAATAGAAAGAATCTATAAAATTAATCTAAGGGAAAAGAAAAGGTGCCTATGCTAGACTTATTGGGAAAAGAGTAAATAAAAAAGAAATAGAAAAAAGAGGTCACGAAATCTTGTCGTTGAAGCTCGCCTCTTGTCTTGTGTTGTTTCCTTTATCATCACTCGCTCTTCTTGTTAACCGGAGGCATGGGAAGCTTGTTATTATTAATCAAATGTTGGATAGCCTCCTTTAGCTTCCAACAGCTCTCAGTAGTATGACCCCTACCTTGATGGTACTTGCAGTGCTCGTCTGGATTCCAACTAGGCAATCTCTTTTCAGGTGCGGGATCTTGAATAGGTCCAATGGGAGTAATGAGTCCTTTGGCATGGAGTCGATCCAAGGCAGTATCGTAGCTCATCCCAATGGGGGTGAAGTCTTTCCTTAGTTGCTTCTTAGATCCTTGGTTATCTATGGCTAAAACTTCACTGAGATAAAAGGTACTAACATTGTTACTAGAGTGGGCGTTTTCGGAAGAAGAAAGATTGTCGTTCTTCTTTCCTTTCCAGCTACCGTGGTTAGTATTGTTAGTAGCTTTTTGCTTTGCGAGGTCATATTCGATTTCAATTCCGATGTCATAAACGGACTTGAAAGTATTCAAATTGTGTTGATATTTTAAATGCTTCGAATAGTTCTCTTAGAGATTCTTGATAAACATCCTCACAGACTCCTTTTCGGTGGGGACCTCAATCATCTTAGCGGAAGTTTCCCTCCACTTATTAAAGAAAGAAGTAAAACCTTCATTCTCTTTTTGTCTTAGCATCTCAAGTTGTCTATGGTCGGTTTCAACTTGGATATTGCACTTGTACCTATCAATGAAAGCGTTTACTATCGATTCCCAGGTAGAGGTTTTCTCCTTGTCAAGGGAGAAGTACCATTGTTGGCAAACGGTTTCAAGAGATAGTGAGAACAGAGAGGGGAAAACCTTCTTATCGATATCCTTAATGTTCATTATAGTTTCGAAAGCTCTTAGATGAAAATAAGGATTATCTGTTGCCTTGAATTTAGGGATGTCAGTGGCGTTGAACTTATGTGGAAGAAGTTCCTTGTCCAGCGAGACCCCTTGTGAACTCATGCCCTGAAATTTATAGTCGCTAAATAGCTTGCTTAGACTCTCTTGCATGAGACTCATTTGTTGTTGCTTCACGGGATCATCGATCTTGAGTGTGAGTAGCTTCAGTGTCTCAGTCACGTTAGTCAATTGACTCCTAAGTTCATTAACTTCCTCTTGAGTTGCCATTATCTTCTTAGCCTTCCTCTTTTGACGAATCGGTTTATCAAAAAGTGAGATTTGAACAAAGAGGTTGTCCTTGATTAATCGCCCTTCTCTCCTCGACCAAGTACTGTGGAAAAGGAATTTGGGGATATTCATTGTTAATTATTTGACTCAAACTTTATTCAACATGCAATGGATGGAGGAAGTGAAGAAATATGGTATAGAATGTGGAGGAAAAATGATGTAGATGAAGGGATATGAAGAATTAGGAATAGAATGTACCCCCCAACTCAAATGACGGAAAAGATCGACTCATGCATGAACCTAAGACATGGTCATGGTGTGAAAAGAGTATGTACAAAGTGTGTGCTAAGACTAGTGAGTGTAGGTGACATGTTAAGACTCGTGTCATGACCATGTGGCTAGACTATGTGACTAGACTCAAGCAAAGACTAAGTTAAGACTTCACGTATATGCATTAAACTGGACAGACTGTGGTATTTTAGTCATAACTTTTTATCTGTGACTCTGATTTGGATAAAACCAACGCCAAATTAAAGATAATACTCGGGGCTACAGATCCATAGGTTGTAAGACTCGTAGTTCTTCCTATAACTCCGGCTATGACCAAAACAAGTTGACGTTTGTACAGTATACGGGAATAAAAATCCGGGTTGACTTAAAGGAACTATGACTCAATTTTATATTTATTTATTAGCTCAAATTAATTAATTAATTAATTAAAAAAAGTCCTTTAGTCATTAACTAGTTTATTTAGTCTTAACACAAGTCAAACAAACGGTTAGGAAAAATCACATAGAGCATGCACAACAAATAATGCACAATTAGTCAAGTAGGCACAATATGATGCAATGAGTTCGTAACCTAACCATGGCTCTAGTTCTCTAAAGTTCGGGATATGTTTTAGTCAATAGAGGGTCCATGGTTAATTGTCCAGATGCACCGCGCGGAAGCCTAACCGTGAAGGGTTGGCGCGAGTGGATGGGACACCGCGAGCTTTAGAAAAAAATCGCTTCCATGGTTTAGTGAATTCAACATCTCGGATGTACCCTTTGTTGCACGGAGCGTTCAATCGGGTAGATGGAGCATGAATTCCCACAGGGTTATGTCCATATGTACTACACATATGGGTTTCAGAAAAGTGAGAAAAATTTCAATCAGGAAGTAGGATCGAGCAAACAATACGAAAAACCGGTCGAAATTAGAACGCATATTTCTGGCTCGGTATTGGGAGAAATTGGCGCCAGCAATCAGAGACTTGCGCCAGCTTTTAACTGTAGCGCCTGGCGCCAATACTGGTGTCTGGTGTACGACTAAAATGCTAGCGCCAAGCTCTGGACCCTGACGCTACTTCCCACATGCCTCAGCAACTTTCTGTGCTCGATAAAATTTTCCAGTTTCGCGCAGTGTTATTTCGGTCCTAGTTGTGAAAGATATTTCTCAAATTTCCTACGTGTAAAATCATATGTTTTTAACTCATTACGGATGGTCTTTCCAATGAGATCTTTTTTATGCATATGACAATAATGTTAATCAAAATTACGCACATGAAATACTTAGAATGTTTCGAGTCTCATCCACTCATTCTAAATCATTGCCGAAACAAATTCAGGAATTAAAATAGAAATCCTCCCCAGTGGAGTCGCCAAAAAACTGTACGGAATAAATTTCAAGTGTTTGCTTGAACCCCACTGTGATCATACACTTAAGTACGGTGGCGTCCAAAGGGAAAGAAGATAGAGCAAAAGAGTCGCCAACAAGTTTTAGGAACTTGTAAACCGTTCACAGGGTGAAGGTTACACCCCTTAACGATCCAAGAGATCGTCAACTCCATAAGGTTTAGAACCAAATAAGGGTTCGGGGATGAAGGTACAAATCCAACCTAAAAGAGATTGAACCTGCCCTAATAATAGGCCTCTACTTTATTCAGATCGTATTCATGTGCGCTTTCTAATTAACATGCAATCAATAGGATTAACCCTAAACTTGTTAATCCATGTTGGTTGAATATTAATGCACAAATAAACTATTATTGGTGATCACTTGAATCAAATTAACCCTAACAAGATTATTAATTATCTTGTTAAGCTTGATTACAAGTATAGATTCCCTTTAAACATGCATAAAAGGTGTGATCGAGCAATAAAAATAAATATCAAGCAACATAATAAATAATCAATAATAATCATTATAAATAAAATAATCATCATATTAATAATAATTAAAATAATCATCATAAACAAAATAATCATCATCAAAATAATAATATTCATAATAACAATTATAATCATAATCATGTTCATGTTAATATTAAAGCATAATAATTGCGAGATCCTAGGCATGATACTAACAAGATTAATAACAAACCCTAGCATGTCACTAAGCAATAAAAATCAAAGCTTTAGCACTAACATGATACTAACAATCATAAATATTAGGAAGAACATAGGAAGCATCGTAACAATCATAATAAGCATATTTGATATTATAACCTTTTCCCTAAACATGATACTAGGAATATCATAATAACAATTTAAACATGATTTCTACATCATAATATCAATTAAAACCATTAAAGCACTTACTTTGATGCCTCGTACCTCTTTCTAATAACAAAATACACACGTTAGTAACTTCAAGGAAAATTATAAACAAACAATTAAATTAAATAATTGAAATAGAGATTTGGGACCAAACCCTCAGAAACTAAACCTTTCGCGTCTAGGGCAAAGGCAACTTCGAATATGGTTAGGTGTTTCTAGATCTTGTGAATGCGGAATTTTGTATGTAAAAACAAAGTTTAGAAAAGAGAAAGAGATGAAATAATCAAGAAAACTTGATGAGAATTGGTGAATGATTAAGAGAGAATTAGAGAATTAATGATTGCAAATGAAAACTCATTGTAGGTCCATGAAAATGGAGTTTTTAATACATTATTTATAGAGAAATCAGCAAAAAAGATAAAATATCAAAACAGAGCACTTGGCGCACGCAAAACGAAATTGGCGCACGTAAAACAGAGCTGGCGCCAGCACCAGCTTATTAGCACCAGGCGCCAATGGCTAGCACCAGGCGCCAATGGCTGGCACCAGGCGCCAGGCCTGGTTCCAGGCGCCAATGCCTGGAGTCAGGCGCCAGGCCTGGTTCCAGGCGCCAATGCCTGGAGTCAGGCGCCAGGCCTGCTTTTGACGTGTTTTCGAAAATCAGATAAGTTTGCCGTACTGGAGGATAAAATCGTATCTTTTCCTCAAGAATGCTATTTGATTTTAATTAAAACTCTGAAAAGTCAACAAAAGTCAATTTATCAATGCTAATTGAATTAGGAATGAAAAGAACCTTCTAGAAGAATCTAGAAGAATAAAACCATTCCTAATTGCATTAGGAATGATAAATCTATTAGGCCCTCCCCTAGATCATTGGGCCGTATATAAAGCTCAAACCGGGCCCAGTTTAGTAAATTGGCCATAACTTCCTCAATATTCATCGGAATTGGGCTTATAATATATCGTTGGAAAGGTCTTTGCAAGCCCCATCCAACTACACTACTATTGGACCCATATCATGGACCAACCAAACTGGTAGTTCGGGGATGAAGGTACAAATCCAACCTAAAAGTGATTGAACCTGCCCTAATAATAGGCCTCTACTTTATTCTGATCGTATTCATGTGCGCTTTCTGACTAACATGCAATCAATAGGTTTACCCTAAACCTGTTTAATCTATGTTGGTTGAATATAATGCACAAATAAAACTATTATTGGCGATCACTTGAATTATAATCAAATTAACCCTAACAAGATTATTAATTATCTTATTAAGCGTGATTACAAGTACAAATTCCCTTTAAACATGCATAAAAGGTGTGATTAAGAAATAAAAATAAATATAATCAAGCAACATAATAATAATCATAATTATAAAAATAATCATGTTAAAGCATAATAATAGCAAGATCCTAGGCATGATACTAACAAGATTAATAACAAACCCTAGCATGTCACTAAGCATAAAAATCAAAGCTTTAACCCTAACATGAATATTAGGAAGAAAATAAAAGGCATCGCAGAAATCATAATTATCATATTTGATATTAGAAATTATAATTGTTACCCTAAACATGATACTAGGAAGATCAAAACGCCCTAACATGACACTAGGAATCATAATAACAACCTAGACATGATTTCTATATCATAATATCAATAAATCACTAGTAGAAAAATGCTCATTTGCGTCGCCTTATTTGCGTCACTCGTAGAAACAAATGACGCAAATGATTTATTTTAGCTTCACTCTAAGTAATTTGCGTCGGACATTAACTATAAAGCGAAGCAAAAGTCTGATATATTTCAGCTTACTTATATTTGCGTCGCTTTCATAAATAGAAACGACGCAAATAGTAATGTTATTTGCGTCACTCATTTATTGATAAGTGACGCAAATAACTTTGTGGGTAAATTGCGTCACTTCTTTCTTCATTGAGCAACGCAAATGACTATTACCACTACCACCCACTCAGTGCTTCCTCTCATTCAATATAAAATACTCTTGCTCCCATGTCGCCGTTCGAACTTCAAAATTAAACCCTAGCAAATTTAACTGCAAAATCCCCAAAAATTCAACATCAAAACCTCAAGAAATTCGTCCAACCAACCGATTCCCCAGCGTTGCCTTGTTGTCGTTCGTACTGCAAAACCTACCGATTTCAACAGCAAAACCCTGATAAATTCGACCCAAACCAACAAATTTGACCCCAAAATCAACAAATTCGACCACTAATTGAAAACCCCAAAATATCCAAGCCAAAACCCCCCATTTTCTAGCAAATTCGAGGCAAAACACCCCATTTTTGAGCAAAAAACGACCCAAACCACCCACGAAATTCAAACTATTAAAATCGTTGATATTTGAGATGAAATACCCTAAATCGAGGCTAGTAGGGGATTGCTGCTTGTTGGTGTTGCTGTTGATGGTTAGCTGGGGCGGCATTGGCTGATTTATGCGGTGGCATCACTATTAATTGGTGGAGATTTGGGTGCCGCTGCAGTGGTAAATTGCTGTTCAAAAGTTGCTGGAGTTCTCACTTGTCCTCCTTTGTTCTATAATTTCTCATTCGTGAGTGAGCTTTTTAATTTCTCATTTTATGTAAACCTTGACTTCACAAAATCTATCACAATTTCACGGTATTTTGAGCAATTGTTCTTGTTTAATCGAGTGTTTGTATCTAGATATAAAGTTTGATTAGTGAATTACTTGGTGCATGTGTAGCAAGTGGCTTGTGGTCGGTGGTGAGTGCGGTGGTGTGGCTTGGTGCAGCGGGCAATTTGTTGTTGAATTGTTTGTGAATTGCAGGGGATAATGTTAAGGTTTCTCTCTTATATTCAGAGTAACTCTAATGTTATTGTTATTCGATGAATTTTCTTGTTTAATTGTTCTATAATTTGAGATATTATAGTTAATTTCTTACTTGATTTCTCTCATATTAAAGGTAAATTAACATTACAATTGAAGTGGCATAATCTAATTCTTCATTAATTACCGAATATCGGTTCCACAATCTAGAGTTTCATTATACACTCTTGCTAATCTAAATTTCAGTATACTCAACTTGTGGCATTTCTAAGGTGGATTTTGAACTACATTTATGATTTCACTAGCTTTATAGTTAAATATATATTTTTGTTAGATTCTATGTATTCTTTGATGTTGTAATAAAGCTATATTTTTTCAATACATGTATTGGGTTATGAAAGTGTATGACATGAAGTTCTTGAAGAATAAGGTTACAGTACTTACATATAGCATAGGCTTGATTACATTGGTTAATTGATTTTCGTGTGGTGAAATACTTGGTGCAAGTGCAGCTGATGGTTGGTGGTTAGTGGCGGTGTTGTGGCTTTGGTGCAGCGGCAATTTGTTGCAGAGAGCTTTTTTGTTGTTGAGTTGTTTGTAAATTGCAGGGGAGAAGGTAAAGGTTTCTCTCTCACGGTCACATATACATATTAACTCTAATCTTTTTGTATTTCATTGAATTTTCTAGTTTGATTGTTATATAATATCAGGTATCAGTTGAATCAATAATCTGCTTATCGCATTTCTCTAGCTAGTTCAATCTCACAAATAAGAGCCATATTTTCTGCCACAAAATAATTACAGGACTTACTATTTGCAGAAAAAGCCGAGACATAGTTCCTAAATCCTAAATTTCACATTAGCATGTTTATATAAGACTAAGTTTCAACATTATTTATCACCTGAGATAATTGTTTGTTTTTCTGAGGGTTGGGGGAAACTGATAATAATTCTTGAAGCAGTTAATTTGATTAGAATGGGATCTTGGCAATATTTGATCAATTACAAAAGTTTTAAAAGAAGTTTAAGCCTCCAAGACAAAGTTTGGACTCCATACAAACAACTTCATCATAGTTCAAAAAACAATGGAGATTGTGAAAGTGTATGACTTGAAGTTCTCGAAGAATAAGGTACAGTGAATATTTTGTTGCATGTATAGTGATAAATAAAAACAATGGAGTGAAATAAATTCTTAACTAAGATGTATTTTTTCTTAAAATATGGTGAGGTGAGAATGATTAGTATTCTTATTTTTCATGCTTGAGTTTGTATCTCTTTTGAAATAAGTTGTATTAGTATGTCAACTTACTTTGTTGCTATGATGCGTGTAGTGACATAAAAAATTGGGAGGATGTGAGATATGGATACTATGTCATGTGCTATACGTTTGAAATAGTTCAACATCATCATAATATAATGAGGACCTTATTATAGTATGTGTTGTCACATTTTTCATTACTAATTCAATATATTTTAGATTTGCTACACTCTTGAAATGATTATTTTTTTTGTTTTGTGTTGTGTTAACAGGTTTATTTAGAACAATACCTTATACTGGGGAGGAGATAAATGTGGTTCAAGATATTTGGTCAGACAATTTTATGAGCAATGTTGAAATTTAGAATTTAACTTAGCTAACTCCATTTATTTGTTAGACTTTTTTTGTTTAGTTCTTAGGCTTGAAATGAATGTAATTGGGTTACCAACATTTTGGGTTGGTCTTTGTTCTTGTGTTGGTTAATGATACCAATCATTTTGAGTTGTAAACTTTTTGATAGGATATTAGTGTATACATTGACGTCATTCCCAAATTTATGGGTAGGCCAAAATACGAAGGAAAATCTGTCGAAATATATACTTGATTTGATTAACTTATCATAATCTAATTGTCTTACATTATAAAATTACAATATATTGATGGAAAAGTATAATAATGTTTTTTTTAATAGATTTGAAAAAAAAAAAATCATTTGCATCAGTGGTTGAATAAATCCTCAACCAATCATTTGCATCACTCATTTATAAAACAAGTGACGCAAATAACTCTATTTTATACATCAGTTGAGTCATTTGCATCACTCGTTTAACAAAGGAGTGACGCAAATAACTCTATATTATACATCAGTTAAGTCATTTGCGTCACTCCTTTAACAAACGAGTGACGCAAATAACTCTATATTATAACAATAGTTAAGTCATTTGCGTCACTCCTTTAACAAACGAGTGACGCAAATAACTCTATATTATAACAATAGTTAAGTCATTTGCGTCACTCCTTTAACAAACGAGTGACGCAAATAACACTCATTTGCATGACTCAAAAGTCATTTGCGTCGCGAGCAGTCGCGTCGCTCATAGAAGCGACGCAAATACACCCTAAATGAGCGACGCAAATGAATGTTTTTGTACTAGTGAATCAATTAAAGCACTTACTTGGATGCCTGGTATCTCTTTCTAATAACAAAATACACACGTTAGTAACTTCAAGGAAAATATAAAACAAACAAATTAAATAATTGAACGAGAGATTTGAGACCAAACCCTCAGAAATATCAAACCTTTCACGTCTAGGGCGAAGGCAACTTCGAACAATGCTAGGTATGTCTAGTGCTTATGTATGAGGAATTTTGTTTGTAAAAGGCTAGGCTTAGAAAGAGAGAGAGAATCAAGAAATTCTTGATGAGAGTTGGTGAGAATTAGAAAAAATAAGAATTGATGAGAATTGATTATTGTTGAGAATTGATGATTTAAAACGGAGTTTTTAGGAGGCTATTTATAGAGAAAATCAGCCAAAAAGATAGAAAATCGGACCAGAATTCTGACGCGCAAAAACGAGGTAGCGCCAGGCGCTAATGCTGGCGTTTGGCGCTAATTAAATTATTGACGCGTTTTCTGAAATCAGATAGAAATTAACCGTACAGGAGGATAAAATCGTATTTTCCTCAAAAACATTCTTTTATTCTGATTAAAACTCTAAAAAAAATCAACAAAAGTAAACTTATCAATGCTAATTGAATTAGGAATGAAAAGAACCTTCTAGAAGAATCTAGAAGACTAAAACAATTCCTAATTGCATTAGGAATGATAAATCTATATTAGGCCCTCCTCTAGATCATTGGGTCGCATATAAGGCTCAAACCGGGCCCAGTTTAATAATTTGGCCATAACTTCCTCAATATTCATCGGAATTGAGCTTATAATATATCGTTGGAAAGCTCTTTTAAAGCCCTATCCAACTACACTAATATATATATATATATATATATATATATATATATATATATATATATATATATATATATATATATATATATATATATATATATATATATATATATATATTTGATAATTAGCTTAGGCCCTGTTCTTTAGAGCTGCTTTGCTCTGCTCTGCTCTACTTAAAATTAATACTTAATATTGAATTATTATAATAATAATTAATATTTAATATTTAATAATAATAATTAATATTTAATAATAATAATTAATATTTAATAATAATAATTAATACTTAATAATATAATTAATTAATATTTAATAATAAAAATAATTAATACTTAATAATAATAACAACAATAATTAACTATTGATATTTAATAAAAAAAAAATAATAATAATTAATTATTAATATTTAATAATAATAGTAATAATAATAAATTATTAATAATTAATAATAATAATATTAATAATAATAATAATATTTAATAATAATAATTAATATTTAATAATAATAATAATGTAATTATACTAAAAGTAATAATAATACTTATAACTAATAGTATTAATTATAATAACAATAATGGATTTTTATAATAACAATTAATATTAAGATAATAACTAATATTTAAAGATAATACTAATTATTTATTTTTAATAATAATAATAATAAAATAATATTTAATAATAATAATTATAATTAATATAATAATTATTAATATTTAACTTTAAAAATTTAATGATTATAATTCAGGCTTGTGGGTGTTTTTCCCCCTTCTATTGCTCGACCATTGCATGGTGTTAAGCTGCTTGATGGTCCTGTTAGTTCTGATTCCAGGTTTAGTGGCGAGCTTGTGATGCATAGGGTGATAAAGATCATTGCGCTTATGGATAAGGTTGCCATGCTGGATGATCCTCAGTGTGAGTTGTTTTTACTTAGGGCATGTAATGGAGTTTTTGAACTCTACTTTGCCTTGCGTACTTGTCCTCAAGGTGCATTCGAGGCAGCTCAGCGCGTTTTCGATGAGGCTATTCGATCTTCCTTGGAGCGTATTGTTACTGCTTCGGGGCCCGGGTTTGGTGATTGGTAGTGGCGGCCTGCCACCTTACCATTTGCGTTTGGAGGGCTTGGTGTTTACTTCGCAGGTGATGTTCGTCAATATGCTTTTCTTGCTTCCCGGTTGCAGTCTGCTGGGTTGCAGACACAGCTTCTGCGTCGTACTGGTATTGTGGGTCTTGGTCAAGCTTTTGAAGATGCGTTGAGTTTGTTTACTGGAACGGTTGAGTCGACATTTTAGGTAATCCTTGTGAGGTCGCTGCTCCTAAACTCATGAAGAAATTGGCAGATATATATTTCACAAAGGTTACCGCTTCTGCAGAATCCATCTTTTCTTTGTCTCCTCGGCAGTCGGCATTGTGGAAGTCGCAGCAGGGTGATCACACCTCTGCTAAGCTTCGGGCAATCCCTATTTCTGGATTGGGTCAAACAATGAACGCAAGACATACCGATGTGTGCTGTGTTATTGGATGGGTGTTCCATTGTTCTTTGTCTCGACACCGTGCTCTGCTTGCTCTCGGGTTTTAATTGGGGATGTATTCAGCGACCATGCGGTGTCGTATGCTGGCATTGTTGGTATTAAACATCGGCACAATGTTGTTCGGGATTACATTTGTTGATATTTGTTACAGATTTGGGATTTCAGCAAGAAAGGAGGTTGACATAGGATTGTCTAGAGGGAATGATGGGGCCCTCAGACCTGCCGATGTGTTACTTTATTCATGAGATCGTGGTCGTGATGTATGTGTCGACTTCACAGGGTCTTCTCCTTTGACACAGACAGGGCTATCTGACTTTGTTCCGGGACGGGTAGTGGCTGATGCGGCTCATCGGAAGTGGGTTAAGTATGAAGCTCGTTGTCTGGCGATTGGATATGGTTTCATTCCCTTCTCCTTTTCTTCGCTTGGGGATTTAGAGAAGGAGGTTGTTGCGTTGCTGAAGTGGATTCAAAGGTTCTCAACGACGCAAGACATTGGGGCTCGTGCTGCAGCTCATATAATCACTAGGGTAGGCTTTGCTATAGCTAGAGGAGTGGGGGCCCAGATTGTATCTCGGCTTCCCACTAATTTATGTAGGTTGTATGACTTTTGTTTTTGAGATATAATAATAATAGTAAGGACTTTTTGTGAAAAACTACCTTATCTACATCAAATTTGTGAAAAAATACCTTATAAATAAAATGTTGTAAGAAACTACCTTAAATGTTGTAAGTGCTATCTTTTGCTTAATTTAACAATGAAAGAGAAGGGGTGAATTAGAAGTTATAAGTGGGGCTATGGCAAAATTGGTTGGAAAAAAGAGAAACAGTGGTCGAAAATGGATCATTAAATGTCTCTTATCCAATGCAATAATTTGGCAAAAGGTAGCCTTTTACAACATTAATTGCTTTATAAGGTTGTTTTTTGCAACATTTATTGTTTAAAAGATAGTTTCTTACAACATATTTTTAATAAGGTAGTTTTTCACAAAAGTTAAGTTGTATAAGGTACTTCTTCACTAATAATAATAATAATAATAATAATAATAATAATAATAATAATAATAATAATAATAATAATAATAATAATAATAATAATAATAATAATAATAATAATAATAATAATAATAATAATAATAATAATAATAATAATAATAATAATAATAATAATAATAATAATAATAATAATAATAATAATAATGAAATATGCTCTGCTCTGCTCGGCTCGACTCGGATCTGCTCTGCTCTGCTATGCTCTGCCCAGAAGCTCAAAAGAATAGGGCCTTAGATGACCAAATAGTCAATTTTGTTGTTAGTGGTTTGGGGTTCGAATCCTCTAATCTTCATATTTTTTATATTTAGTGATGATGTGGCATGTTGAGATGTTGGGTATGTGATGTGGCGCCATCAAGTTTTTGTGAACTGACGTGGTGTCATGAATTGTTAGTGAAATGACGTGGCGTAATATGGAAGAGTCTACGTGGCGCATGGACGTTTTTATAAACGCGTTTTAATATATCAGTATAGGTATAGATAGATATTTGTAATTGTACAAAAATAAGGATTCTAGAAATTTTCTTTAAAAAAAAAATCAAGAAATTTGATATAATACCAATATATATAAAATTTAATCCAAAAATACTTTACATGACATTATTTATTTTTGGAAAATTTGTCTAGAATGGACTTATATATTCACTATTTTGTCTAGAAGGACCTTATATGTTCAAAGTGGTCTAAAAGGACCTTATAAGTTTGTTTTGTTGTCTAGAGGGACCTTGACGCCGAATTCCGGCGTTTGACTTTTTTTCTCCGACGTTGACTATGCCACATGCATGTCACGTGACTTTAAAAATCACCTCTCCTCTTATATTTTTCCCCTTTTCCCTCCAATTCCCTTTATTTTCCAGAAATTTTCCCCAATTTCTTTCTTTCTCCTCACGAACCAGATTTCATTCTTCTTACCCATTGTGTTCCCTAAGTTTTCGACGAAATTCATGGAACCATCTTTCGATTAAGTCCTTTTCATATCAGGTAAGACCAATGCTTATGGTTCTTTTTTCCCCTAATCCCAATCTTTTAAGATTGAATTAAGTTGTTTGCAAAATTAGGGTTTATAATTCAATTGGTTCTGAAATCATTTTGTGTTAGTTGTTGAAGCATGTTTTCGACCAAATGGAAGTTATCAAAGTGCAATTGTGGCGTTCCTCTTGCGTAAAGGACTACATGGACTCGTGAAAATCCAGGCAGAGAGAAGAAGATATTCGTACCTGGGACAACAAAGTCATTAATTCTCTGACTCGAATTCAATTTGGTAGATGAGAGCAATAATGGTGGGAATCTTCACTCTTTTCATTGAATATTCCTCATAGAATACCAGAGGACAGAGAAATTTAGGAGATTAGAAGAGAGAGAAAGAAGAATGGAGGGAAAACAAAAAAACAAAAAAAATTGAGAGGGGGTAATTTTTAAAGTCACGTGACATGCACGTGGCATAGTCAACGCCGGAGAAAAAAGTCAAAGGCCGGAATCCCGCGTCAAGGTCACTCTAGACAACAAAACAAACTTATAAGGTCCTTTTAGACCACTTTGAACATATAAGGTCCTTCCAGATAAAATAGTGAACATATAAGTCCCTTCTAAACAAATTTTCCTTTATTTTTTATAAACAGGTTAAAAAAAATACAATTAACATTTAGTTCGTTATCAATTACTCGTAGATAACTAGATTGATATTTGTATTTGACAAGCTGCCGTGTCTTATTTCTATGTTAGAGGAAAATTACAACAAATAAATATGACACAAATACAAATGAAGTATCCAATCAGCCCTAAAATCTTAATCCGTAACGAGAAATCTCATATATTGAATTGAGAATTCGATAGGAATAAAATTAAACAATTACATTTTTGTTTATGTGATGACGATAAGGCGATGGTACTATTCTTAGAAAAACAGTGTTAGTTGAGACGATTAATACAAGGGGAGGGGGTGAATTGTATAGAGTTCCTAATGACTACTTTTTACGGATAAATAAACAATGCGTATAGGAACTTAATAAAACACACAGATTTTACGAGGAAACCTTCCAGGGCCCAACTGGATATAAAACCTCGACCCTACCTTAGGGATTTCAAACACAAAACACTTCACTATAATAGGGCAAACACCAAGTTACAACCTATTAGACACAGACCTTTATTTCACAAGTACCTCACTGGACTTGCTACTTGATAGGACCCTATCCTACCCAATCTAAGCACCACACTTAGATTTACTCGTACCACCAAAGTACTACACGTACTGCCAAAGTACTAAATACCCGTACCACCCCAGTACAAAACTCACAGCCTCACCAAGAAGCTAACACAAAACTGTATGTAACAAAAACTATAAATTTCACCCAACTAACCCAGCCAATACAAATATAAGACGCCTATTATGATAGGTAAGCAATGCACGAAATCCGAAACTAATATGAAAGTTAGAAGCTTGGTGAACTTACTCAATTAAAGCACTGTGATTTCTCCATGCATAAACTCACAAAAACCTAAATAATTTTTCTCTCTACTATTTATACAAGTAACACTTGTATAGAAAGTAGGTTTTCTAAAAAGATAAATATGTTAACTTAACTTATCTTTTAAACACGGTTTTAGAAAATCAAGTGGAATAAAATCTTTTCCGAAAATAAGTATAAAAAGATATTTATTAAAAAGACTTATCTTTTTAACAAATCGACTTTAGAGAAAATAATCATTTTATAAAATCTTTTCCTAAAATCTATCTTTTATTATTTTTCATATTTATTTTATTTACCAAGCAAACTTATCACGTTTCTAATAAATTTCGTGCACTAACCTACTTACCATATTAACAATAATTTCTAAGATAAAACCTTAACTATTATTGCTGCGCCGCACTTTAATCAGGTAAATTACTTGGGGTCCAAGCATATCAAGTTCCACCTAAGAACTTAACTGCTAGTCTTCAAGTTCCTGTTAGGGAACGTTCCTGTTAGGGAACTTAGTTCTTGTTAGAGAACTCTTCCTCTGATTTGTTTAACTTCTTCAAATAAAGATCTTATTCAAGTCTTCTTAGTTTCAGATGGTTCTTCAATCACCAAGATCAATCTGCACCTTGACTAATCACACACTAGAAAATCTTTATTGGTTGAGTTTGCTTTTAGTTCAAGTTTCTCATCATCAAAACCATTATGCTTCAACAATTTCCCCCTTTTTGATGATGACAAACTTAAGCAAACTCTAAAACAAGTTAAACAAAATAGAAGGTCGTATTTTTTTTTTTATTGACAAAAAGTAAACACTCACAGAACAAAAATTAAACTAAAAACAATAAAAACAAAAATAAGCAAAAACAGAAATAAACTAAAAACTAAACTACTCCAGCATCATATCAGAGAAATTTCTGATACTTTATTAACTAGAACCCAGAACAACTATAGCCTCCAAGTTTGCTTCTTCTTTTCCCCCTTTTGGCATTATCAAAAAGTCCTGTTTTTCAAGTTATTAAGCATCTAGCCACAGCCCCACAAGCAATTCATCGAGTGTGGGAAACTGAAGGCAGCGCTGCTAAGTTACCTCAAGCAAGTTCTACCTTTCTGCATAAGTGTTCAATACATACATAAACACACAAGTATAAGCAAAGTTCCAATTAGTCATTAAAAACCCAAAATATGTATCATCCAGTCGAACAATTTAAGAAAATTTACAACCAAAATTAATTGTTCAAACATTAAAACGGAAATTAAACTTGTTCATGACTAAAGTAGAGAAAATAGGCTAGGCTGAAAAGGAAAGGAGATAGGCTAGGTTTCTAGAAACTCCAGAATTTTCTTGTAGTCCTCCTTTGTCTGTTGTGCAGAAGCTTCCAGATTCTCTTCAAGACTCTTGATTTTCACCAGGAACTCCTCCTTTTGTTCTTGTGGAGCCTTGTTCAGTTCTTCCTGAAACTTCCTTTGCTCTTGAAGTCCTTGTCCTGTTTTAGCACAAGCTTCTTGAGTTCCTTTAACTCCTTCCCCTGCTCCTGCACCAGCTTTTCCAGGGTCATCATCTAAAGTTTTCCAGCAGAATCCTTCACCTGATTCTCAACCCTTTCCATCATGTCCACCAATTCAGCAACTTGCCCATTGAGGATGCTTTCCTCAACATCCAACTCCATTGGTTGTTCCATGCTTGTTTGAGGAACAACACTGGCAGAAATCCTCCTACTTTTTCTCACGGGCTGCTCAGACACAGCCTTTTCCTTCCTTTTCCCAGTCACTTTCTCTTTCTTTTTCTCTCCTTTCTCTATTTTCTGAATTTTTCCTTTCACTACCTCCAAACTCAACCCAGCTAAAGTTTCCTCATTGATCACATTTTCTGGCTTTTCATCCAAAGCCCCATATTTACCCTTCAGAACCACTCCAGCATTTTCAAACACAGTAGACAAAATGGCTCCATACCCCACTTTTGTCCTACTAGGAACACAGTGTGCTAAATGCTGGTACATCAATGCAGGAAAGTTGACTTTAATTTTCTTAGACAAACAGAAAATTACAGCCATATCCATCAGACATGCTTCCCCTTTCTTAGCAGTTCTAGGCAAAATAGTTTTCTTCACAAGATTAAACAACAATTTGTTCAAGGGACTTAGATCATTGTGACTCATGACCTTCTTCCCCCTTTGACCACCTAAGGCCTCAACAATGTCGCCTGTCAAATAGTTACCTACTTTGACACTGGCCTTTCCTTTGATATATGACTCATAACCCTCAGTAGGTGTTTTCAGAATTTTACCTAGGGTTTCAATATTTAATTCAATTTTTACCCCATCAACAACACTCGAAATTACCCCTAATTTTGCTTGAAAGTTTTGACAAAACTCAGTCATAGCAACGGGGGACAGATAATTTGCTGAAACTCTTGATAGCAAGAATTCCCAGCCTTGGAACTTAATTAAATCAAGAAATTCTAAAAACCTTGCTTTCCTACACTAAACAAGATTAATGCGATGTCCTACAACATACCCCCCTGCCTGTGACTCAAGTTCGGTTTGATCAGTTACCTCCTCTTCTTCATCTTCCTTTTCTGAATTATTCTGATCTTCTTTATCTTCTTCTCCCTCATTCATCTCTTCTTCCTCTTCGTTCTCCTCTTTTGTCTCTTCTGAATTTTTTCCTTGAGCAAAATCGTCAACTTCCTCGATTTGCTCTTCAAGAGACTTCTCACTTTGTTTCTTCTCTTTCCACTCTTTTAGCCGTTGAAGAATACTTGAGACAGAGGATTCTCCTTGATCACTCTTAATTTCAACTTCTTTAGGTTTCGAAGGTGAGTTTTTAGGGTTTTCAGGAGTTTTGTTTGAAGTAGAAGATGACTTGTAGTTCACCATGGCTAAAGGAGATGTTTCTTCTTGAATAGTATTTTCGGAGTGTTGAGAGTTTTCTGAGGAGACAATTTCAGCAATGATCACCATTGTTGTTTTAGGGAAGGTTTTTAAAGTTCGAGAGAGTTTTTACTGAGAATGGGTTAATTGATTTGACAGTGAGGTGAAAAAAGTGGGTGAAATCAACTTTTTATAATTAATGAAGCGGTGTGAAGGAATTTAAGGGGTTTCACTGTTCAGTCATTAATTGAACAAATTTAATTAATTTTTCAATTTTGAAATTACTGGATGAATCTTTCAAAAACTTTTCTTTTCAAATTCATTTAATTTAAAAGAAACTTTCTATAAATACACAGTTGGAACACTCTTTTTACATATGTGCAATGTATATATTTAATAACTAACACAGTTAAGCAATTTAATGAACTTACCTTTGGTAGTTAACAACGGTGACACTTCAGCTATGCTTATCACACCAAAATTGTGTTAAATGCTCTTTTCGCTCTATTTCCATTATTTTTGACTTTGCCATATCTAGGAACTTCAGAAGCAATCAATTCAGCTTGATCATTCCAAGTTCCAGTCTCAATTTCTCAAATCTCTCTCTGTTCAAGGGTTTAGTCAAAATATCTGCAAGTTGATATTCCGTATTAAAAAATTCCAATTTAATATTCCCTTGCTCCACATTATCTTTTAGAAAGTGATGCCTAATGTGGATGTGTTTTACCTTAGAGTGCTGAACTGGATCTTTAGAAATACATATAGCACTTGTGTTGTCACAGTAGATAGGTACACATTAAAAAATAAGACCAAAATCTCTAACCTGTTGTTTTATCCAAAGTACTTGTGAACAACATGATGCTGCTGCCACGTATTCAGCTTCAGCTATAGATAAAGCAACTGTGTTTTACTTCTTGGAACCCCAAGAAACTAAACAAGGTCCTAAGAACTGTACCATACCTGAAGTGCTTTTTCTATTTACCAAATCACCTGCATAGTCAGCATCAGTAAAGCCATGTAAATCAAATGAGTCACTTCTAGGATAGAAAAGACATAAGTCATCAGTTCCTTTCAAGTATCTAAGGATTCTCTTTACTGCTTTCAGGTGAGACTCCTTTGGGTTTGCTTGGAACCTGGCACACAAACCTACACTGAAAGATATGTCAGGTCTACTAGCTGTTAGGTAAAGTAAAGATCCTATCATACCTCTGTACATAGGTTGATCAACACAAGTTCCAGATGGATCATCATCCAATCTGGTTGCAATGCCCATAGGAGTATCATTTGTCTTAGCATTTTCAAGTTTGTATTTCTTGATCAGTTCCTTGATATACTTTTGTTGATGGATCATGATTCCTTTCTCAGATTGCTTTATTTGCAGTCCGAGGAAGAAATTTAATTCTCCCATCATGCTCATTTCAAATTCTCCACTCATAAGGTCAGCAAAATACTTGCACAAAGATTCATTAGTTGCACCAAACAAAATATCATCAACATAAATTTGTACAACTAATATGTCAATTCCATTTGATTTTAAAAACAAAGTTTTATCTATTTTGCCACGTTTAAAACCATTTTGTAACAGGAACTTTGACAATCTTTCATACCATGCTCTAGGAGCTTGCTTTATCCCATAGAGAGCTTTGTCAAGCTTGTAGACATGGTTTGGGAACTCTGGATTTTCAAAACCAGGAGGTTGTTCCACATAGACTTCTTCGTTTAAAAAACCATTTAGAAATGCACATTTTACATCCACCTGAAACAACATGAATCCCATATAAGCAGCAAAAGCAATAAGTAAACGAATAGCCTCTAACCTGGCTACTGGAGAAAATGTTTCTTCATAATCTATTCCTTCTTGTTGATTGAAACCTTGTACAACTAGTCTTGCTTTATTTCTGACAATAATACCATGCTCATCCAGCTTGTTCCTAAACACCCACTTTAAGCCTATTGTCTTCTTATTTTTGGGTCTAGGTTCCAGATGCCATACTTTATTTCTTTCAAAATCATTTAGTTCAGCTTGCATAGCATTAATCCAGTCTGCGTCAGTTAAAGCTTCAACATAATTCTTAGGTTCCATAGAAGAAAGGAATGCATAAAATGCACAGAAGTTCCTAAACTGAGATCTAGTCTGAGTTCCTTTTGTAATATCACTCATGATTGCATCTACAAGATGTGATTTCTGATGTTTCCATCGTTTAGGTGTAAAGTCCTTCACTGGATACAATCTTTCCTGATCATTTTTTACTGGTTCTTCTGTAGGAACTTGTTCTTGAGCCTCAGTTGGAACCTCAACAGGATTCTCCTCATTCTGATTTTGATCTTGTTCTTGAGCAGGATTTCCTGGAGTATTCTCCATTTCTGGTTCTTCATTTGCTTCCAGAATCGTTTGCTCACCAATTTCCACTTGCTGCTTCTGCAATGATGTTGATTTTTCTCTGGATCTGTCTCGCGGACAAGTCCAGTTTCGAAATCATTATCACACTCCTGTACATCATTTAAAGACTGTTCAGTTTCATCAAATATAATATGTACAGATTCCTCAACACACATTGTTCTTTTATTATAAACTCTATATGCTTTACTATTAGAGGCATATCCTAAGAATACAACCTCATCACTACGTTCATCAAACTTTCCCAAGTTCCTTTTACCATTGTTATGAACAAAACATTTACAACCAACACTAGTAGAAAAAACGCATTAGGCAGCGGTTCAAACCCGGTCTAAGGCACCGGTTTGAACCGCTGCCTATTTGAGGGGTGCCAAAAACCCCCTATTTGGCACCGGTTCAAAACCGGTGCCATAGGGTTTAATAGGCACCGGTTAACCGGTGCCTAATACTGCTCTCCCGCCATTTTTTTTTGGGTGGTGGATAGTTTAGGCACCGGTTCCTGCCTAACCGGTGCCTTTTGTATAATTTTTTTTTTTTTCAATCGTGCAATAATATTTAAAAAAAAAACCTGCAATAATAATACCCTGTAATTCCAGCAATTATATTAAATATAATAATTAATAATTTTATTATTATAATAACTAATAATAATATTATTAATTATTATATACAAAAATAATATTAGATACAAGAATTCAATTATATATATATATAGATATAAATATTCCCAAACGCAATACAAAAAAAAAAAAAGTTGCTTACATATACAAATAATAGTAAGTACACATATATAATGAATAATAAGTTATATATAGTTCAAAAGTTAACATAAATAATTTACAATTACAATGCATGCCATTTACATGTTGAAGGTGATGAAAGACGCCAACATGTCACAAACTTCATTAAGCTCCTTGATTGTCAACGGACTATCCTTTTGGACCTTGAAAAACTTGAAATACAAAAACATTATTTTAAAAATAATTAATTAGGCAAAAAATATGTATTTTATCAAATATTACCTATACGACTTCTATATAGCCCATTTACTACATTACTTATCAAATGAACTATTTCTTTCTCATAACATTTCAATATTGGATAGTTGTATGTGTGTAAGCCCTAAAATTGTATAGGAGAGCATTTTATTAAGGTTTATGACAGTTTTTACCCAAAATGGCCCGAATATGGCCTATATGACCTTACTTTGCCCATTTCCTACATTTCTTATTAAATGAACTTTATTTATCTCATAACATGTCAATATTATCTAGTTATAGGTGTATAAGGAAAGAAATCACATTAAAAGAGCATATTAACACAAAATGGCCCTAATATGGCCCATATGACTTCTATTCAACCCATTTTCTACCTTTCTTGTGAAATAGCCTTTTTGTTTCTCATAACATGTCATTGTTGGATAATATTAGGTGTCTAAGGCTAGAAATCACATCAATATAGCATTTCAAGAAGTTTAACAACGCATTTTACTCAACATGGCCCAAATAGGGCTTATATGACTTCTATGTAGCCCATTTTCTACATTACTTATCAAATGAACTATTTCTTTCTCATAACATGTCAATGTTGGGTAGTTGTATGTGTGTAAGCCCTAAAATTGTATAGGAGAGCATTTTATTAAGGTTTACAACGCTTTTTACTCAAAATGGCCCGAATATGGCCTATATGACCTTACTTTGCCCATTTCCTACATTTCTTATTAAATGAACTTTATTTATCTCATAACATGTCAATATTATCTAGTTATATGTGTATAAGGAAAGAAATCACATCAAAAGAGCATATTAACACAAAATGGCCCTAACATGGCCCATATGACTTCTATTCAGCCCATTTTCTACCTTTCTTGTGAAATAGCTTTTTTGTTTCTCATAACATGCCATTGTTGGGTGTCTAAGGCGTGAAATCACATCAATATAGCATTTCAAGAAGTTTTAGGACTTACCTCATCAAGCTGTTGAGTGTCCGTACAATGAGTCACAATGTCAAGCATGAATCTCATCACATACAAAGCACAATCAAGTCCATTCTCTTGTTGTGCGCACTAGCATATGACAAACAAATCACATCAGTGAAACATGCAAAGGAAATGAGCAAATATTTACTACCATAGATTTTCAAGATAATCACAATAATATCATGTAAATTACCAACGGTGTCTACCATGTTGGACCCTTTGGAGCACGACAATGTAGCTTCTTCATAACACTGTAGTATAAAAAAATACAATCAAATTTGATTAGTCGTATGATTACTAAATTAGTTATTATTAGCAATAATCATCACTATAGGTTGCTATATATATTTACTTTTGCAATATAGACTTCACGAGCCACTTCTCCGATGATCGAGCTGAATCAAGGTGATAAATTGTGTTAGTGGAATTACAAATCACCATGAGGCTCCAATGCTCCCTACATAAGTTCACAATAGACAAGGTAATTAATATTTAGGAGTCAACATATAATGAGGCCAAATCGATTGAATTTGACATGGTTAGTCATACTCTCTATAACATGGGGCGAATATGAACTTGTCTCCCGCACGCGTTGATTCCCTTATACTTTGTTCAACATAGTACAACACGTCATGGGGGTTGCCTATGATTTTAGTAGTGGATAACTGCTCGGGGCATAACCACCCAACTTTACAAGGAGAATCAGTGTCAGTTAAGTGCTCCTGTAGTGCTCTGCGTGCATGAACATTGATTAATTTATCAGATGTAGGATAATCACCATCAATTTGAATAACTTGAAAAAAGTATGAACTTTATGTGGGCATTGAAGTACCACGTAGAAATTCCTTCACATCTTCTTTGCTGAACCATGCAATTGCATCCTCATCATAGTGGAACATTGCCTTAGGAAGTGCAACTTCCATGGGATCGACCAAATGACAAGCACGGTTGTGAAGAAAGGTCATGTCAGTAGAGAGCGATTGAAGAACAATGTCTTCAACAATTGGAGTAGGTGGCATGGGTGAACCTTTCGAAGAGTGCAACTTCGACGCTTGTTCACTCTTGGACTGTTGTTCACTAAGCTTCTTCTTAGGTTGATCAATTCTTTTAGGCTTCTCCACCCTCTTTCTCTTTGAAGTTTTGCTTCCATTGGAAATCTGAAATAGTTTGAGAAATAATAAGTTTCAACTCACAATCACTTATAATAGCCAAGTGAGTAGCCATTTCGGGTCGAAATGGCTTTTTTTGATGAATTGGACCCAAAAACTTAGAACTTGGCGATTTTTATGTAATTTCAAATGACAAACACTTATAAATATGTGATTATGAGTTGTTTTGAGATGCAAGGAGTTTATAAGTTGAGAAATGAAGAAAATAGCCAAGTGAGTAGCCATTTCGGGTCAAAATGGCTTTTTTTGATGAATTGGACCCAAAAACTTAGAACTTGGAGATTTTTATGTAATTTCAAATGACAAACACTTATAAATATGTGATTATGAGGTGTTTTGAGATGCAAGGAGTTTATAAGTTGAGAAATGAAGAAAATAGCCAAGTGAGTAGCCATTTCGGGTCAAAATGGCTATTTTTGACGAATTGGACCCAAAAACTTAGAACTTGGCGATTTTTATGTAATTTCAAATGAAAAACACTTATAAATATGTGATTATGAGGTGTTTTGAGATGCAAGGAGTTTATAAGTTGAGAAATGAAGAAAATAGCCAAGTGAGTAGCCATTTCGGGTCAAAATGGCTATTTTTGATGAATTGGACCCAAAAACTTAGAACTTGGCGATTTTTATGTAATTTCAAATGACAAACACTTATAAATATGTGATTATGAGTTGTTTTGAGATGCAAGGAGTTTATAAGTTGAGAAATGAAGAAAATAGCCAAGTGAGTAGCCATTTCGGGTCAAAATGGCTTTTTTTGATGAATTGGACCCAAAAACTTAGAACTTGGCGATTTTTATGTAATTTCAAATGACAAACACTTATAAATATGTGATTATGAGTTGTTTTGAGATGCAAGGAGTTTATAAGTTGAGAAATGAAGAAAATAGCCAAGTGAGTAGCCATTTCGGGTCAAAATGGCTTTTTTTTTATGAATTGGACCCAAAAACTTAGAACTTGGCGATTTTTATGTAATTTCAAATGACAAAAACTTATAAATATGTGATTATGAGTTGTTTTGAGATGCAAGGAGTTTATAAGTTGAGAAATGAAGAAAATAGGCAAGTAAGTAGCCATTTCGGCTCAAAATGGCTACTTTTTGATGAAATGATGAAAATTGCTTAAATTTTTTTTTTTTAAAAAATGCAACGGCAGCCGCACCGGGACACCCGAGGGAGGCGCCCCCGCTGCCGGAACAGCGAAGGCAGCCCGTGCCGAGGCCACAGCAGCCCCGACAGGTGGCTGCCAAGGCTGTAGCAGCCACGGCAGGTGGCTGCCAGTCTGCTGCAGCCTTGGCAGCAGCCTGCCTGGGCTGCTGCTGCCTCGACAGGCGGCTGCCATGGCTGTAGCAGCACCTGTCGAGGCTGCAGCAGCCATGGCAGCCGCCTGTCGAGGCTGCAGCAGCCCAGGCAGGCTGTTGCCGAGGCTGCAGCAGCCCAGGCAGGCTGCTGCCGAGGCTGCAGCAGTCTGGCAGCCACCTGTCGTGGCTGCTACAGCCTTGGCAGCCACCTGTCGGGGCTTCTGTGGCCTCGTTGGGGCTGCCTTTGCTGTTCCGGCAGCGGGGGCGGCTCCCTCGGGTGTCCCGGTGCGGCGGAAGTTGCTTATTTTTAAAAAAAAAAAAAATTGAACTAGGCGATTTTTATGTAATTTCAAATGACAAAAATTTATAAATATGTGATTATGAGTTGTTTTGAGATGCAAGTAGTTTATAAGTTGAGAAATGAAGAAAATAGCCAAGTGAGTAGCCATTTCGGGTCAAAATGGCTTTTTTTGATGAATTGGACCCAAAAACTTAGAACTTGGCGATTTTTATGTAATTTCAAATGACAAACACTTATAAATATGTGATTATGAGTTGTTTTGAGATGCAAGGAGTTTATAAGTTGAGAAATGAAGAAAATAGCCAAGTGAGTAGCCATTTCGGGTTAAAATGGCTTTTTTTTGATGAATTGGACCCAAAAACTTAGAACTTGGCGATTTTTATGTAATTTCAAATGACAAACACTTATAAATATGTGATTATGAGTTGTTTTGAGATGCAAGGAGTTTATAAGTTGAGAAATGAAGAAAATAGCCAAAAGAGTAGCCATTTCGGGTCAAAATGGCTTTTTTTGATGAATTGGACCCAAAAACTTAGAACTAGGCGATTTTTATGTAATTTCAAATGACAAACATTTATAAATATGTGATTATGAGTTGTTTTGAGATGCAAGTAGTTTATAAGTTGAGAAATGAAGAAAATAGGCAAGTGAGTAGCCATTTCGGCTCAAAGTGGCTTTAGTTTGATGAATTGGACCCAAAACCTTAGAACTTAGCGATTTTAATGTAATTTCAAATGACAAACACTTATAAATATGTGATTATGAGTTGTTTTGATATGCAAGGAGTTTAAAAGTTGAGAAATGAAGAAAATAGTCAAGTGAGTAGCTAATTTACCTCCTTATTAATCAACTTCACCCATGCACGTGGCCAATCAACGAAGCTACCTACAGCTTGCCAAAGCGCTGTTATCTCAACCTCCTCTATCGGTACGGGTAGTGGGATGTCTTCGAACCCCGCAACCACTGAATCGATCCCAACCGAGTAATGATGTGGCCCCGCCGTAGCACCCGTCGTCGGTTGGGCACTACCATACGCCACCAAACTCAACACGGTACTATTTGCATGCCCCGGGGCTAGAAGTGCACACCGGGTGTCTTCCTACACAAGTATATATATAAAAAGAATATAGTTAAATAGGACTTTTACAACAGCATAGATATAACAAAATTCATTAAGGTAGAGGGTTACAAATCACCTGTAACTCTGGAAATTCATGCGGTGTTGGATTTTCAAGCTCCCTCGAGTCCGCATGTGTAGGAGTAGGAACCTGCAACAGTACATCAATCATTGCACCTAAAATCTCAATTAACTCGGTATTTTAAAACTTTTAATAACCCAATTGATTTTACCTGAGGTGGCACATCTTCACCACGTATCTCATCTCCTCCATGTCTATCACCTTCTCCTTGTCCTTTTGGTTCAGAACATGAGTCGACCGGGATACGAGTGAGAAACGGCAAAGTCGGTAAGTTCATCAGCTTCGCCCAAGCATTCAATTCACCAACTAACTCGTTGCGTACTTGTTCCTTAATTGATGCCACCTTGGCATCCAACTCCCCCGGTGAGTTAACACTGGCTCGAGATGTACCCGATTTTGTGTATTCGGGACCCATCACCTTATTCCATCCAAGCAATGACCCTCCCGAACCTACTACTCGTCCTGGATGGTATGGCCTTCCCAAAGCCATGGTGAAAGGGTCATTCTCCACACTTGGTTCAAATTTGCCCTCCACCATCTCTTGAGTGTGCTCAAGCTATAGCATAAGGAAAAATGAGGTCAGTAAAACAGTTAACGGTTTGTACAGTGATTAGATGCAAAAGTGACTTAATTTCAACAATTCATAGGTAACTTACTAGCTTATCCGCCAGTTTTTTGGCTTCCGGGCCCTTGATGAACCATTTTCCGGTTTTCTTATCAAACGAATGGAGAGAACAAAAGAAATCACCGGCACGACTCACCAAGGTAGTGATCGTGGAACTAGAGGGTTCCTTCGATGCCACTAGAAGCGCTTTAGGGTATAAACCCGAAGCGGCCCACTCAGGTCTCTTTTCAGCAAAAGTCTTAGGACCCATACGATGGACGTATTCCTTCTTTTCTGCATTCGCTTGATTTTGCTCTCGAAGTTCCTACAAAACAAAAAATATTAGTCTCATTAATACAAAAAGTGTCAAGCTATTATTCAATTGACATCAGATTTACACAAACTTACAATGGCTCTCTTTTGACTCTTCATTCTAACGAACTCTTCCCAATCATCTTTTGACACGGTCGGCCATATTTGCCACGGGAGACGGTTATCCTCTTTGGCATTCTTCTTCTTTGTTTGCACCTTCTTCTTCTTATGGATCCACCGATTAGTCAACTTGGTCTTAAAGCCTCTGAATCTTTCCCCTAATAAAGAGACAAACACCCTTTTCTTCTCGGGATCATTAGGAATAGAAAACTGCCTCTGCAAGCACAAATTAAAACCGATTATTAGTTTCTATTTAAAAACAATCATAAGGTTAAGGTATCTTAAATTGTCTAAATGTGCCAAAAACACACTTACCCTTGTATCATCCCAAAATGCTTGAATCAAACCCGGAGGTACTTGCCGCATTACAAGTGTAATGGGGATTTTCCGCGAACATAAGCCAACTTGATTAGCATATTGTCGACGCCATTTGGGCCCGGGTTGGCCTTTGTTGTCATACTCTAAGACCATGGGACCGTCCGGTTTCTTAAAGCTTCTCGTCGGACCCCTTGTTTTTCTTTCAGCCGGTGCCTTTTCCCCCCCTCCACCACCTGTGTTGTTTTCATCTTGTCCTTGGCCTTGACTTTCAGGAGTCGGGTTCTCACCAACAATCTCACGTGCTGTATTTTCAATGGCCGGTGCACGTTCAACTGACATTTCAAAATCGTCAAGCCTACGCTCGAACTCATCTTGAGCCTGATCCTCTAGCTCACCCAAGTCATCCTCCTTATTCACATCATAAGGAGCATCACTATCATCGGAGTCTTCATCCTCGTACTCGTCCTCATACTCATCATCGTCAATGTCCTCTACCAAACGAGGATCATGATCGTCCGCCATGAGATATAAGCACCTGTCAAAGCAATCATAAAACAATATTAGTGTATAGTAAAGTATATGCATGATTGTTATTATGGTTATGTAGAAGCTATTTTAGCCATTTTCACCTACTTATTATGGTCCTATAACCTTGTATATGCATGATAATGAGTACAAAATGCCAATTTCAATCTACATATGGAAAATAGGTTGTTAGAATGAATAAATGTTAGTTCATACACAAAACAAAGGAGTTGGGTTAAGTAGAAGCTATTTATGCCAGTTTCACCTACTTATGGTCCTATAACCTTGTATATGCATGATAATGAGTACACTTAGGCAATTTCAAACTACAAATATATCATTTTCGCCTACTTATGCTCCTATATACATGATAACTAAACTATATTTGCAATGAAACCATTACTAACTTTTAATCAAACTACCTCATTCTGAAATTCCTTCGTTGTGGTCTGATCGCATATAACCTGCTTCGTTGTCTATGTCATTTAGTACTCCAGGTCTAGGAACAGTGAAAGGTGCTGAATCATCAAACGCATCATATTCTTCCTCATCCTCAACATCTCCAATGCCTAGGATTCTTCTTTTGCCAGCTAGCACTATAGACCATTTTGAATCCATTGGGTCAGTTACGTAGAACACTTGCTTAGCTTGAGATGCAAGGATAAATGGTTCCGCACTATCATTCAAGTGGCCAAGATCTACAAGAGTAAAGTCCTCATGTTTGACGTTTCGCCTGATATTATCAACCCACTTACACTTGAAAAGAGCAACCGTGAAGTCACAATAATCAAGCTCCCATATTTCTTGAATTCGACCATAGTATGACAACTCTGCATCGACAGGTGATTTATCCTTAGAACTTGCAAACTCCCTTGACGATGCCACAAGAGTTACACCACTGTTTTGGGTGGAGGAAGATTTCAAATCACGAGCCTCGGTCCAAAAAGTGTACCCATTGATGTCATATCCCTCAAATGAACGGACATCATCCCTAGGACCGTACGCAAGCCACCGTACTGTATCGGTCACATTAGTATCATTCAATCCACTCATTACTCGTTCACGAAACCAATCAACAAATTTCTTATTATGCAACTGCATAAGTGCCCTTTCACCTTTGGATGGAAATTCGGCACGCAAACAAGCCATGCGCTCGTCTAAATATGGGTGCACATCTGAAACATGGTGCAACACATAAAGGTGTGCTTGTAAGAACTGATCTCGGTCTGGTGACATTCGTTTCGACCCAATTGTGCCATGACCATCAAGTCTACCTTCATGTCGAGAAGTAGAAAGACCAATAGGTTGAGCAAGGGCTATGTAGTCCGCCACAAAGTTACCTATTTCCTCACCCACTGTCCCTTGCATTATACTTCCTTCAGGTTGAGCTCGGTTCCGTACTTTATCTTGTAATGTACCCATGTGTCTTTCAAAAGGGTAGCACCACCTCATGAACACTGGACCGCACAACTTAATCTCACGCACCAAATGAAGAACCAGATGAACCATTATGTCAAAAAATGAGGGTGGGAAATACATCTCAAATTTGCACAAAGTCACAACCACATCAGCTTGCAAAGCATCTAGTGTACAAGGATCAAGAACTTTGCTACAAATTGTATTGAAAAACGAACAAAGGCTTGTAATCGCTTCCCTCACGTGTTTCGGTAGAATACCACGGATTGCAATCGGTAGGAATACTTGCATCATAATGTGACAATCATGGGATTTCATACTTGTCAGCTTCAATTCTCCATTTAAGGTTACAAATCTTTTCATGTTAGATGAGTACCCTGATGGAACCTTAATGCCGTACAAACATGCACAAAACATACGTTTCTCTACCCTTGACAATGTATAGCAAGCCGGGGGTAAATAATTCTTTTCATCCTTCCCTTTACCCTTAACTTTCTTCTTTGACGCATCTTTGGCCTTTCCCTTTCCCTTGCTCTTCTCCTTCCCTTTTTTCGAAACACTTTCATCTTCTATTCTCGGCTCCTTTCCCTTTCTGACCTTTTCTTGAGGCCACAATTCTGGACGAATCCCCATCTCTTGCAAATCTAACCGTGCACCCTTTCCGTCCTTTGTTTTGCCTGGGATATTCATAAGCGTCCCAAAAAGAGCATCACACACATTCTTCTCTATATGCATCACATCAAGACAATGCCTAACGTCATGTTCTCTCCAGTACGGCAGCTTCCAAAAGATTGATTCTTTCTTAAACAGAGCAGCTGAGACCACAGTTTTTTCTGATTTTCCAAACACCGTTTGTATCCCTTTCACCCGAGCACTAATCTCAGCACCAGTCAATGGTCTAGGCGCAGTATCCTCTTCCACGGTTCCATCGAAAGCCTTTTTCTGCCTACGGTACGGGTGATCACGCCTAAGGAACCTTCGAGTCCGTAGGTACACATCTTTGTGAGAATGAGTCAGGTATACGCTTGATGTGTCATCAATACATATGGGGCATGCTTTTTTCCCTTTGACCTTGTACCCACACAAGTTGCCATATGCAGGGAAGTCATTCATGGTCCACATAAGGGCTGCACGCAATGTGAACATCTCGTTCTGATGAGCATCGAAAACGGAAACCCCTTCGTCCCGCATCTTTCTCAAGTCGTCAATAAGCGGCGCAAGGTAAACATCTATGTCGTTTCCAGGTTGCTTAGGACCAGTTATTAGCAGTGAAAGCTACATACTTACGTTTCATGCACAGCCAAGGAGGCAAATTATAAATCACTAAAAGTACCGGCCATGTGCTGTGTTGGGTACTAAGAGTGCCAAATGGATTCATCCCGTCCGTGCACAACCCAAGCCTTAAATTTCTGACTTCATTACCAAATTCCTCAAACTTCAAATCAATGTTCTTCCACTGTGGAGAGTCAGCTGAATGCTTCAGCATTCTGTTTTTCTTTCTTCCCTCTGCATGCCACCTCAAGTTTTTAGCGTCTTTTGGTATTGAGAACAGACGCTTAAACCTTGGAATAATGGGAAGATACCACAACACCTTAGCAGGAGGTCCCTCCGTGCCAGGATTGCAACTCATGCGCTTGTACCGCGACCGCTTGCATCGTGGACACTCCTGCAGTTTTTCATACTCATTTCGATACAAAATACAGTCATTAGGACATGCATGTATCTTCTTATACTCCAAACCAAAGGGACACATGAGCTTCTTTGCGTAATAATAAGACTTAGGAATTTCATTCCCATCAGGCAACATATCACTTAATGCGGTCAACAAAGAAGTAAAACTGATGTCCGTCCACCCATGCTTCGACTTAATGTTGAAAAGTGTTAGCACGGCCGATAGTTTGGAGTATTTTTTGCACCCGGGATACAAAGGCTTTTTGGAAGCCTCCGATAATAATTCAAACACTTCACCTTCAACACCTTGCAACATCTCATCCACTTGTTCATCCTCGACCTCATCCGCCTGATCTTCATCGGCTCCATCCTCACCATTATCAACAATATACTCATCATTCTCGTATTCCTCGTCCACATGAATCTCAGTGCTTCTAACACGCACATCATTCCGATCAAGATCCCCACTGTACTCTCCACTTTCTCCGTGCCAAATCCACACATGGTAAAATTTCCTAAACCCACGACATAATACATGATCTCTAATGATTTCAACACTATCGACCACATTCACACAATTACAATCAACACAAGGACAATAAAGGCCTTTGCCTCCCAGTGTGCGTTGATAAGCTAAAGCCCTCTCGCAAAACTCTTGAACCCCATTCCAAAATTCCAATGTATCGCGTCTACCATACATCCAACCACGATCCTTCTCCATTTAGTAAATTGTCTCTAAACATATATATAGCACCATATAATTATAATGTGTAAGTGCTACATATTTTATGTAAATCAAATTCAAGTACAAAACGTGAATATACCATTCATATAGTGAAAAAATGCATGTTTCCAAAGGGTCCTTATCACTCCAACCTAACCCATCCTTGAATATCTACTCTCACTAGTGAATGTATGTCAACTTTCCAATTTTAAGGAAAATCCGGCAGCATTTCCCCCTAGTTCTCCAAGTACACGATGTAGATAATTAATTACCCACATATGTACCCAGAGAACATAGTGAGGAAATGGTAAGCCGAGATGTTCCTTAAAATCGAAAAGAAAACATACATTCACTACCTAAGTGAGAGTACACATTCAAGAACAGTCCCAACCGGGGACTATTCAAGCCTTTCTCCTAATGAGAAAGCCTTGAACGGGTATCTAGGCATATGATGATGCAATTCAAGTATTCTATATATTGTTGTATTTATTTGCAATTAAACAATACACAAGATGCAATTTCATGAATAAACTTTTATTAAATGGATGAATAGAAAGAAATATATCTAAGTAAAGTTTAGTAGTCATACCAATATAGCAACTACCCACTTGAGCTCAATATGTAGTCCTCAAGCTAATTAAACTCTTGCTTCAATTCACAAATCTGTTAAAAAAACACATCATTCATTGAACTAACAATTGCTAAACTAACATGTCAATTCACTCATTTATTTATAAGCTAAAACACATCATTCATTGAACTAACAATTGCTAAACTAACAAGGTTACTAATCTCTAATTTTTTCAAAATTACCCATCAAAACAACTTAAAAGTAACCATTCACCCATTCCAATAAAATTCATCTACTTTAGTAACAAGCAAGGTTACTAATCTCAAATTACTTCAAATATACCCATCAAAACAACTTAATGTTAACCGTTTAAACATTCCAAAATTCAACTAATTTAATAACAAAGTTAAATAATCTCTAACTTATTCAAAATAATCCATCAAAACAACTTCAAATTAACCATTAAAAGTAAAATATCAAATTTCACCTATTTAAGTACCAAGGTTAATATATATTCTATAATTATTTCAAAATTATCCACCAAAACACATTAAATTAACCATTAAAACATAATAAAATCCAACTAATTGAGTAACAAGGTAACTAATCTCTAATATTTTCACAATTTCCCAATTATATTCAAACCTAAAATTGAGAAAAATTATATTCAAACCTAAATTTTAATTTACTAACAATGGTTCAAAATGCAAAACAAATTAATATATATATAATTATATAATTGGAAAATAATGTAAAAAAAAAAAATTAAAAAGAAACCTTGAATAAAAGGAGAGAAGGAGGGCAGCAGCTAGGAGGAGACAAGGAGGGCACGCAGCAGCTAGGAGGACGACCCTAGTAGTGGAGGAAGCAACGGTGGTGCGCAATGGTGGAGGCAGCGCTGCGGTGGAGTGGTGGAGGCGGTGCGCGGTGGTGGAACAAGCAGCAATGGGTGTTGAGTTTCGAACAATGCAATTAAGGGATTGAAAGAGAAAGAAAGGGAAAACAGAAGGGCAGGGGAGGAATGACAGAAAGGGGCGGTGGTTTTCGACACCTCTGGTGGCCGTTGAAGGTGGCGGCTGTGGTGGAGGGAAAAGGGGGAGGCACGCACTTCAGTTCGCTCTGGTGAAGCTAAGGGATAGAACGAATGACGGGAATGAAAGAGAAAGAGAGGAAGAAGAAAGGACGAAAGCCGCGGTTTTTTTTTATTTTGAATTTGGCACCGGTTCAAATGGCACCGGTTCAAACCGGTGCCTTTTTAATTTTTGGCACCGGTTCAGGCCAAACCGGTGCCTTTTCTCTTTTGGTAAAATCCCGCCCATTTCCAGACCGGTTTTGGGCACCGGTTTAGCCTGAACCGGTGCCATATGGGGGGTGCCTAATGCTTTTTTTCTACTAGTGCAAAAGATCTAAAGTAAGAAATATTAGGTTTTCTCCCTTTGATCAACTCATAAGGGGTTTTGTTGGTGATGGCTCTCACTGATACTCTGTTAAGAATATAGCATGCTATATTCACTGCTTCTGCCCAGAAGTTCCTAGGCAAACCACTTGAGATCAGCATTGTTCTAGCCATA
The DNA here is from genome assembly GCF_948465745.1 of Chenopodium album. NCBI lineage: Eukaryota > Viridiplantae > Streptophyta > Magnoliopsida > Caryophyllales > Amaranthaceae > Chenopodium > Chenopodium album. Next base: position 74,775,999 of record NC_137837.1, read on the forward strand.
TCTTCAAGGCTTCTGTTCTTGCGTTCCACCACTCCATTTTGTTGAGGGGTCCTTGGGGCAGAGAAGTTGTGATCCATTCCATGCTTAGTGCAAAATTCATTAAATTTTGAATTTTCAAATTCAGTACCATGATCTGATCTGAGGTGTATCAATGGATTACCTGTTCTTCTCTGTTCTTTCTTTAAAAAAGCTACAAATTCATCAAACATTTCATCTTTACTAACAAGAAAGAAAACCCAAGTAAACCTTGAAAAATCATCAACAATAACCATAACATATCTCTTACCACTTCTATTTTGGATTCTCATAGGACCACATAGATCCATATGAACAAGTTCCAAAGGTCTTTTGGTACTTACCATTTTCTTTGACTTAAAAGAAACTTGAGTCTGTTTTCCTCTAACACAAGCATCACACACTTTGTCATACAGGAACTTAATACATGGAAGTCCTTCCACTAGTTCCTTGGATCTCAATTTATCAAGTAGAGTAAAGCTTGCATGTCCAAATCTCTTGTGCCATAATAAAGGATCATTCTCAATGACACTAAGACATGTTAAACTGCTATTAGGAACTTCGTTAAGATCAACAACATATGTGTTACCTTTACGAGTTTCTTCTAAGATGATGTTCCCAGTGTCATTGTGAATGATTCTGCACTTATTAGAAGTAAAGCTTACGGAGTTACCTTTATCACAAAATTGTGAAATACTCAATAAGTTGTGTTTGAGACCCTCGACCAAAAATACATAATCAATAGCATGGGAACTTGACCTTCCTACTTTTCCAATAGCAACTATATCTCCTGTCATGTTATCACCAAAGGTCACAGTTCCTCCATAGTAGGCATCCAGTGAGAGAAATCTAGATTTGTCTCCAGTCATGTGCTTAGAACAACCACTGTCGAGGTACCAAGTGTTGTTCCCCCTCATTGGAACCTGCATGAGAAATCAAACATTAGGTTCAGGAACCCAGGTTTCCTTGGGTTCCTGTGTAACAACAATAGGTTTATTCTTTTCGATCCAAATCTGTTCTACATGCTTTTTGTTTTTCTGTGTACTCTTTTCTTTCTTAGGACACTTAACTTGTTTGTGTCCGGTATTCCCACAGAAATAACAAACTATACTACTAGGCAGGTCAACATACTTCTTTTCCTTTTGAAACTTCCTTTTAAAACCCAAACCTTCTATTCTTTTGGTTTGAGCTTTGGTGATCCAATCTGGAACTCTGTAGTCTACAGGTTGTTTGCCTTTCCTAGCTTTCTCAAGTTCCCCCTCAAGTTTTGCCTTATCCGCTTTTATATCTTCCAAATCAGATTTTAGTTTTTCAAAATTCGGATATTGAGCAAGTGGAGGAACTTCAGAATCAGGAGCATTGAGACAGAGTTTCATCAAGGATAGTTCCACATTCAACATTATGTTATCATGTTTCAGCCTTTCTATAGTCTCTTTTAAATAATTATTATCATCAAATAGACTAAAGAATCTATATTGAATATCAAATTTTAAATTATCAACCCACTCATTGTTTTCTTTAAAAGTAACCAAAGCTTCATCACTTTTATGTTTAGCTCTATGCAACTCTTTAAGTTCCTCTTGAATTTCTAAAACAGCTATTATTAGGTTTTCTTTAGAGAAATGTCTAAGTTCTTTTTGAGAAAACCATACCTCAGATTCTAGTTCCTTCAGCTTTGCCTTTTCATCAATTTTAGCCATCAAGCACAGATGGGCAGTTTCTTCTGGAGGTTGGTCTTCCTCTTCCTCTGAATCTGAATCTCCCCAAGCAGCCAGCATGTCTTTCTTCACGTTGTCCTTGGTGAAGTAAGGTTTATAGACTCTTGACTCTTTGGATTGCTCCTTGCCCTTTGTCTTTCCTTTCTCACCATTTGGTAACGGACAATCTTTAATGAAGTGATCTTTCGACCCACACTTGAAGCAAGTTGTGTTTCTGGAACTCGCATATTTCTTGTTCCTATCAAACTTCTTGTAGTTCATCATCCTTTTGAACTTTCTAACTAACATTGACATTTCCTCTTCATCGGCTTCTGATTCCTCTGAGTCTTGAGCCTTAAGAGCAAGACTCTTGTTTTTGGAACTTTCAGAGTTGGAACTCAGATGTAATTCATGAGTCATCAATGATCCAGCTAGTTGTTCCATGTTGAACTTTGTGAAGTCCTTAGCTTCCTGCATGGCAATAACCTTTGATCTCCATCGTTCATCTTGTGGCAGACTCCTCAAGATTTTCCTAGCCTGTTCATCAATAGGAATGTGTCTGCCAAGGGAATTCAGTTCATTAATAATATCATTGAACCTAGTAAACATTTCCTCTATTGTTTCCTTTGATTGCATTTCAAACCTTTCATATCAAGACATCAACAAATCAATCTTAGAACGTTTTACCTCATTTGTACCTTCATGAATTACTTCTAGTAGATCCCAAATTTGTTTAGCAGACTTGCATCCCCTGATACAATTATGTTCATGAGGTCCAAGTCCACAATGCAAATACTTTATTGCTAAAGCATTCAGTTCAAGTTTCTGATAATCTTCTTTATCATAATCAGAAATAGGTTTAGGAACTACCTCTTTCTTTTCATTGGTTATGGTTATTTCAAAATCACCAACTTCAATAACACGTCAAACCTGGTAATTTTCTGCCTTAATGAAAATCTCCATCCTGTTCTTCCAGTAGGTGTAAAACTTACCATTGAACATGGGTGGACGTTGGGTAGAATATCCTTCTTCAAGTTTCTCCTTGTAATTCATCTCTCTAGGAACTTACTCAGCAAAGTTATTCGCTTATACGAGAGTACCTTGCTCTGATACCAATTGTTAGTTGAGACGATTAATACAAGGGGGGAGGGGTGAATTGTATTGAGTTCCTAATGACTACTTTTTGCGGATAAATAAACAATGCGTATAAGAACTTAATAAAACACACAGATTTTACGAGGAAACCTTCCAGGGCCCAACTGGAAGTAAAACCTTGACCCTACCTTAGGGATTTCAAACACAAAACACTTCACTATAATAGAGCAAACACCAAGTTACAACGTATTAGACACAGACCTTTATTTCTCAAGTACCTCACTGGACTTTCTACTTGATAGGACCCTATCCTACCCAATCTAAGCACCACACTTAGATTTACTCGTACCACCAAAGTACTACACGTACTGCCAAAGTACTAAATACCCGTACCACCCCAGTACAAAACTCACAGCCTCACCAAGAAGCTAACACAAAACTGTATGTAATACAAACTATAAATTTCACCCAAATAACCCAACCAATACAAATATAAGACGCCTATTATGATAGGTAAGCAATGCACGAAATCCGAAACTAATATGAAAGCTAGAAGCTTGGTGAACTTACTCAATTAAAGCACTGTGATTTCTCCACGCATAAACTCACACAAACCTAAATCATTTTGCTCTCTACTATTTATACAAGTAACACTTGTATAGAAAGTAGGTTTTCTAAAAAGATAAATATGTTAACTTAACTTATCTTTTAAACACGGTTTTAGCAAATCAAGTGGAATAAAACCTTTTCCGAAAATAAGTATAAAAAGATATTTATTAAAAAGACTTATCTTTTTAACAAATCGACTTTAGAGAAAATAATCTTTTTAGAAAATCTTTTCCTAAAATCTATCTTTTATTATTTTCCATATTTATTTTATTTACCAAGCAAACTTATCACGTTTCTAATAAATTTCGTGCACTAACCTACTTACCATATTAACAATAATTTCTAAGATAAAACCTTAACTATTATTGCTGCGCCGCACTTTGATAAGGTAAATTACTTGGGCTCCAAATATATCAAGTTCCACCTAAGATCTTAACTACTGCTAGTCTTCAAGTTCCTGTTAGGGAACTTAGTTCTTGTTAGAGAACTCTTCCTCTGATTTGTTTAACTTCTTCAAATAAAGATCTTCTTCAAGTCTTCTTAGTTTCAGATGGTTCTTCAATCACCAAGATCAATCTGCACCTTGACTAATCACACACTAGAAAATCATTATTAGTTGAGTTTGCTTTTAGTTCAAGTTTCTCATCATCAAAACCATTATGTTTCAACAAACAGCATAATTAGAGAAAATATAAACTCAACTAGAATAGCATTCCACAAGTGCTAACATTGTTTAGGTAGTTTTAGAGTAGCGTCATGTATGAGTGTATGACATAATAGTAATTAGTACGGAGTAAGATTTAGGAAGAGTAACTTAAATTTGTCAGTGTGGTTTTTACATTGTACTATTACAACCCCCCATTCACTTTATTTCATATCTACCCTAGTACCCTCTTCCTCAACACCACAAAATGTAGATACAAAGTACAATCTATTAGGGATAATTATTTTTAAAAATAGAGACAACACGATATTTAGAATTTAAAACACATGGGACCCTCCTATGTCCAACTTTTCTTAGCTTTCTATCTTCGTCCTTTTTCACAAGGGAAAAAAATTGTTATGAGTCCGCGTAATAGGTCTATTATACATTCAGATTTAACTAGAAAGAATTATAAGAATTACAAACATATTCAAGTTAAATGTCTCGTGTATTTAACTAATTTTGTAGCGTGAGGCTTTTTGATTGGGAATGATTGATATAGGCATTTTAGTTCCGTCATAGGCATTTTAGTTCCGTCGGTGAGTATATGATTAATATACAATATTTATGATTTTTTATTAACGTAATGTTTGTAATCAAAGATTTGCATTGATATATGTAAACAAAAAATCATTGCAAAACTAATTGTGTAGTAATTTAAGACTTTAGGGGGATATAATTATTTATATACATGTTTATCACCTTCTTTATGTCAATAGTACTCCCTCCGTTTTTTTTATATGCATCACTTGCATTTACACGGAGTTTTAGGAAAGTTATTTGCTTCAATATTATATTGTGCAAGTGGGGCAAGTGGATGATTAATTTATTTTGATAAAAGTACAATGTGGGTCATGAAATAGATAGTATGTGAGAGAGAATGATTTATTTAATAATATAAGTGGGGACCATGAAAGAGAGTGAAATGATAAAATATTTCGAGTGGGGTATTTGAGAAGAGAGAGAGATAATAAAATATAGTATTAAGTTACCAAATATAGAAGTGATGCATATATAAAAAAACACCCCTAAATAGAAAGTGATGCATATAAAAAAAACGGAGGGAGTAATATACATAAGAATTATTCTTTTTCCACATATTTAAGATATTTGGGAAAAAAAATTGTTCTTCTGTACTTAGCTTAATTTTCATGAAAATCAAATTAGACAATATTATTATTACATCAAACTATTAGGATCAATATAAAATGAAGGTAATATTTTATTAAATACATGGCGAGTGTGACAAATCATACTTCAATAAGGTTACAATACTGAGCAAGTGAGCATCAAAATTCTCACTCTTTGATACATACAATCTTTACATATGCAATATACCACCAAATTAAACCTAGCTTGAATAGTTTCTTTTTTCTTTTCTTTTCTTTTTTTTTTTTAAGAAACGTCAGCTTGAATTGTTTCTTATAAGATTCATATTTATTTAAGTTTAATAAATCAAATTAATTAAAAATTTAAATTTGAAGACTGAAAAGTCTAAAATCATGTAATATAAAAACATATGGAGTAATAAATTAGTATGGATAGGACATGCATTTACCTAGCACCTTTACTTTTTATAGGAGCATATTCTTTTAATTGAAGTTTTAAACTACTTAAGCTTGTGAATCCATTAACCTATCATGAATTATGAATACCCAAATTGGTAAATAAGTGACCCATGGCATAATCTTACAAGTGCTTTTTAGTTTTTTTTTTGACCCATGGCGTAATCTTACAAGTGCTTTTTAGACTTAAATAATAATTAAAAAAAAAAAAAAAAAAGAAGATGAATAATTAAAGATAAGGAAAATTTGTCTGAAAGGGACTAATATATTCACTATTTTGTTTGGAAGGACCTTTTATGTTGAAAGTTGTCTAAAAGGACCTTATAAGTATGTTTTGTTGTTTATAAGGACCTTGACATCGGAATCCGGCGATTAACTTTGATTCTCCGGTATAGACCCCCCACGTGCATGTCACGTGACATTAAAAAAATTACCCTCTCCCTTTTTTCCCCTTTTCCCTCCAACCCTAGCCTTCAAAACACTAGCAAAGTCAAACGCCGGATTCCAATGTTAAGGGGAAAAAAAGGGAGAGGGTATTTTTTTTAATGTCATGTGACATGCACGTGGGGGGCCAATGACCGAGAATCAAAGTCAAATGCCAAATTCCGATGTTAAGGTCTTTCCAAACAACAAAACATACTTATAAGGTCCTTTTAGACAACTTTCAGCATATAAGGTCCTTCTAGACAAAATAGTGAACATATAAGTCCCTTCAAGACAAATTTTTAGAATAACACGTACTACTTTTATTCCTTTTCTATTAGTGGAACCATTAATGGAGTAGTTGATGATATGATTTGCAAGATTTCTTTAGCACCCTTATCTTTTTGGCTGTCACGTAGTGACGGATTAATATAGCTAAGTTAAACCTTCTGCAATAGATGAATTCAATAATTTATTAACAACAAATTATAAAATACGGAGTAATATTTTTTTAAAGGACTTGACATGCCAATTGTTAAACAGTACGGAATGTGAAATACATTAATAAATAACCAAATTTTAAATTAAATGATGAATTTAATATTTTAGAAATATTGTTCAATTTTTGGAAATACTTTCTGTTTCTGAAAACAAAATTCTCCTTGGGGTTAGGGTAATATTATCAAGATGTCCTAAGGCTAAGTCAAATAATTACCCAAACGTCCTTTGGCTCCACCTTGCTGTCCGAGAGCTCGGCCTGCAAAAGAGAGAGAGTTAACTACCCCGGGAGTGTGACCCGGGAAAGCCCCTCCGATGCTTAAGTCAGCAAATGTACTTTCTAGAGAGAGAAAGTACTTTAGAGAGAGAAAGTACTTTAGAGAGAACTAGGAAAAAGTTACTATCATTAATGATTGGAGAGTTATTTATAGATGTACTTTCAGGTGGCAGAAGTTGTACTTAGTTATACAGATTAGGATTAAATCCGTACTTTGCTCGGACTAATGATGGGCTAGATCATGGAGGGGTATTTTAGTAATTTCAGGTCAATGGGCTTAGGACAATGGACTTAATTGGCCCAAATACTTTCTATTTGGTTTATATTTTACGTACCGTAATCTAAATATAATAATTTAGATACAATCCTTTTTTTAGATTAAGAATAATTTTTTTAAAGCTTGTATTATTAGAAGAAGATTTTTTTTTTTTTTAATAACGTAAGTATTATTGAAGGGAATTTTTTTTATTTTAAACTTTCAAGTATCCCTCTTAATTTTGTCTTTAGTAATATGTAATAAATTAAACAATCAAGATATAACTATATTAGAGCAGACAATCTAGGCCAAGTCCTACATTCAAAGATTAAAAAGGTGATGATGACTTGTTTAGAAGTGTATACGTACAGATTCTTTAAGTGTCAAGCTTAATTTGTTGGAATTGATGATGATGACTTGTTTAGAAGTGTATACGTACATATTCTTTAAGTGTCAAGCTTAATTTGTTGGAATTGATGACTTACTTAGAGATGAATAGTGTCAGCCTAGTCCATTTAGTATAAAGGTTTTTTTAGGAAAGGTGTCCAAAAAATTCATGCCACGCCCTACTATGAACATTTTAGGCCATGTTCTTATAACTTATTGAAATAAGTTCTCTGAAGAAAAAAAAAATTACATTTAAAATAAGTTGAGAGCAAAAAAACCTCAATTTATATAAACTAAGAAATTATGTTTTTATAAATTCCTATTTTCATCACTTCACCTTAATCAATCATAAATTTGCAAAATTATTAAAAAAAATGCAAACTTTTGGGGTATTCTATATTTCTATGGTATTGGACCCAATAAGTAAACAACCTACATATTATAGTTGGTTCAATCAAAAATTAAAGTTTAATTTGAAAATATCGCGAAGTTGTTGAAATATTTAGAGTATTGGTGACAAAATTCATGTTGTTTAATTAGATTGCTTAGGCAAAGGTGTTGCAATTAATTAATCAAATAATAAGAGCAAACCAAGGGAGTTGAGAACTCCACTAAAGCCGCCAGATCGAGCTATGGCAGCCCGATCGAGCGCGAGAGTGAGGGTGAATCTCACTTAATCGCCGCCCGATCGGGCCACCACCATTTGATCGGGCGCGTGTGCGAGGTGAAGAATTGACGATCAGTCGCCAGATTGAGCCACAGCCGCTCGATCGGGCCCGCACGCACATGTTTGTTGCTGGAATTCTTCCACCCGATTGGGTTGTTGTTAGCTCGATCGGGCCCGGACGTTTTCTGGGTTTGATGTTGTTTGCGTTTGACGGTTATTCACGTGGGTATGCTCTTGTATATATATTATCTAATATGTGATGAAAGTTGGGGGTAATGAAAAAGAAGAACAGTAACTTCCATTTTCATTTTTCTTGTTTGCAAAGGTTTTTAATTATCATCATCACAAATCACATACACTAATCTACATTGTATTGTAATCATCCTACTTGTGATTGCAATTGTTCTTCGTTGTATCTCCTAAGTAAATTTCCGTGATACCCGGTTGTAGTATAGGGTCGGAATTATACTTTTGGGAAAGTGATCCCGTTCACGCCTCGAAGATTTTACCAGTTTATTTTGTTTGCTTTCTTTGTGACCCTTGTATATACGTAAAATCCCCAACAATCCAAAAGTATAATATCTACAAAGATGGCAAATGTGAAGGAAATGATGACAAATTTCCAGAAATTGAACAAGTGCGAGGGTGTAGATCTTGGTATGGAGATGGAAACGAAGATGGTGATATTTCTTGTGGGATTACAAGGAAAAGGTTTGATGGAAGGTTTTCTCTAGTCAGTTATATGATTAAGTCACTCCATTCAAGTAAGAGGTTTCTTATTTGTGAATAATGTATATTTATATTCTTGACATGTTTAATTAATCTAAGTTTATTGATTATGTCTTGATTATTATTAGAGATATGTTGTCTTGTAATTATGCCCATTAAAGATGATTGGTAAAATCATGATGGTTGGTTAAAACCATGTAATTTAACATTGTTAATGGATGAACCAAGTATTATTATAGTTCATGAAATGGGTGTGAATTACTGTTTATTTTTACATTGGTATTAAGATACTTTGTGTATAGTTAATACATTTGCTATATAGAAGATTAATTCTTTCTATAGATGGACGGTTTAATAGCCATGATTATTTGTTATACAAAGTATGTATTATTTCATCTTGTTACATGTGTGATGGGTTGCCAATTGATAGTCTGTACTTTGTATGGCCTAAGTGATATCGTTTCATTTATGACAGTTATGTATAGCGGTTACTCATGTATGATGAATTATGTATGGTCTAATAATGTGTTACTCCATGGTACTTATTCATGAAAGGTTGAATGGCCTTGTTTTCGGTTTTGTGATTGTAAGTTTACATGCATGAATTAAATCAAGTAGTCATTTAATCATTGACAAAGGTATTTATGCATGTATGCCGACAATTTTAATATGTTACTTTGTGATATGATGATATTGTATATCATGGCAAGTATATTTTTGTGATTAATATGTTATAATTATAAGGTTTATTAATGCCTTGTTGTATTGATATAAAGTAATAATGACATATGTTAAATTGATGATTAATTTGATTCAAGTTATTATTCTATGGTATAATAGAATAATGAAACTGCAATGATAAATAATGTTGTATTTATAGTGAATTAATCATGAATATATAATTCCTTGGTTTAGAGGGTTATGAGTTATGTGTCAAGAATGGTTGATTAATTAATAATAATGAATATTCTATGGTGAAATAGAATAAAGGTATGCAATGAGTGTCATGGTCTATGACATGAGGATTTTGTATTGAATTATTGTAATTGATTAAATCAACGTTTAATTTAATTATTGATGTAATTTTATGCCTCTATGGTGATAGAGTTATAATTAAGTGTTTGTTGATATTGTTTGTGAAATTTATTCAAGTTATATAGATAATGATAATCTCTTTGTGATTATGAGTTTATACTCTTGGTTACAAAAGGGTATATATGCATGTATTAGACAAAAGCTATGTAAGTAGGCGAATATCGCTTATGTGATTGGTCAATTGAGTAGGTTTACTAGTAATTCTAGAATGCTATGTTATTGCTATGTTGGCAAACGGTTTATTGTTTGTTGTAGTAACATATATTTGAAATTAAAAAAAAAAAACAAAGAAAATAAAACCCTCTTCGAGTAAATATAGCAAATAAGTAACCTTAATATAAATTAATTTGAAAATTAACATTGATAATCAAATCTATTTTAACTAGTTAAGTAAACTTACTTAAACAATATTACTTGAAGAAAGAAAATCAGAAAGACGCCAGTCACCCATTCAAAGTTAGAGACCGTAAAACCATGCCAAAGAATCACACCCAAAAATTAAAATCAGAATGCAAGAAAATTTAGAATACAATTAGAATTTACGATTAAATTGACAGTCATATACCAAACAAATTCAACAATACTCCAACAACCCATAATTATTGAAGATTATAAATCTAAAAATTGAAAACTTTAAACAACTTACAAGAATTTTTGGGCTTGAACTTGATCAATTTTCTCCATTAAACTAGATAAACGGAGGATCCTAGAGTCACAACAATGAATTAAAAACCCCGAAGCCTAATTAAGAGAATAGCTTTTAGCAATTTTTGAAGGGTAGTACTTATTCAATCTGAAATTCACATCGTATATATATGCCTCATATATATAGAAAAATGATTAGAGATGACAAAGAACTATGTGGGTTAGTTAAGAAGATAATTTGCTAACTGGAAGCAAATAATTAGGGTTTTTTCTTTTTGAGAAGATTTAAAAGGAAATTCGCAGCAGAGCAACAAACGGTGGTTATTGGGATTTAGGTTGAGGAACTAATGGAATATGTAGCAGCTAATGAGGGTATGGGAGATTAGTAGCCGGCGGGATAGAAGTTTTCAATTTCGTGAAATTTTAGTTTAGCACTTTCTCAAAATAAAATACTACATAAAATAAAATAAACGAGAACATTTAGTAACTGACCTTGATGAAACCCATTACCATTAATAAGGTCAATAAAGTTTGACTTATTATTTGTAACTGTCCTTTTTTATACCCCTTACTTATAGTTGGTCAGCCTACCATTGATATACTATTTGTAACTGGCCTTGGTTATGCCAGATATTAATAATAATTTATTTGTAACCCACACTATCTATGTTAGTTATTAATACTCTTATTGTAACTTGCATAATTTATGCCAGTTACTAATAGGGCGTTACAAATAGCATTTTTTTCTACTAGTCTTAGGTCAGTTCTTCCTGTGTGCATCCAAAGACTGATGCTAGGTGATCCTCACTCTCAGACCAAATTCAATAATATCAACTTTGATATTATTCTAGTGTTCATGCTAGGTGATCCTCACAGCATATATTTGCTGGGTGGTTGAATTTGAGGTCAGTGACCGCAGCATTTTAAGGTTAGCACACACATTTATAATTCTATGCTAGGTTAGTTTGATAATACTTTCAAATTTCAAATTATGAAGCAACACAACTGTATAAGTTTCCTCAACAGTGTACAAGAATTTGTTTTCTGTAGATTGTATGGTTTAGGGTGTACGTCTGAACTATGAAGTATGAGCAGTGCTGTCTATTTATCAAATGAAAATCAAATCGTATGAATAATTCCAATTAATTAAACTAAATAAAACAAACAATCAATTTAATTGCAGAAAATACAGAAAATCTCACCCATATCCATGCTCATAATAAGGTAAATTAAAGAGAAGGGTTTCAACACCATCGAAAACCCAAGCATCATTTTCTTCGCCGGAAACATTAGCGGACTTCGCGGATTCCAACTCATCTTCGGCGACAACTTCCGAATTCGAAAAGTAACGGTCACTGGTTAAAAAAACAACAATAGATTAGAGAATCATCTAAAAAAAACACAACAAAAATCTAAAGAGAAAGAACCTAGACAATCGAGTTTCGGGTTATAATGAGAGAAATATACACACACGCTGAATTTTACTATGCAACCCATCAATACATACTGACCCAAGTAGATATGATGTGGTGGGCGATTGCAAAAGGCCCCGGAATAAACATGGACGCAAGCTCTCCGCTTTCAGTGTTGAAGTCCGAGGAGAGGTTCTGACTTTGCGTGACCCCCTTGCAAATCTGCTCTACCTTGGCAGCAGCTGTTTTTTGTGCCTTCTCATATTCAGCAAATGTAAGAGCTTTCTTGATATCTTCTCTGCTATGCCACTAGGCATCTAAACAACCGCATACATACATTAGAGACGTAAAATAAATTAGATATAAGCTGATATTTGGCTAGTCGCAATCCATTAATCAGGTATAGAACAGTTAATTGTAAGTTCTTACCTAAGTAATACTTCCTCTATTTATCAATACATAAATCGTTATGACTTTCATGATTACCAACGAATAACTTTGACTCTTAATACCTAATTTTTTAAAAAAAAAAGATATATATAAAGTTAATATATTAAAATTATACTGAGATTAACCAAACAGTTATAATAGTTTTATTTATTTTTACTTATTAGTAATAAAATGAGGTCCTATAAGTAGTCTAAAAAATCATCAAGTAATAAAGGAAGTATTGAGATCCTACTTTAAGTTTCATGTCCAAATGAGGAAGGCAAAAGAAAGATAATACAATAATAGGAGAAAATGTGGCAAACCATACCTTCCAATTCATCCTTATCCACAATTATTTCAAGAGATCTCGCATAAGCAAAGAAGCCTACCATCAACTGGCAGGGCATGCTGCTTGGCCCAACTGGAAAAGGTCAAAAGTTAAAGATGTTAAGCTGAGACAAGAAACTGATTGCAGAAATTTATCTACTATGATCATTAATTCATTACAGACTTACAGTATGACAAAAAAAAAAGGTTAAATAGGAGATGACTTTTACTCAGACATCAGAGCTCCAAATGAACTTACCAGGCCATGGCTGAGAACTATGATAGACAACTTCTCCTACTTCAATCCTAGTTTCCTCCGATGTTTCTCTTCTCACTGCTTCTTCCAAACTCTCTCTGGGCTAAGACAAATGTATCACAAATGAGGTATGGAGTCATCATATTTCTGCATAGTACTAACCTCTAAAAAAATAGCTAAACAACTCCACATTCTAGGTACAAATCTCGGCTGTCTGCTTAAAAGTGCACGGTCATTTTCCTTGTCGATCACGAGCATAATGACTACCTGGTAACAGGACACACAACAGGAAGAATTTAATTCCATTTGTTCAAACAGTGCTTCTGCATTGCATAATGAATGGGAGACTGGCATCAACATACTAGATCAACACGAGGATATATCCTCCTTTTGCACAATTCATTTGAGCACTGCACTCTTTTACCAGCTTCCCTGGGAATTGTTTTACTTCCACACTGCCCGCAAAATCGCGATGTTCCATGCCATTCAAGCAATGCTCTAGCCTAACAAACACCAGATGCAGAAAATACAAGACCATAGTTAGACGGAATTCGAACAAGAGAACAAACTAAGAAGCTAAAGAATCAAGACAACTGATTAGAACTGAAGCGTTGAATTCGCCAGTACTGGATAAATGATTTTGAGCTTATGCACTGAATAAAATGAGGAACAATATCAAATACGTAGTATAAAAGCTAAAGAATTAGATTCGCCAGCAGTCACATAAAGTAACTGGACAACTATTTTGGCAAAGCAAAGCTGTATAACTGCCACTACAATAGAAACTCAAGCATATTTGAAAGGAACAAACTTGGTCATTGAATGTTTAGATAACACATTCAATCCCAAGTTTCCAACCCCATAATAAAACAGAGTTGAGAAAGATAACCTTGCATATCTATTTACTTTAAGTCTACATGATTACAACTTCTTGTTTAAATGTGAAAGTTAAAGAACTGAATAGCTTCCCGTTTAAAAAAATAAAATTAAAAAAATTATAAAAAATAAATAAATAACTGAATAGTTGACAGTTTTAATCTACATACATATTACATCTTCCCATATAATACTCATGAAATTAATACTTCCCAAATGAGATGTCATTAAATAGAAACCAAGATACATATCTAACTTTAAGATTCAAAATCAACAATACAAATGTTTCATTCATGTTTCTCTGTCATTTTTGTGTCCCATTCACCACAATCATGTTAACCAAACCCACCTATGGTACCCGCATAAACAAATTTTACATTTTTAATTAAGCCCCTCTTCTTTAACAATCATTAACATTCCTGGCACAAATCAAACTTATTTCTTCCATCTCCGTTTATAAGAAGATGCTCAAGCTCAACTACGTCAGCCATTCTACCACCAAATAAATAAGAAACCCTAATTAAAACAAAAAATTCAAGAATCAAATCAACAAACCTTCTCAAATTCCCGAGTCTTCTGAAAATCAACAGCAGAAGGTCCCGCCATAGAAATCGGCTTCGTCACTCCAAGTTTCTTCTTACAAAGATAACTAAATTTAAAATGTCTAGATACAAGTTAGGAATACCATGTACACCCTTCAAGCTCAATGGATTTTGGGTAAGGAGATGATTTAAGAGTAAAAATGTTTCATCAGACATCCAGATTCCAACAAAAAGCCCAAGTAAAAGATAAGTTGGTTCAGACTTCAAAACAAAGAGTGTGAAAACCATAATTCTATGCTAGGTTAGTTTGATAATACTTTCAAATTTTAAATTCTGAAGCAGCACAACTATATGAGTTTCCTCAACAGTGTACAAGAATTTGTTTTCTGTAGATTGTATAGTTTAGGGTGTACGTCTGAACCTATGAAGTATGAGCAGTGCTGTCTATTTATCAAATGAAAATCAAATCCTATGAATAATTCCAATTAATTAAACTAAAATAAAACAAAAGATCAATTTAATTGAAAAAAATACAGAAAATCTCACCCATATCCATGCTCATAATAAGGTAAATTAAAGAGAAGGGTTTCAACACCATCGAAAACCCAAACATCCTTTTCTTCGCTGGAAAAATTAGCGGACTTCGCAGATTCCAACTCATCTCCGGCGACAACTTCCGAATTCGAAAAGTAACGGTCACTGGTTAAAAAAACAACAATAGATTAAAGAATCATCTAAAAAAACACAACAAAAATCTAAAGAGAAAGAACCTAGACAATCGAGTTTTGGGTTATAATGAGAGAAATATACACACACGCTTAATTTTACTATGCAACCCATCAATACATACTCCCACATGTATAATACCAAGCATTTGATTTCACACGACCAGTAGCTATTTATACAAATACACATGGACTGAAACTTCAACCCATAAGCTGTACACTTGAAATTAAACAGGAGAAATGTAGTAGCAGACAATAAATTGAAATATATGAGAGGTCTGCAATATCAAAATTCATGATTTTATCATCCATTGCTATACAAATTAAACTTGTAGACCACACGATGCTAACAGCATCACATTGGAAAGAAGAGTCAACAATCTAGTTCTGCTTGTTGGCTAGTTCAAGGCATTCGTTTCAAATTTAAAGTTATAATCAGAAATAAAAATAGTTATCTTCATATTTGGTAAAAAATCAAATTTAATTATGAACAATCAGTTTTCATCAGTAATAATCAACAAAACTCAGAAACACAAGAGGAAGGATTGCAGAGTAAAGTGAACACAACCTCAGAAACATTCTAGTCGATTCAAAATCCATAGAAACTTGGGTTTTCGGGCTAAGAATACACTGTGAGCCTTGCTTGAGCTATCACAAGTCTCGATCTGCAGCAAAAAAAGAAAAAAGCAGCACAATGACACACCACACAAACCCACAGAAATCAAATTATATCAATCTAAATGCTATCTGATAAATTATTCTGATCTGAAATCAAACAAATGAGGGAAGGCTACCTGAAGACCAGCTGTAGGAACAGCAAGAAATGTGGGTCTTGCGAATTAGTGACCCACCGGAAACTGAAGGACAACCCGATCCTGATCAATAATTGTCTCTAATATTAGATGAGCACCATTAATTAATCTGAAGAAAACAACAAAAATTAGAAATACTGGATGAAGAATGAACAAGAAACAACTAAAATCAACATGAATTATTTAAAAATTAAGGATTTAAACAAATAAAAAAGCAATTACCTTCCCTAAATCAGCATTCCACCTGGGTTCATCCTCGGTGGGGATTGCAAGTAAAATCGACTTAGAAAAAACATTATACCTCAGAGAAGTGAAAACTCAAAGTAGGCTTCAATGGAGAACTCAAAGTGCGCTTCAATGGAGAACTCAGAGTGCGCTTCAATAATGGTATAGAGAGAGAGAGAGAAACTTGAGGATGCTTAGGAGAAGAGTGAGGATGAGAGGAGCAAAAGCAGGAGAGAGAAATAGGGAACCCGAAAAGACCAAAATAGCCTTGTCAATCAAGGAAGGGTGCTAAAGGCAGGGGAGGGCAGAAACGTCAGTTTTATGTTCATAAGGAACAGTAAAATTGCTACAGCCTTGGTGCTTGGGGCTTTTAGAAGGGTTATAGATGGCTAAACGTTAGGTTAAATTATTAGTGTTTGTGACTGTATAGTAGTAACTAGTACGTATTTTTTATGATTAATACATTTTACTATTAAATAATTTGATCTTCTTAGAGATTTGTTTTGATATACAAATGATTTTAAAACTCATAATTATGATAATTAAATTATTTAAAAAAAAATACTCTACCTTTTCATTTTTAAACAATTAAGTTATGTACGTATGTACGGAGTAAAAGAATTAGAAAAGATTAGGTATGGATATGAACTTATTAAGTACTCCGTACTTACCAATTTGGCTGTAATTAGATTTTTTAATCTATTTAATTTGTAATGGTAATTTAAGACAATGCATATCTTCAATATAAATTTAGAGTTTACCACCTTTGTAAACCCACCGAAACTCCTCAAAATCACATAGCCACCTTGGAAATCACAAAACACCTCAATAGACACCCAAACTTCCTCGTTCCTACAGAGAGAGAGAGAGAGAGAGAGAGAGA
The DNA here is from genome assembly GCF_948465745.1 of Chenopodium album. Classification (NCBI taxonomy): domain Eukaryota; kingdom Viridiplantae; phylum Streptophyta; class Magnoliopsida; order Caryophyllales; family Amaranthaceae; genus Chenopodium; species Chenopodium album. Next base: position 74,793,147 of record NC_137837.1, read on the forward strand.
GAGAGAGACTCCCTTGTTCCTACACACACACACAGAGAGAGAGGGGGGGGGGGAGGGGAGGTTGGGAAAAGGGTAATAGCGCTTGTGGAGCAAAGATAAAGTACTTAAGAAAATATGTGGTCGAATTGAAATTAATATTAGTAAAATTTGAGTCCAAAAGCCACACTATGGCTAATTATGAATTATGTCTCTTTTTTTAGGTTTGAAAATGATGTTTTCTCACAAAAATCTCATGACAAATTTTCCATTAATTAGATTGGAATAAATTTTACCAATTCCACTGGCGCATAAGCCATCCGATGTTTCTTTCATATCTCTGTCCAGTGAACCACAACTTGACAATTACCATCAGAGGAAACTCTAAAAACAAGGCCAATATAACATAACAAGCATCCACCTCAAGTCAGTAAATAATATAACCTATAACACATTTACTTGGAATTCAATCTGAAAGCCCCACTAAGCTATAATATGGCATTTAACATATGTATATATAAGCATCATATATGTAAATTCCAACTACGTATTGTTTGTAATATTCTTACATGCACCATCATTTATGCCTAGATTGATGTCTACAAAAAAATTATATATATGACATATTCACTTTGATGTATTAATCACTTTAAACGTGTTCAGGAAAAAATACTACGTACTTAAGTTGACAGGTGATAAATTCTGAGCCAATTAATAAAATATCTTGGTTGATGAGACATGTTGGTAAAATACCTGTTGATTCCAATGACAAAATAGAGAAGATGAAAGGGAAAAAAAACTCGATCGAAGATCTCAAACTCACAGTCGCGCCGTGGAACATAATCCACTGCCTTAGAAGCGAAATACGCCACCACCGGTACATGTTTCCTGATGACGCACGCCCCCCAAGTTTAACGCAACTCTCCTTCGTAATTCGTGTACCCAAACCCGAAGCGTGGAATTACTCAAGAACTGTTCAGATCTCAAAGGGTAGGTTTTTGTTTTTGTGTTTAGGTTATTTCAATAATGAAATTAACGTGGTTTTTAATAAAGGCCAATGAGTTGTATTTATAGGAGTAATAAGGAAAAGAGACAAGCAGCTTGAGTCTCACGCAAGGCCCATATACTCGGTTGGGCTTGCGAGTAGAGAGCTATAGCTCACTCGCAGGGAGCTCTCGCTCGGACTGCCGCAAGTGAAAATAGGGGGCGAGCTAGTAGCTCTGCCGTAGGAGAGCTATAGCTCGGGTCTCCAACTAGCCAAAGAAGAAGCGAGCTAGTAGCTCACGCGTAGGAGAGCTATAGCTCGGATCTGCTGGACACTACTGATGGCAACGAGCTCTAGCTCGGCCATGCCGTAGGCATTCCCAGCATCCGAGCTCTAGCTCTCTTGCTAGCTCGGCTTTGATCAATCCCCTAGACTTGCATTCTCCATCATTCCCTCTCTAACTCTTTGCACACTCACTTGATGAAACTCCGATTTGCATTACTAGTGAGGAAAACTCCAACAATCCCCCACTAATGCAAAACGGACATGAGATCATGAAATCTGAACAGTAAAATGAAAGGTTAGGTACTTAAGCACTAGTATCCATAAGGTTTGAACTAACGCCTTAGTGACACAGGTATTCAACACTCTTCTGGTGAGTATCCAAAGGTTTGAACTCCCAGGAGCGAGGAAGGAACATGTATCACATACTTCACCTTTTGAACTTGAGCAACTCCGCCAGTCTTGGCCAACACCTTGGGCTCTCATGAGTACTTCAGGAAAATTACACCACAATTTTCCCTTGAAGGAGGCCACCCCTCGTACTCACGTAGGTGTTCCGTCTGTGAATAAAATACACATTCCCAGCACATCTGGGGTCTTTCCTTGCAGGCTTAAAACACATTCAAGCACCTTGCAAACCCAAGATTTTCTGTGCAATGGAATAAAAACATTAAGAACGAAAAGTTCAACCCTATCAACTCGACGGTGCATCTATCAATCCACTGCTTAATGAGCTCTTAGGCTAGATGCATTAAGGGATACTCCCAACCTCAGTCATTCGGTACCACTATCGTTCCCTACTCGAGTAGTAACTAGGCTAGTGATTCTAATTCATTTAAGGATCACTATCGTTCCCTACTCTCAAGCAACTGGGCTAGTAGTATTAAGAGCAAGCAATGCTCAACCTTCCACCTTCGATGTCATTATCAATCCTACTTTAAGAGCCACTGGGCTAATGGTCTTAAATCCACTTAAGAACCATTATCAATCCCTGCTCAAAGAATAACTGGACAAATGACATTAAGAGCCACGCTCAACCTTACTGAATCCACCTGATCAACAAACCACTGAAAAAAGTTATAGATTCAATAAACATAAATGCTGTAAATCCAACAATGAGTCAATCAAAACAAGGCTCTAGACCCATTCAGAACAAAAGTACAACAAATTAACACTTCGGTGTGTCCATGTAAGCTGTCTCAATTGACCACCCAACCTGGGTTATGGATATATTAAGAGCACTTAAAGCTCAACCTGTAAACATCGAGCAACAAGTCTACCAAAGTATCTCATAACCATATAAATAAGAGGGTTATCAAGCCAGATAACTTCCAAACGTAGACTCATCTTTTAAATCTTCGTCTCTGGAATAATTTAAAATACCCCACAGGATCTTAACTATATTCCCTTAGACAATCAAGCACTTACCTGTGCTTCATCCTTGTATAAGGACCTGCTTGATTCTTCTTTGCTTTCACATACTCTATCAAGAGTATCACCTCCACAAGATCTGTCTAACTCTATCACTACATATGTAGTTCCTGACAACATATATAGACACTTGTGAAAAATAATGTAGAGAACATGAGGATTAACTTACCCCCACAATGGACAAACTTCCAGAGATTATTTTTTGCAAATCATCTTCTTGACACACGTCATCCAATCTTATGAACCTTTGCTTCATAATGGATAGTGTACAATAATTTGTTTTGCAGCTCACTCGAAACATAGCACCACCCTTCATCATGTAAAAACCATACACTGAAGAGGTTCAACTAATCATCGTTGTTCATTCAATCATTGTCCTTTTAGAACTTATTGGACAGGTACTTGAGAAACTTACTCACTGTAACCTTCATCCCTGTACTAATTGAAACTCAATACAATAATTGAGTAATTCTCTTTTGACAAACTGAATGAACAATATAGTTCACAACAAAACCACTTCACGTCAAGAATAATTGTGTTCATCATTTAGATTGCAAACACATTAGCACACTTGAATCAAACATTAAGGCCAAATCATAAAAAATAACTCTCTGGCTTAAGCATGATAAATATAATTTACCAAAACACTTTCTCTACATCACAAAAATGAGATTAATGCGTACCTTTATTAGTTCATTGGCTTACTGCCTAGAACCATTCTGCTTATCTCATTATCTTGTACTTGTTTCTTGGCTTTGAGACACATATACATCTTTATCTCAATAGACAACATGCATGTGAAGTTAACAACTTATGATCATTCTATCATATGAACTCTATCAATGCGAACCATAATAACATCACACATACATCAAGAAGTTCAACACACATGCCAAGGAAAAACTTAACATAACAAGTTAGGGTACTCAAATCTAACCCCCACTCACCGTACATATCACAAAGGATATAACCTCATGAGCAAAAATACCTCATCTTCTAAGTTGTCATATGTGCATGCATTTTAAATACACACCCTTGATTTACAATCAAACATGCTAGGAAGCTTAAGCAATCATACTGCAAAACAGACAAACTTAGAACAAACCAGGTGAGTCATAAAAGTGGGTCAGCACCAAACTTACAGAATGAATACTGACATCACAGTATCTTACCTTCAGCTCATTTCCAATCAACCTCCTTTCAACTCACCTTGAAAGTTACTTACAACAGATGGATTTTTAATAGCAAGGCAAGATATTCTCTTCTCAACATATCAGACTCAAAGGAGCGCACACTCGCATTAACATGCTTCTTTCCACAACTAGTTAATCAAGGTTTATCCATATGGTTTAGGATTTTTTCATCCACCACTACTTGAATACATACCACACAACAAACCATCTACATACAACTTTCGATCAAGAAAGTAAAATCAAGATGATACACAACTAGTTCAAGCTTTAATCAAATACACCTTAGCTGATGAACTCATCAATTTCAGAATAAAGCTTAGGAAACAGGAACAAATTCTATGAACGTGCAAAACTAACATGCCATGTCATAGGAAATCATATACTTGAGACGTTTCATAGGATTTAGCATATCCAGGTCATGCATGATAAACGTAGCAGATATTTAGTATACATATCACCCACAGTCCCACAAGCCTTCATGCTTTACGTGAAACATAAATATAGAAATCAATTCTTCATTATTGGAAACCCCCACATCACAGATACCACTTGAAAATAATCATGAATCAGGTAACACATAAATTAGGGAGTATCAATTAAATTCTTGGGTGAAATACTTACTAAACAAGTAAACAACTGATACGTATCTGCAATCCCCACAATACTAACATTCACAGAATATTAATAGTTTTTAAAGACATATGGAATGTTAATCCTCATCCTTACCTCATGTGGGGCACTACACTTCAAACTTGCACGACCATTCTAGCTTTGTTAAGTTAAGACTTTTTATTCTGCTAATAAGCACGGAAATCAACCCGGTCTCATCTATACCATCAACAAGAAAAATAATTGCTACACCTCTAGCCAATTACACACATTTCAAGTTCATGAACAAAGATGATTAAGATAACAAGAATTAAAGAAACAATAATTCTAAATCCCTTTTTAATCTATAAAAA